>NW_027331869.1:415020-740040 GCF_033568475.1 Henckelia pumila | reverse complement strand
CATTCATATCTGTTGAATTTGTTAATAAATCGGGTTTAGTACCGGATAAGTCAATATCAGGATTTAGTATATCCTTACCTTCAGGGAAAGAATTGAGTAGTGATTTGATTATCAGAAGATGCAGTGTACAAATGCAGAGTCATGAGTTACTTGTCGATCTTATTATCCTGAATATGTCTGACTTTGACGTGATATTTGGGATGGATTGGTTGTCTCGATACGAGGCTACTATAGACTGTAAACGAAGAACGGTTTCCTTGAAAACTAAGGATGGAGAACCGTTTCTATTCCATGTCACACCGAAACATAATTCATCTCTTTTAATTCCAGTGGGTAAGCATGGAAACTGTTGAATAAAGAATGTGCAGGTTTCCTTGCAAGTGTCACTTGCGACCAAGAATTACCTCGACCGAAACTTGAAGACGTCGAATTAGTGAGAGA
Organism: Henckelia pumila; assembly: GCF_033568475.1. NCBI lineage: Eukaryota > Viridiplantae > Streptophyta > Magnoliopsida > Lamiales > Gesneriaceae > Henckelia > Henckelia pumila. The sequence goes on along the minus strand of NW_027331869.1, from coordinate 739,599 downwards.
TTTCCCAGAAGTATTTCCTGATGATATTGTAGGATTACCTCCAGCTAGGGAGGTAGAATTTGGAATTGAATTAATGCCTAGAACCCAACCAGTTTCCAAAGCACCATATAGGTTAGCACCGCCTGAAATAAAGGAATTGAAGGAGCAACTACAAGAGCTACTCAATAAAGGCTTTATTAGACCGAGTGTATCGCCTTGGGGTGCACCGGTATTGTTTGTCAATAATAAAGATGGGTCTATGAGACTGTGCATCGATTATAGAGAGCTGAATCGAGTAATAGTGAAGAACAAATAACCACTGCCAAGGATATATGATTTGTTTGATCAGTTACAAGGGACAGTAGTGTTCTCCAAGATCGATTTGAGATCAGGTTATCACCAATTGAAGGTAAAAGATGAAGATATTTTTAAAACGGCTTTCAGGGCTCATTATGGCCACTACAAGTTCTTAGTCATGCCGTTTGGAGTTACCAATACACCGGCAGTATTCATGGATCTTATGAACAGAGTGTTCCAGCCTTTTTTGGATCAGTTTGTCATAGTATTCATAGATGACATACTGATTTACTCTCGTAGTTTCGATGAGCATCGTCAGCATCTAACTACAGTCTTGCAGATTCTGAAAGAAAAAAAATTGTTTGCTAAGTTCAGTAAGTGTGAATTTTGGCTGGAACAGATTGCATTTTTGGGTCACCTAGTTTCGGCTAAGGGAATAGAGGTTGATCCATCAAAGATAGAAGCAATTAAAAATTGAGTTACTCCAAAGAATGCTACAGAGATACGGAGTTTCTTGGGATTAGCGGGTTACTATAGGACATTCATTCAGGATTTATCCAAGATAGCGCTGCCACTAAAGTCATTAACTCGCAAAACTGTGAAGTTTGAATGGTCTAATCAGTGTGAGAAAAGCTTTTTAGTGTTGAAGAAAAGTTGATGACAGCACCAATACTAGCCATACCAGAAGGCACAGGTCGATTCGTAATTTATACAGATGCTTCCAAGAGTGGATTAGGGGTTGTCTTGATGCAATATGGAAAGGTGATAGCATATGCTTCACGACAGTTGAAGATTCATGAAAAGAATTACCCTACCCATGACCTCGAATTGGCAGCAGTTGTCTTCGCGTTCAAACTGTGGAGACATTACCTTTATGGTGAGAAGTGTCATATTTTCACTGATCAAAAGAGTTTGAAGTACTTTTTCACAATTGGTGAAAGTATGACTGTGACATTAGCTACCACCCGGGTAAAGCTAATGTAGTAGCAGATGCTTTGAGTCGTAAATCTGCAACTTTGAATAGAATGACAACTCAAAAAGAGTTGATTGTAGATTTTGAACGACTCAGATTGGAAGTAGTTGAGCCGATGGAAGTTTGTGCCTTATCAACCTTAACAATGGTTCCAAGTTTTCTCGATAAGATTCGAACAGGTTAGGCTTCAGACCAGAAATTATTAACTTGGAAACTTAAAGATAAAGCTAAAGGGGGTGCATTGTATACAGTGAAGGATAGGATCGTGCATCACAAAGGGCGAATGTGGGTACCAGCAGTAGATTCACTGAGGGAAGATGTGATGACTGAGGCTCACACTGTGCAATATTCTATTCATCTAGGGAGTACAAAGATGTTCAAGGATTTACAGATTCTATATTGGTGGTCAGGTATGAAGAAAGACATCGTTAAGTTTGTTAGCGAATGTTTGACATGTCAACAGGTGAAAGTTGAACATCAAAGGCCAGCAGGACTTCTGAAACCATTACACATTCCCACTTGGAAATGGGAAGATGTCACCATGGACTTTGTGATTGGACTGCCAATTACACAACGAAGAATGAATTCAATATGGATAATAGATGACAGGTTGACAAAGTCAGCTCACTTCTTACCAGTTAGAAACAACTTCTCGATGAATCAATATGCAGAGTTGTATATTCAAGAGGTAGTTAGATTGCATGGAGTTCCAGCAAGGATAGTCACTGATAGGGATCCTAGGTTCACTTCAAACTTTTGGAAGAGTTTACATCATGGATTGGGAACAAAGCTAGCTTTTAGTATAACTTTTCATCCGCAGACAGATGGACAATCTGAGCGAGTGATTCAGATATTGGAGGATTTACTCAGGGCTTGCATGATTGACTTTAGAAATAATTGGGAATCGAAATTGCCTTTAGTGGAGTTCACATATAACAATAGTTATCAAGCTACTATTGGAATGGCTCCTTATGAGGCTTTGTATGGTAGAAAGTGTAGGACTCCATTGCATTGGGATGAAGTGGGAGAAAGAGCTGTATTAGGGCCAGAAATAGTGCAATAGATAGTCGATATGATAGCAAGAGTCAAGGACAGAATGTTGACAGCTCAAAGTCGACAGAAAAGCTATGTCGATCAGAGGCGTAGAGAGTTGGAGTTTCAAGTATGTGATCACGTGTTTTTTAAGGTATCACCTTGGAAAGGAGTTTTAAGATTTGGGAAAAAAGGAAAGTTGAGCCCAAGATATATAGGACCTTTTGAGATCCTAGACAAGGTTGGAACAAGAGCTTACCGAGTAGCATTGCCTCAAAACTTGGAAGGTGTACACAACGTATTCCATGTCTCGATGTTGAGAAAGTATATCTCAAATCCTTCCCACGTCATTCGCCATGAACCAGTTCTATGGACACCAGACTTGTCTTATGAAGAAATCCCTATCCAAATTTTGGATACACAAGTGCGGAAGCTGAGAAACAAAGAGATCAAGATGGTAAAGGTCTTATGGCGCAATCAGTTAGTGGAAAAGGCTACTTGGGAGACCGAACAAGATATGCGTATTCGTTACCCAGAATTATTTGGTGAGTCGAATTTCGAGGACGAAATTCTTTTAAGGAGGGTAGAGTTGTAAGGTCCAAATCCACTAAACTCGCTTACGATGATTTTAAAATAAATATTTTTGATTTTATGACCTAAATTGTTTAAGTTATGATTTAATGATTATGGTTTCATGATATAATTATTTTATGTTTAACGCTTTAGATTAAGTTAATGGTTTCAGGTTGAGTTTGATTCTGGACTCACGGGACGAGGCTAACCTACGAACGAGATGATAGAGCCTATTTTTACGAAAGTTTTAAGTATAATATTGATATGTTTTTTATGTATGAGTTGAGGGATATTATTTTATTGGACGAGTCAAGACGTGCGATTGACTGCATTTTTATATAGTTGACACACGATATGTACTAAAGTTTGAAAGCTACCCTTAATAATTTTCCTACATGTTTAATGCTTCCCTTGACTCTTACCATCCAATCATTCAGTCATTCTTCTTTCCTCTACACGTTTTTGACATCCCCTCACCATTTATCATCTTCTTCATCAAATTCTTCAAGATCCAAGTGAGATCTTGGTGCTAGTTTCCAGTTTGTTCAAGGTTTAGCTTGTCTCCGAAGTTCCGGATCATCTCAACCTCCAAATCAAGGCAAGTTTTTAAAGAATTTTTTAACCATCATTCAAGATATATCTATTTTTGATAATAAATGATGTGTGTTGATGAGTTTTATGCATGATTTTAAAGATTTGAGAAACATAAAAGCATGATGTTTATGATATCGTGATATGTAAGTCGTTCTTGTGAAATTCTTGATAAATAATGTGTGTTGATAGATTCTTATGGTTTAGAGTTGGAAAAGGACTGATTTTTAAGGTGTGTGTTGAATTTTGAAGTGTTGAGTTAGTTTGAGTTAAATCTTTGAAACGTTGCATGTGCTAGGTTGTCTTGGATTAGAGACACTCGTTGAAATTTTGTGGATTAAGTCTATTGTATTAATCCAAATGAGATGAAGCCAATTGTATTTGAAAGATAGCTTATTTATCTACAACTTTCATGTTTTGAGTTTTGTCAAAATCATTTTGGAAGATTGGCCAAAATTGCCCCGAAGTGTGTCGAGTGGTTTGAATTTCCGGCAGTGACATATCTCGGGAGAATAAGCATAAATTTTTACTGAGAAATCCAATTGAGGTGAGGTTTTTGGCATTAGAAATCCAATATCAAGGGCTACAACATGTTTACCACTTTTCCAAAATCCGAACGAAAAATATAGTTTCAGCGCATACAACATGCTTCTCCAGAACAGGTCTCGCTCGAGCGAGAGTTAGTGCCGCTCGAGCGAGGATGGTTATGTCCTAAAAATATTTCCATGCATGTTTTTAAGTTATAAATGCATGATTATGATGTATTAAGGTGTTTTAAGTATGTTTAAGAGTTCCTATGCAAACAGTTTCAAGTTTTACATCAAGAACGAAAAGAACGACTTACGTGGACCGATTACGTTATGTGATGCATGTACATGTTTATGTTCATTCATGAAATCTATATTCAATATGCAAGTATGGTTTTTAATCATGTATGATATGCATGAAGTTACCAAGTAAGTTTTTAAGATCACGACATAAAAGTTTATGAAAGGAATCATGCATGATGTTATGATGAATGTTTTATGGCATACTTGTCATACAAAGATGGAATGTTATGATGAAATGATAATGATATGATATGAAAAATGAATGATATGTTGATGCATGAAAATATTTTGATGTCTTATGTGTCTTTGTGGTGGCAATATGGGAACGGTACTCCGGTTTGGGCTCCAGAGGGGCCCTCCCAAATACGGCTCAATGTACGGGTTAGGTCCTCCAGGATGAGCTCCGGAGGGGCCTCCGAAAATGAATGAACGAATGTTACGAGGAGTAATGCCATATGGTTGTTGATCAACAAGAAAAGATGAATGTGCTCATTATGACGGTTGCCACAATTTCGCATAATTCGTCACCAAATGATAAGTTTATGTTATGTCATGTTACGTTTAAATGATAATTGAAATCTCATGATTTTTACTGCATACTCTTGCTGAGTCTTTAGACTCACTATACTTGAATGGTGCAGGTAATGAGGATGACATTTATGCATATGTCGACGAGTTCAATGTCGGGCATGAAGAAGAGCAAGGAGTCGGACCGGCGGGCGATGCATGAGTGTGTTATGTGTTGAGTGTGATTGTGTCAAGTTAATGAACTAAATGTTGTTATGTTGATTGAAGAAAATACGCTTTATGTTTCAAATTGCCATGATTTGGTTTGTAAACTATTCTGAAATATTTTAAGTAAAGTTTGATGTATGCATACATATTTCAAAAATTTTCTTTTCCGAACTAGTTTTAACGTCATGTTAGTTTGTAACATTTTCATCGGTTGAGGGTGTTACATGATCATTCCTGTTAAACACAATGACAGAAAAAACTACAGCTTTTGCGGAAGAACTCTTCGAAAAAAAGAGGAACTTTTTGTGGAACAACAAGCTGGCGGGGAGTAAAGAAACTCGCCGAAAATTTTGTAACATGGCTCATATCGGAAGATGGTCAGAGAATATCTGACCAGAATGTCCAAACCAGAAGGAGCTAGAATTCGAAATAACCTTCAAACCTCGAATGGATCGAAAAGATTTTTCCTAAACAAGCAAAGGTGGACAGGGACCACCAAAAACGCGTTTTCCCAGGGGCCCACTGCAAAAGCAAAATATTCCCCGACAACAATAAAGAAGGCATGTGAGGAGAATAAATCCAAAAGAAAAAGTCAAGCATGTGACTCCTCCACTAGTAAAAGATGTCATCGGACATGTGACTCTCCCACTAGCAAAAGATGTCATCAATAATGTCATAAAGAATTCAAGACAGCTGTAAGATTTCCTGAAGTTTTTCGGTGAAACGAGTGGAACTTCAGCTATAAATACAGGCATTTGAGGAAGCTGAAGGCATCGATCATTTCCTTCAGTTTTCTTACAAATAAAATCATTGTAATTTTTTTCTTTCTATGTTTGTATTAAGTTTATGTAATTTTATGTATTTCAAGAACAAGACTGCGATGAGTAGCTAAACTAGTTATCTCCTCCTCTTCAAAGGATGTTGATTTATGTAATAATATGTTGTCTGAATAAATTTCCTAAGCTCTTCCCTATCATGTTATTTTCATTTAAAAATTAAGCTTTTACTATACGCCTTAAGGTAGAAAACGAAATAAGGTTGTGCTAGCTGCTGCTGAAAGAGTCTGTGTCAGGAACTATCGATTGTGATCGCGTGGTTCGGTTGTGAGGAGCAACCTGTAAAATCAGGTGGACATAACCCGACAACAGTGTGGTCAAAGAGGTAATTTGCTTTAATTTACTTACGGAAGCATGATGGGCTAAAACTTATTATTAATAAATTGGAAAATAAAGGGCAGAATAGATAATATTGAGTTTAAAGGATATGTTCGAGACACTTTTTAATTAATAAGGGATATTTTTAGGATACGAAAAACAAAGAAATATAATTGGCTCGATGATAAAACTATAAAAATATATTTAAGAATTATCCATGAAAGGCCAAAGGTAGAAAGAAAACTAGCAGAAAATATAATAATAATAATAATAATAATAATAATAATAATAACATTTTCTTTGACGAACATATAAAACGTTTTCTGGTTCTCTCAATGGTGGCTCCTCTCTTTCTTCCCTCGTTCGCGCAGGTGTTTTTCTTATTCTTTTTTCCAAATTCTAATAGGAGAAAAATATTACTTTTTTGGTTCAACGGTAAAGGCCTGCAAATGCTTAACTTTGGTGCATTCATTCAACATTTTTCATCATTCTGGCCTAAAATTCGCGCCTTTTTTTAATTTTTTAGTGTAATTTTCTTTTGTTGGGGCTTGGTGTAGGAAATTTTTGTCTTTCCTGGTATGTGGGACTGTTCTGTTTTGGCTTCTGGGTGGCGATTTGGGAACCAATGTGAATTACATGAGAGCGGGGGGCTGTTTCATGAAAAACTGAGATTTTTTCTAGGTTTTTGTAGTGTATTGAAGGCGGTGAATGGAAGATCGGGGGAAGCTGAAAGGGTCTTTGATTCATGCCACCGCAGGTGCAATATCAGGTGCTGTATCAAGAACTGTCACGTCTCCCCTCGATGTCATTAAAATCAGATTTCAGGTAGAGTTTTTTACTTCAAGTGTCACTTTGAACTTTACAGGAATTTAGAGTGACACAAAAATATGTGGTTTAATAAACTTGGTCAAATAGCTGTATTGTTTGTGTTATCCTGTTGTTTTGCTGATTAATTGTGTTGTCAACGAGTGTTTCAGACTTTCAGTAAAGGGGTTCTTGTTGAGTTATCTAATTATTAAACTCTTTTAATCTTTTTGACACATGTAAACGTATATATTTGAATGTTCTCATGCCTGTACATGAAGAATAGTGAAATTATTCGATGAGATTTATATATGCAGGTTCAGCTGGAACCCACTTCACAGTGGGCTTTACTTCGCCGAACAGTAAATGGTCCATCAAAATATACTGGGATGCTGCAAGCAACCAAGGACATATTTAGGGAGGAAGGTTTACGGGTATTGTTACTCATGAACTAAGATATATTTAGTTTTGGAATAATTTTTAGGTTACATTGTATGAATTCATCCATTTGGATCACTGCAATTGAAGCATCTAAATAAGGTTAGGTAATATTATGATTAGTTCATATACTGGTTTAAATGGTATATCATATATGAGTAAATTGATTTTCCATGTATAAAATATGTGCTATGTTTTATGTTTCCCACCAGCTCCCATGGTTCTTTGGCATGATAGTTTTATCAAACTTGCCTCGTTCTCAAAATTTCCGTGACAGGGGTTTTGGAGGGGAAATGTTCCAGCCCTACTGATGGTCATGCCATATACAGCTATTCAATTTGCAGTTTTGCACAAAGTGAAGACTTTAGTTTCTGGTTCTCCCAAGTCAGGTGCGTAGTATTGTCTTTGCTTCTGCTATTCTTTACAATTGATATGTCAATTGTCTAACTACAGTGTCTACTAAATTTTGTTTTCCTCTTTCTCTCCATTTATAAGGTTGAAGTTTCTGTTGTTGCTTAGGTTGGTTCATTGTTTCGTTTGGATACAATTTTTGAATGCCCAACGATCATAAAGAAAGCTTGTCTCTATCCATCATCCATGTAAACTTGCTACGAAATCCTTTTTTTTATAAAAAAAATGCATGCATGGATGCTGCTGTTTCATCTTGATCTACCAAATAAAAGGATAATGGGAAAAAAATTGAAACTAATTACGTTAGATTTCCATTTTAACCAGGTAATATATAGATATTATATGATTGATTATAAATGTAAATGAATGAAATAAATGTAAAAATTCAACTCCTCTCATAAACATGAAACATTTATTGGAGTTTTCCTTCAAAACTAAACGATAAAACTTGATTTGTTTACTTCATGGTGTTGGTATTCATGTTTCCTACATCTGCAGATACTGTAACTAGCCAGTAGATCTTATAGCTAATTTGGCATTATTATAAGTAGGCTTCCTGTCAAACCTTCCAAATCGACACTGTTGACTTTTGGGGGGGAAAAGCCACGAAAGACATCAAATAGAGTATATGTGCTCATAGAGGGAGAGTTTTTTGTTGAGGTGAATGGAATTATTTTTCCAGTGAAGTTTCTAACAGTATGTCTCCTTATTATTTCCTTTATGCAGAAGATCACATTAATATAAGCCCATACCTTTCATTTGTTAGTGGGGGATTCGCAGGCTGTGCTGCTACTTTAGGTTCCTATCCCTTTGATCTTCTAAGAACCATTCTAGCTTCACAGGGAGAGCCAAAGGTATGGAACTTTACTCATGCGTAAGTATTTTACTATTTTGAGTTAAAAAGATCATATTTTTGCACAAGTTCTGAGGTTCTTGTTCAAAACACTCAACACTGGGTGTTTTATCTATAAATATTGTCGGCTTGGAGTTCACGTAGTTACGGGTTTCATTCTTCATTTTCCATGATGCAGGTGTGATGTTTGTAAAATGAATTCTTTTCATGTTTCTATCTTCGTTGACCATATATTAAGAGGATGGCCCTACGAATCTCATTCAAGCCTCCAAATATGTATTTCCAAACTAGTTTTGCTTTCAACTTAGATGGAAATGATATGAAAATTAATCTTGGAAAAATCTCATTGTGTATCTTTATTTAGATTCAAGATAAACCATATCCTAAAAGCTAGTTTTGGGACTTTAAATATATATTTGATTTAAAAAATAAAAATAGAAAAAAAAAACCTCTTAGAATAAAAGAGTAGAAAGGTGGAGTCCAAAAACTCAATTAAAATAACGAGTGTAAAATGGGATAGTTTCATATATATTATAATTTATTTTTGGTATTTAACCGTATTATTTTTAAACTTAATGGGATTTGTTTTTCTCTATACATTTTTACAATTGTCTATATTTGGTAAAAACAAAAAAAAATCGATATTTTCACACATGAAGTGATGAAGTGTGTGTATGATCGCTTGTATATAATTAAAGTGTTTTGCGTTATTAGGTTTACCCTAACATGCGGGCTGCATTTGTTGGCATACTTGAAACTCGGGGCATTCGAGGTTTGTATGCTGGATTGACACCTACACTGATTGAGATAGTTCCTTATGCTGGTTTGCATTTCGGAACCTATGATACATTCAAACGGTGGACAATGGTGCACTATCCTCTTTACTCGTCTTTGTAGTGAATGATGATAGTTTTTTCGTTAAATATTAAAAACTAGATGTGAATTAGGCTTGATTGGCTTCTTTCCATCCTCTAGGCTTGGAACCACTACCGATCTTATACTCGACAAGCTGATAATTCCCTCACTGGCTTCCAGCTTTTTGTTTGTGGCTTGGCTTCTGGAACATGCGCTAAAACTGTGTGCCATCCCCTTGATGTTGTGAAGAAAAGATTTCAGGTGAATCGCCTTGCCTTATTTAGCTGTTGCTTTGTTTTTTTCCAGAAAAAATGTTGAGCAGTAGAAGTTTAAGGCATATCACAACCTCTTAAGGTAGAACGAGGCTAATCTAACTGAGGAAAACATTAATGTGATAGACATAGGCCCAAAGAGGAATGAGTCAAGATGATTAGGGACAATTATCAGGATTTAAGATTCTCTCCAACCACGAATGCCGGAGTCCCCATACTTGGTTTTACACAACTTTGACTTCTGGCTTCTGTGTTATATCAACCTTTACAGTGGATATATGTATTATGTAATATCATCCATAGATTATTGATCTCATTTCTTCCATTCTACCTCATCTTCACGAGTAATTCACTTGCAGATAGAAGGACTGCAAAGGGATCCAAGATACGGAGCTGGAGTACAGCATCATGCTTACAGAAATATGTATCATGCTCTCAAGCAAATTTTGCATGCCGAGGGTTGGGCCGGTCTATATAAGGGCATCACCCCATCTGTTGTCAAAGCAGCACCTGCTACCGCCGTAACTTTTGTTGCTTATGAATTTTCATCGGACTGGCTGCAGTCCCTTTTGATTTGAATTTATCAGTTTTATCTTTTTGGGCCCTTTCTTTAGCCCTTCATTCGATTCATTTAATGTACTCTCGTTTTCCATTTTTTCCCCTCGCTTCTAGACTCGTCATCCCCCTTAAAGAAATGGGGATGGGCTTTATATAGGATTTGACTCGGGAAATGTTCACTGGTTTTCAGTTTTCACGTTCTGTATCTAAGAAGCATTACATACATGTTACTGTTTAGTGCAAAACTCGACTTCTGATTCTATATTGCCATTTGCAAATAATACTATAATCATTAGACTTGAGGAAAAAAAAACTAACAATAGAAACAAGGAATATAGAATGTGGAGGTATAGACAAAATTCATGTAAACATTACACTTTGAAGGAAAATGAAATAAAATAAGAAGCTTTTCAACATGGATTTTCTGACATTTGACAGCACAAGCAATGCAATTATGCAAAGCATCATCTCCAATTAGAACATCATCTGCTCAATGTCCCAAGAACTCCCTCCCTAGCATATGACTACTTCAGGAACAATCATCAGCATAAATTTCAGTTCTCGTGGCTTGAGTTCCGAACCAACTTGTCCTCAACCAACTCCTCATTCGCCACAGGCAGTGCTTGAAGTTCGCCAAACATGTTACAATTTCCACTATCAAATACACCATTCTCAGCCTTTTCACTCTGCGTATTGCCAAAACCACAGGCAGACGGCTCATCACGACCTGCCACAACACGGGTACGCTGCAAAGGTCTTGACGATGGATCTTCTTGCCAACCGGTGTCCTTACTTTTCCGCCTTCGATTAACAGTCAAATATCCATTGGCTCGAGCTTCCAGAGCTTTAGTTGTTGGAGGTCGGTTCCTAGTGCCATGTCTCAGAGAATTCATAGTTGACTGCTGCTCAGATGTGGCCTGGATAGGGGACACCTTTGGTAAAGGTTGGTCATCTGTCTTGTGTATACAGCTATCTTGCTCTTTACTAGACTCAGTAGTGAAGACACCATTCTCTAAGTCCGGGAAAACTTGAGGCAAGTTAAGGTCGATCAGCGTCTGAGAATGCGGGTTCACTAGAGCAAATTCTGTCGAGCGAATAGAGGTAGTATGAGGATTACATTCTACATTCTCAGTGGCACTATCATTCGGTGAAGCGGTGGATGCCAACTTATTCTGACATGGTCCCGTCTCAGAAGAAAAATTCTCAGTAGAGTCGTGAATCCCTGAGCAGCAACTCGAAATTTCATTATCCAATCTGGTAGATGCCAAAGTACGTCTCATATGGTCTCTAGTTTCCTCACGACTACCAGAAATTAATTTCCTACACTGTTTTGTGGTGGGAGCCGTATACGGCTTATTTCCTTTCTTCAGCTTCCGGCCCAACACGGGTGCTATTACCTTTCTTGATTCCTTATTCTCACGTAAATTCTTCTTTCTCTTCAGGCTAATGAGAGATATATCGCTAGAAACGTCATGAGAATCTTGATGCATTGTATCATCTACATGGTCTTTCTTGCCAGGCGGCATTTCAGCACCGGATTTATTTTGTCGGACACCAACCTTATCCATCACAGATGCATTATGTAAAACACTGCTGATAGTTTCAGATTCATATGCACTCTCATCAGAGGAATCCTCATCCATAACAGTTGTTCGTTTCCCATACGTCAAAATATTAGAAATTTCAGTCGGGAGGCTTCTTATTTCTCTTACTTTGCCATCAGGGAGGCTTGTATCTACAACAGTAAACTTGATCGCACCAGAATTACGAATAGGAGTCCGAGGTTGGAGATAAAAATGTCGCTGTCTTGAAGACTGATCACTATCATCTTCTTCCACCTCCCTTTCACTAGTGCATTTATATTCTTCTTGGTTCTTGTTAGTGCCATCTTCTTCAGTGTGGAGCTCAATTAACTCTGGCTCTTTAGCAACTTTACTTAAAACATCAGTCACCGAGTCAAAATAGTGATCTCCTTTCACAAGTTTCCTTCTCGAGAATTTCTGGACACCAGGTACAAGGAAAACCAAACAATGCTTAGAACCAACTGTATATACCTGATCTTTAGGCTGCTCTGAGTGCCAACCTCTCGCCAACAAACGTGGCCAAATTGCTTCCCAGAACAAATCGTTTGACCGAGCTTTGCTCAATCTGTAGTCTCCACTTAGGAATTTAATGATTTCATCGGTTGTAAGAGAGGAACATGCTTTTCCAGTCGGTATCTCAGGCCGCATTTGGACAGCTTGATTGGACCTTGCAGGTTCCATGGCCATTCTTGTGAGATCTTGTTTTCCTGTACCAATCCCAACAGCTTCCACAAGAGCACCCATACCAATCCTGGCCTTCAAAGAAGCAACATACTCGGCTAGTGATATTTTTTCATCCCCAAATCTCTTACACACCTGTCATGGGATAAAATGCTAACATTAGTAGAATTTTAAAATGGTCCTCCCGTTATATATGCTTTTATGCATGGAAGTCTGTCATTGTTGAGTTTACACCAAAATAAATTTCAGTGGTACCTCCAATAAGGCGCATTGACATTCTTCAGACAAACCAGGAAGTATACGAGATAGCAGCTCCTGTTGCCTCAATCCAGAAAATATCTTCCGGCCATATACACATTTCTTGCTTTTTGTCTTTCGGCCTTCCGACCATTTACGGTAGACATCAGTACCATAAAATTCCCCATAATAAAATGACAGTATCACACCCATTTCTTTTGTTTCAACGAACCGCCTCACCTCAACAAAATTCTTCTCAAACGCGTATAGACCAAGAAGAAAGCCAGCCTTTTCAGCATCACTCCAATATTCACTTGATAAACCAGGAGCCACGAGATCCCCTTGATCACCGCACTGACGTAATTTCTCTATCGATGATGGATCATGTGACTTCCCTATAGGATTCTTCGGATGATATAAAGACTTGACACCAATATTTAAGATGTCACAATTTGAATCAGTGTCACTTTTAATAACATTCTTCTGTTCTGAATAAGTCTCTATTTTGACGTCGTTCTTCACCTGATCCATGGATATTAAAGGAACTGGCGAGCCAGTCAACGCATTTTGAGAGAGATAATTGGAAGCTCCAATTAGATCTGGAATTTGAACTTGATATTGATCTCCAATTCGAGGAAGAATGTCTGGCTCCCCAAATTCGTCACATGAGTCAGCAGAATTAGATGAAATTCGAGGTAAGGTCTCTGTCTCACCGAAGTCATCAGAATTTGATGGATGTAACTGCTCCGCGTGCATCTTATCAGAACAATCTATATTTTGATCTTCATGAACTGATGCCATCTCTTGTGGAAATGACAAGTTTCTATTAGAAATAACAGAAATAGTAGCTTCATATGAGTCTATAGAAAGTTATAGAAATGTAAGATCAACATTGGCAAAATAACAGAAATAGTAAAACATCAATTGATACAAATTGACCTTGGATAATTGGGATAAAGAAACTTGTAAGCTGGCAGAATAATGTTGCTTGGGTTTTTAATAAAAAAAAAAAAAAAAAAAAAAGAGCTGTACTTCTACTATATATGAGATGACATGCAGAATAAGCAAATAAACATGATGCTCCAATTGTTTATAATAACCTTTATAAAAAAACGGGAAATAAAATACATGCACAGTACTGCAAGAAATCGGAGGAACAAGTTTGTAACTTCAGATGCTTCTTGTTAGCATGCTGTGAAGAGGCAAACAATTTCAAATGCAAGATGGAATTTTTGCCATGATTTGAGATTTAGAAACAAATAACAGATGATAAATTTAAAATTTGCCACAAAATAGAACAGCATAAAGTGCAACACAAAATGTGAATCGTTTTATTGGAAATCGTAGCACATGAAAAACGGATCCTCTGGAGAACAAAATTTTCAAAAGCCAGCCAGCAAGCAAACATCGATGAAAAAAAACGTCAGACCTATTTTTCATGACATAAGAGACAACATCGTTATCACCAAAAACTCAATGATCCCAAACCAAGAAAACCCAAGTCAATCTCAATTCCCAATCGAACAAAGCGAAGCCAAGAACCTTGAATTTTTAGCAAGTTGCAATTTCACGGACAAATACCGAGCAAAGCAGAAATTCAAAACAAAAAACGATGCAAAAAAATCCCAAGTCTGAATAAAGGCACCAACTTCACTGGAAATACCAATGTGATCCCACCAAATTAAACTTCTTGAACACTGATATTCCCACAACCACCGTCGTCTCTTGAGCCAAGAAAACATCTTTAACACACAAAACACGCGCAGAAACAGATGAAGCAAGACAAACATGAAAGACACGCGTGAAAGAAAATGGGTATGGAATGCGAAAACAACAAACACATCACACAAGTGGTCATACAAAAAATACAAACAGTTTGTTCATCCAATATGCATACGAACCTTGTATAAACATACGAGAAGAAGGGAATGGAGAGAGTAAAACCTGGGTTGGGTTTTCTTTTCTTCTTTCAGAAAATTATACACTTCATGGGGTGGGTTGAACTTGAATCGAAGAGAAGAGAGGAAATACACCACTCTTTCTTCTTTTCTTTTCTTTTCTTTTATTTCCCTTTGCTTTGTTGGTTTGTGGAAAAGAGAGATTGCTGCTGCGTACAAATTTTTTTTTTTCATTATTATTTAGATTAAATACAGGATCTATTTTGGTAGTCACATTAAATTTAATTATTGTTTTTTTAATACAGTATAAATATATTACAAGCTATATACATTTATCAAATTAATTTGGATGGAAATTTTCTTTTTAAAAAAAAAAAACACCAATAGGTTGACCCGATTTAATAATAGTTTAATTGTTTTTCTTCTACGTGGGAATTCGATAACTTTAATACTTTATTTTACTTGATTTGAAATTAATATTTACCCATCTTTCTTTCTAGTATAATAATTATGCACATTTTAGAAAGAAAAAAAAGAGAAAATTACAACAAAAAAAAAAACATTATGTGTTCATTTTGTTTGTAAATAATCTCACGAGCAGTTTATCATATTATTGCTAATAAACTTAATTAATACATGCACTAGTTAAGTTTAATGTTAAATTGACAATATTAATCTTCTAATAAAATTAAATTATATTTACTAATTTCGTGGTTACTTTTTCCTTTTTTTTAATTAATTTTATCATCGCCAGTTTTCAAGAAGTTATATTATATATTTTGTTGCTTTAAGTAAAACAAATCATGCATGTGTAAATATGTGTATGGAATTAGCGGGTATAAAAACAAAATTACAGAAAAATAATTTAAAAAATCTGTTTATTTATTTATTCAAAGTTGTACAATAAATTATCGTGTCAAGAGTAAAAACAACCGCTGTTTTTTTATTAAAAAAAACTAGTGTAAATTGCTCAAAAATCCCCAATGCAAACATGTTTTGCTCTGCACTCCCTAGTCATTTTTTTGTACCACATTTTTTATTAATTTGTACCATATTTTGTATGGTTTTGTACCACATCTTGTATTATTTTGTACCACATTTTATGATTAGGGATCCCAAAGCAAAACATGTTTGCATTTGGGGATTTTTTAGCAAATTGCCAAAAAAACTATATATTTTAATAATTTGAGTTTACTTCACCCATGTGAATATTATTATTTTTAATATAAATTTCACCCAAAGAATTTTTAAATAGGCAATATATATTGAGGAAAAATACAAATAATTGGGATTTTCCTGAAATTGACGACCGCATATGATGCTTGGTTGTCGGGTTTTTTTTATTTTTATCGTAAATTAAATAATAAATTTTAAAAATAATGTAAAATTAAAAAAAATTTACAAATACTGTAAAACTCCAAATCTGACAGCGGACTTTCATTTACACGTAGGCATCGTCCTCCACCACGAGGCGCGGATGCTGCCAAAGGCAGCGTCCTCCGCCACGGAGCGTGGACGCTGCCTAGTTGGCCGCTGCCTATTTGGCAGCGTCCTCCGCCACGGAGCGCGGACGCTATGCCTAGGTGGATAATTAAATTTATTTTAAATCATCTAACACTGACTTAATTAAAAAAAACGCGTATTGAACGCGTAATAAATTTTTAAATATATTATATAACGCGTAAATAATTAATTTAACGCGTAAACAATTAATTCTACGCGTAATTGTATTACTATATATATATATGTTCACAAATGTTATTCGGATATCACTCATACAAATATTAAACTCTTTAAAATTTTCTCTTTTCTTTTATCCGTTTTTCATTTTTATTTCAAAAAAATATATCGAGAATGGAAAACATTGATATATTTTTATATTTTGGTGGTCATATTATTGTGGATAGTGGATCGATTGTGTATAGTATTCCTTATACTAGACCGATGCGAGTTCTACGTACCATTACTTTGTCCGAGTTGGTTGAAGCTGTGCATCAAATATTGAGGATTGATCCAACTACTTTTACTCTCAAATTGTCAACGAAATATTCTTTCATGGAAAATTCATCTTGGCATGAAATTCAAGTCAATCTTGTCGATGACAACGCTTTAGAGTTTATGATGCAATCTCCCAATATACGTATATTGCATTTGTACGTGGAAGCAAACCAAATTGACCATCACGTTGGTCATGTCGACCAAGAATCGGATATTTTACACGTCACCAAAGGAATGGACAACATGTATCTTTATCCTGAAAGTGGATCGTGGGATCATCGCCGGCACATCAGAACCTGATCCTGCAAGTTGGCCGCAAAGAACACGTATTTGGGAACAAAATTATGGTGAAGCAAATTGGAATTCAAAAATTCAAAACTTTGTGCCACGTGTTGATGATCCTAGGAGTGAAAACGAAGATGTCCAGATAAGCGATACAGAGCCAGAGATGTCATACGGGGAGTCTGAGGAAGAAGATGATGACGATGTTGAAGATGTGAATGATGATGTACATGTGAATATCCATGCAAATACTGATGAGGGAACATCATCTCGTCCACCACCTCGTCAGAAATTACAGAGGCAAGATGTTCCTTTCTTTTCTACCACTTCTGATATGTCATCTTTCTTTAATACATATTTTGGAGAAGAGATTCCTGATTCTATTGGCGTACCTCATGACATGCGGACAAGATACTATAATGAGGAGAGAGGAGAACTATGTGTAAACATGGTTTTCAAGGATAAAAAAGATCTGATTGCATCTGTGAAGGATTATTCGGTCAGAGTTTCTAGGCGTGAATATCTTGTTGTTGAGAGCACACGCATTTTGTGGAAAATTCAATGCAAAAATGATTCTTCCACCGTCAGATGTCGTTGGGGTCTTCGCGCATCTTTCAAGGAGAAAACAGGTTATTGGAAAATAACCAGATATGGTGGGCCTCATACATGTATATCAACCAACGTCGGCATAGATCATCACAACTTGAATAGTGATATGGTTGCACATACACTATTGGGCATTGTACGATGTGATCCTTCGTACGAGATTAAATATATAATAGAGAGTGTGAAAGATAAATATGGATATCAAATCTCGTATACGAAGGCGTGGCGGAGTCTGAAACGTGCAGTGGAAATTATTTATGGAACTTGGGAGAGCTCTGTTCAATTACTGCCAAAATATATGCGTGCTCTTTGCAAATACAATATTGGAACAATTGTCGACTGGAAGCATCTCAGAAACAATGAAGAAATAAAAACATTGAACTATTGTTTTTGGGCGTTCAAGCCGTGTACTAATGGATTTCGACACTGTCGAAAAATCATTAGTGTCGACGGTACACATTTGTACACAAAGTACAAACACAAAATGTTGATCGCTGTCACTCTCGATGCTAACAATCAAGTTCTACCATTGGCTTTTGCAATTGTCGATGAAGAAACGTCTGATTCCTGGAAGTGGTTTTTGGAAAATGTTGGACGGCATGTTGTATGTGGCGAAAATGGTGTGTGTCTAATATCTGATAGGCACAAGGGAATCGTGCGAGCCGTTGAAGATCTACTCTATTTCAAACCTCCACAAGGTGTGCATCGTTTTTGTTTGCGGCACGTGTGCTCAAATTTTAATTTCAGGTTCAAAGATGTGCATTTGAAAGATTTGTGCTGGGAAGCAGGTAGTCAACATCAAATTTGTAAATTTGATGCAACAATGGAGGCAATTAAGAACAAAAATATTTTGGCACACAGATATTTGGATGGAATATCAAATGAAAAATGGAGTATGGCCCATGACGGAGGTTGGCGTCGTGGAGTGATGACGACCAACATGTCCGAGTGCTTAAACAGTGTGTTAAAGGGAGCTCGTAGACTGCCTATATCTGCAATAGTACACTTGACCCTTCTGAGATGTGTCCAATACTTCATTGAACGTGTGACAAAAGGTCAACGTATGGTTCAAGAAAATCAATTGTGGTCGGATTATGCACGGCGAAAGTATGAGGAATGGGCAAAGAAATCTAGTGAATATCGTGTTGTTAAATATGATGTACGATCACAAACTGCTCAGGTTGCAACTGGAGGAAGGCCAAGTCGCGGCCAACACATGCAAGTGGTGAGAATATCAACAACAGATTGTTCATGTGGTAAATGGACAATTTTCGGCATCCCGTGTTCTCATGCTATTTGCACCGCTAAATGGCACTCGTTAGATCCCACGACACTTGTGCAGCCATGGTACAATATATCGGAGTACCTCACAACGTATGAAGGAAGATTTGAACCTCTTGCAGATGAAAGATATTGGGATCGTCCTACCTTTGAGTTGCAACACAACCCAGTTAGACGTGAAAGAAGAAGAGCAGGTAGGGATACAACGACTCGACTAAGAAACGAGATGGACATGCCGGTAGCGAGAGAGAGACAACAACGAAGAACTAACAGGTATAAACTTTGAAAATTTAATTTGTTCCTAAAAATATGTCTTGTAATATATTTTAATTTGTATATGTCTATATTTTTTTCAGGAGCATCAGATGAACGTGGACAATTGATTGCTTGACGAAAAATATATAACAAATAAATGTTTGTTGGTAGCATATTCATTTTTATAATTGTGTCATATAATGTATGCATTGAATAAGATATGTATTTGATATTGGTTAAATGCATTGATCTATTACACTACTAGCATTTTTCTTCATATTTGTTTGAATCAACTTAATAAAGTATTTAAAATAATTGTGGTGTAATAAAAAAAAACTCATACGGAAAGAAAAAAAAATCACATGCATAACTAATTATCAATTACTATAACACAAAAAAAAATATCATTATTGTTCATGACAATTGCAGTTATACAAATGACCACCGGTACCACAAGCAGGTGGTCTACGTCTACGTTGTCCTCTACGCACAACAGGAGCATCAACAATTTCTTCACTCCGCTCTTGTTGCTCATCTGAATAACTAGGGAATATTACAGGTGACGGAACGTTTCTTTCAGGAGCCAGAATATTGCGTTGACCAGTATTAAGCAGATCTGTAAAACTTTGGATATTTTCACAAAATGGAGTATGATAACCGGCATCAACATATGAACCAGATGGTCCTGCACCGTAAAATCCACCGAATGGTCCGGTATTGTACAACCCACTAGATGGCCCTGCGTTGTCGAACCCACCAGATGGACCCGCGTTGTAGAACCCACCAGATGGACCCGCGTTGTAGAACTCACCAGATGGACGAGGAGGAACAAACCCTGATGATGACTGATGCGAATCAGAAGATGACACACTAAAATTTTGTGGAATATTACTGTGTCTGCCAATATCTAAATTCGGTTGATATGGCCTAAAACCAAGCCCAGTTACTGCATGCGATATAAATCGTACAGTAATGCGATCATACCATGGAAAGTAATCATCATCGACTTCCCTAGATCTTCTGTAGCGTTCTCCTCGGGCAACATTACTCAATTTTCCATTCCAAAGAATAATTGCATCTTTATGATACTCTCTCCAATCTGTGTTGCGATGACCTGTTCTATTAACATTGTGTAGGTTATCGTTGTCAAGTGCAGGCCTAGGAATAGATTGTCGCATTTTGAACTGCCTCAAGACCCGATCAGGACGATGCATCTCCACAATATCAAAACAAATCAGAGGACAAACACATCTCCAGATTCTATTATCGTATGTACTAATGATCGCTTTAACATCAACATCTTTCTTGTTGTAAACTATCCAATTAAACTGCATAATAATAATAATAAAATCATTTTTTATTAATAAATATAAATTAATATAATTTTTGAAAAATTTCAATAATCCAATAACACACCTCGCCATTAGTCATACGATCGAAGCAATCCCTTATAATTCTAACAGCGTGCGTTGGTGAATGAGTGTAACTAAACACATTTGACCACCTACAATAAAAAAAGATTATTAAAATTATTACAAAATGAATTTGTAATTTATAAAAAGCTAATATTTTTCAAATATTACCGTGCACCATAAGGAGCATATGGAATATCTTCCTCGAATTCATTTTGAGGCACAGTCAGAGATAATCCATTTATATCAGGATTAACAAATGTAATCCTGCTCCATGCCCATACCTGCCATCAGTAATAAATTAAATTATAAATTATTATAATGTGATATTAGATGAACTTAAAAATTTATACCTGTAGGATAAATAGAGGCCCGGATATTATAGCTTTTCTTATCCGTGTTGCATTGCATAACTCACGATATAGGAATGCTAGAACTGCACTTCCCCAACTATAAGATCTGATGCGTTCAATATCCCGAAGTAGTTGCAAAAAAATCAATTTAACAGATCCTCCTTGATAATCTGGAACCATGATTCCTCCAATAATCATTAATGCTACACAACGGGTATATTTTACGACATCTATTTCTGGACTATTATCATCGATATGTGCAGCCATGCAATGCTCATATAAAGCGGTCATCGATAAGTGGCCACCTTTGAAATGCGACGTCAGTGGCGTAAATCCCAATAAATCCAAACATATATGCTGTCACTCTTCAACTTTGCGTGAAACATCTATACCAATTACAGGCTCACCATCAATAGGTAGACCCCAAATAATGGAAATATCCTGTAAAGTGATGGTTGCTTCACCACATCTAAAATGAAAGGTATGTGTTTCACGTCGCCATCGTTCAACCAAAGCAGTAATTAAATGATTATCATATTGCCGAGATCCACACAACAAAACACCATAAAACCCCATATTATTTAAATATGCAATCACACGACTGTGCAGACCATGCTCATTAAATAACTGCCAAATCAAATTATCGGATCGTTTGACTCGAACTATGTCATCAATTGTTATTGTGGAAACTTCTGACGACATATGTGTGGCTTGTAAATATAGCACACTGGAATCTATTGGCCCTCGATTTGTTGTCATCCTGACAAATATACTAACAATTATATAATGCAAACCAATAAACACATATTATAAAATTACAAAATAACAAAACATAAAAATAAAATAAAATAAAATATAATAAATTTTAATCTATGCATATAACAATATATGTCTATATATTGCACATTTTTAATATAATAACGATAACAATAAATTATATATATATATATATATATATATATATTTCAATCTAATAATCTATATTATATAGTATATCAATAATAAGGTAATATCACATGCGTATATATCTAATATAATAACAATAACAATAATAAAGTTGATATATATATTTTTTAGTATTTTAATATATATATATATATATATATATAATTCTATATTTATATATATTATAAGATTAAAAATAATAATAACAACACTTAACGTAACATAACTATTTTATTATTAATAAATTTAATTTTTATTATATTAATATAATATAGTTAATTATAAAAAAGAAGAAATTTGAAATATATACTAAAACATATTATTAAAATAAACTCAAAAAATCAAAATAATGCTTAAAAAAATTCTGAAAAATAATCCATACCTTCAAATGGCTTTTTTTAGTACCTGCGACCAACAATTAAACATATTTTAATTATAGTAACTCAATTAAACCAAAACACCCAAATTAAATAATCCTAATCTCAAATTTACCTTAATTTTGAAATAGAGCTCCAACCAACCAAAATATCTTCTCGCTAGTTTGAACAACGATCGGCGGTGATGGAAGATGTGAAAATGCTCCACCTGTGGTCGGACGATGTTTTCGATACGGCGAAGAAAACTCAAAAAATTGGTGTAAAAAAAAAACTCTCGTTGTAAGGATTCCGAAACTACTCTCGGATTTGTAATTGGAGGAACGATGATGGAGAAATCTAATGTTAAAGAAACAAAAATTGATAAGGAGAGAAGAAGTGTCGTAGACAATGGAGGATTTCAGAAAAAAAAAACTGATAATGTGGGTGGGGGCAGTCGGTTCATTATCAATAATGGAGCGGATGCTGCTGGCGTGGCACACCCCCACGCCACGACGCAGCATCCGCTCCAAATGTTAGCGGACTCTGTCCACGTGTACTGAGTATCCGCTGTCAGATTTGGAGTTTTACGGTATTTGTAAAAAAATTTTAATTTTACATTATTTTTGACATTTATTATTTAATTTACGGTAAAAATAAAAAAAAACCCTTGGTTGTCCACTCACCCTCATTCCTAACATATTTACCGTGACATTTTTACACATAATATTGACACGTAATCTTATTCTATGTATTAAATTTTATATTTCACTTTGTTATTTTCACGTTTAGTTCTTTTTCTAAGAAACAATGATATTATGGTGATTTGTATTTTTCGAAAGAGTTATTTGCATCAATCACCCCTGTGAAATATTGAAAATGCACATTTCTCTCATGTGAAATTTTAATAGGCATCTTCAACCCTAACTTTTTAAAAAATTAGCACACTCGCCCCTTCAGATAGATGCTTGTTGCGCACGCCCCCCTCATGCGACTGAGCAAAGATTTTAATATTTTTTTTGCACCAAATACCCCTGTGAAATATAAAAAATGCATATTTGACCCCTGTGAAAATAATTTTTAAATCTATTCAACCCATAATACATAATATTTATTAAAATCTAATTGTAAAATATTTAGCAAACATTTTTTGTTTTATTAATTTATTTTTAATTTTTAATTTATTATGATTACATAATTGTTTTCTAAAAAATATTATTATTTTATCTTGTTATCATTATTTTATTAACTTTCTTCTTGTTTCCAACTTCTCCATTAAAAATGCATTCATAAACGAGATTTAAATACCTAAAAATACCAAAATATTAAATCAAAATGATAAGTGAACGAGAAGTACCAAACATTTTTCATTTAATTTATTTTTATTTTTAATTTTAAATTTTAAATTTTAAATTAATTTATTTTTAAATAAAATTATTAATGTATCTCGTTATCATTATTTTATCAAATCACTTCTTGTTTTCAACTTCTTCATTAAACATGATTCATAAATAAAGATTTAAATATCTAAAAATACCAAAATATTGAACCAAATGTTAAGTTTATGAATGTTACTTTTTCGATTTAGAATTATATTAGTATGTTATTTTTTATTATTTATTACAAATTGTGCAATGCATATTCTCAAAAAATTTAAATTTTGGTTCAATAATATATAGTCCTAAATCGAAAAAACTATATGTTTGAACTTATCAGTATAGTTCAATATGTTGATACTTGAAATTATTTAAATATTTGTTTATGAATGCATGTTTAATAAAAAAGTTGGAAATACGAAGTGAATTTAATAAAATAATGATAATAGGATAAAATAATAATATTTTTTAGAAAATAATTAATTAATGATAATACATTTAAAATAAAAAATAATAAAACAAAAAATGTTTTCTAAATATTTATAATTGTATTTTATTAAAAATTGTGTGTTATGGGTTGAATAGATTTAAAAATTATTTTCACAGGGGTCAAATATGCATTTTTAATATTTCACAGGGGTATTTGGTGCAAAAAAATATAAAAATATTTGTCCAGTCGCATTAAGGGAGCGTGCGCAACAATCACTCATCTGAAGGGGCGAGTGTGCTAATTTTTTAAAAGGTTAGGGTTGAAGATGCCTATTAAAATTTCACATGGGAGAAATGTGCATTTTCAATATTTCACAGAGATGGTTGGTGTTTCGTGTATATAATGTTGATTCGTTGAATACTATTTGTTTTTTTTTTTTTTTACATAAAATGTTACGAGATTCTTTCATATATCAGTTTCTAAGATAAATCTCCAATTCCATTTTATTCATATTCTCAAATAAAAAGCTACGGTGGTCAACAAATATTGGAATAATTGTATATACTATCCTTATAAAATCATGACATTGCTAAAAATTTCCTATGACTATAAACCCCTTGTGTTTTCAAATTTTGTGCACAAATACCCCTGAAAATATGTATGAACAAGGGGTTATATGCTTAAATTTTGAAAACACATGGAGGTATGTGCTCATGATTAAAAAACACAAGGAGCTAGTATATCATTATTTTTTTATAGGGAGAATTTTTAGCAATCTCGATATTTCACAGGAGTAATATGTGCAATTACCTTCACAACTATTTTTATGTCATCTAATATTGATTTTTCAGAGTGTTTCTCGCAGAGATGACATACAGGGTAGATGACTTATATTGAACACTTTGACATTGTGAAGAAATTGATAGAGTTTAGCATATGAAATCTGAAAATTATAAATGGTTGACCTCTGACATTGGTATTCCATTAAAATGAAGCAAAAGAGAGCCACCGAATGTTCCAGTGTTTTTAGTTGATTGTGTGCTCCAAAAACAAATGCTAAGGAAATCGATAAAATTATATACAATTAATGAACTCATCACGGTAGTATGCTGCGTCACTCTTAAAAAAAAAAAATTTGAACCTACACACACACACACACATCGATATCACCATGATTTCAAAATCAAGAGAAAATAAAAAAACACTAGATATGAGAAAGCGTTGAATGCCGACCATATATATTATCGATAAGACACGTTTCTAAAATATTTATTGAGGAAAATTGTAATTTTGGTCACATTGTGATTTTGGCTATTTATGTTTTTCAGATTTCAGTTTTCGTAATATATATTTCAATTTTTGACAATTTTAGTCATATTTCATCTAAAATTTTGATGAGACACTACACAGATCAGCTCAACATCGGCGCTAATTTGATAACATATCAGTATCATGTCGGCAAAATGATTAGAATTATTATTGTTTTAAGAAAACAAAGATAGTAGACTAAAACTGAAATCTGACAACATAGATGACCGAAATCGCAAATATACAAATATATAAGACAAAAAAAACAAATTTTCCTATTTATATCATTATATGACAACAGTTAAAAAAAACTGAATTTTTAAGTTGTTTTTCAATTAGTTTAATAAGCTTTTGAATATTTAACAATTCTTTTAAAACAAGATTATTATTATTATTATTTATTACAAAGAGAAATAAATATTCAAGCTCGAGCCTCTACCAAACGACAAACAAGTAAAACTAATCGGACTATATATCCAATCACAAACCAAGATTATTATTTTCGTTCTATCTTTCTGCATGTGTCATTTAGGATGCGTTTACTTGGCTTGATAACTATAAGATGAGTTTATTAATTCAATCTAATCCATTGTTTACTTATAAAAAATCATTTTTTTTCAAATCTCAAGGCCCGTAATTGTACATTGATTTCATGAGATTTCCCATGCTTAATTACATGAGGTATAACATATCCTTCACAATATTTATGGAAAAAATTCTATAGAAATCCTAATATACCCTTCTTTAATTATTTTGTTTTCCTCCCAATTTCTCATATTTTTATGACTCATTTTATCAATTTTATCTATCTTTAAAAAATACATAATTTTATACTCAATAATTTCGATAAGTAAAAATGACTCACATTTGAATCAATAATAATTTACAATATTCAACAATAATTCAATCCAAATTATATGAATACAAAATTAAACATAATATTATTTATCATAGATTGAGGGTAAAACTGTAATTCGTCCATCAATCATGATTTCAATCCCAAAATTAATAACTCAAAGTAAACATGTTATTGTGTATCCATCATTATTCAACATCCTTCAAAATCATTTTAATAGTCCAAGTATAATTAATCCACATGTAATCAAATCTCATAAAGTAAATGCAGCCTTAGTAAGTTAGTATGTTATGTTATATTGGTATTTTTAACTTTAAAAATTTATCCTTTTTTTCAAACTAATTTTATTAGGCTGCGTTTACTTGCCTTGATAAATGAAGGATAACATAGATAATACCAACTAATCCTATGTTTACTTGCAAAATTGAAAAATGGTATAAATCTTTAGGTCCGTTAATGATAGGATTGTGAGATGATTTTTAGTCCTAATTTTTTAATGGGATTATAAATATTATGGAGTGAGAGAATGAAAAAAAATCAATTATGCCCTTCCTTTTTATCTTTCACCTTCTTTCCTTCTTTGCCGAACATATGATTATTAATTTATTATGATAGCTAAAGGGTGAAATCGTAATTCTTAAGTATAATTTCAATCCCAAAATTAATCCATCCAACTAAACATATTATTATTTATCCATAACCACTCTCTATCCTATCAAATTATATTAATAATCATACTTTAATTTATCCTTACCCAATCTCATCATTCGAAGTAAACGTAACTTTAGATTATATTGAGTTTTTTTTCCTTTTTTTTCTAGAAAATTGAGTTGGAAACTGGTAAAATGTGAATCAATGAATTTTATTTATGAATTAAATGATAAAAAAAAAAATTGTCCTGAGATCTCCAGTCCTCAGTTGTGGTGATGTGGGACCCATTTAAATAATTGAAAAATAAAAAATAAATTAAAAAAAATAGAATTGATCGGAGGTATTCATAGGCTTAGGGTTAATTCTCGCTCTCAACTAAAAATATCCCCTTGATTAGATTACCACTCTCAATTCCCAATTCTTGAAACATTTCAAATGCTTCCAATTTCTTTGCATTCCGTACCGATTATAGTCTTTTAGATTCCACACTTGGCATTCAAAAGCTTAATCGTTGGTTTTCGGATTCAGAAATCGTGGATGTTGCATCAAGAAGTTGTATTTGAGGCAGCATTCGCTATATTTTTATTTGTTTCGGGGTGTTTGGTTGAATGAGTCTTTGGGTTGTTGCATGATTTTGCTGTTGCTGTTGAATTACGACAGGGCTTGTGTTGTGGCGGGGCTTCGTGGGAGATGTTTTTCGGAAGAATTTAGAATTATCCGGGGGTTGATTTTAGTGTTTTCAACAGTATGGATTACGCGCATGAAAGTGGAATGGTGCTGATTCCCACACGTTTTGTGTGGCCTTATGGTGGGAGAGATGTATATATCAGTGGCTCGTTTACTGGGTGAGAGTTAATTAACTCAATCGTCAATGTGCCATATTTGGACTACTTACAGTTTTTTAAATAGTTCCCATTTTGGTTTGCATTTCCTATATTTTTCAATTTTTGTGATAATTGATGGAGTGTCGATGTTTTTTGCAAAAGGTGGACGCCATGGCCTATGACTCCAGTCGAGGGTTGCCCTACTGTGTTTCAGACGATTTGTAGCTTACCTCAGGGTTATCACCAGGTTGGTTTTGCATTTTGATATTATGTTACCTGGAATTAAAGAAAGTCTACTTTCTTGAGGTTTTTCTTGGTTTGGCTGGGAGATGCATTAAGTTTTAGCCCTTAACCTTTTGATCCCTGTTGATTTGGTTTTTTGAGGCAAATGTTCAAGGTGCTGATTTTGAGTGGTTTGTGTCATGAATTACATGGCACATTTTATATAGAATAAATGGCTCAATTGTCTGGTAGGAAAAGCCTTCACTATGTCTGAGTTTTCCATCATTTTCCCATTTTTCTTGCTCCATTTTGATTTGCACGTTATGATATTGACCAGTAGTTGATTGTCTCTGAACTTTATCTTATTATTGCTCCATTTTTATTTTCTCATTGACACTTAAGATACTGATATTTTGCTTTTTTTCCTTTTCTTTTGTTTTTTTAAAGATAACATGCATCACTCTTATCTTGTTACAAACTTAAAGAACTATTAAAACCCCGGCATGTTCTTCCAATTTTGAACAGACGAAACACTTCCACGAACTTTAAATTCAATGTTCTGGATTTTGTTTTCTTGGGCATATAGCCACTACAGGCCCCGTTGTCCTATCCCTCCATTCCAACATATGAGTACCAAGCACCACCTCGTTCATTCCACCAGGGAATAAATGTACGTATGAGGGAATCGCTTAATGGGTTTGGGGAGATAATTGGTAATGATTATCTTGGCTATTGAATGACCCTATTTGACCCGAATGCAATCACTGTTCTCTTCTTAAATGTTGGTGGTTGTGCTTCATTAGCAGTGATACATGATATGTTAGCCAAAATTATTTTTAAATAGCGTAATCCAGAGATTTCTTACTAGGCAACTACCTACTAACTAGAATTCTCCATAAAAGTACCATGAGTCATATACTGTAAAAATTAAAAAAATGGATGTTAATGAGTTGTTTTAGTTTTGATTGATGATAATTTATCCATTAGTATTGATTAATTCTAGCTGTTTGAAATCTGTCATATGGAAAATACTATTTCTTGCAGTACAAGTTCGTTGTTGATGGTGAATGGAGACATGATGAGCACCAGCCTTTTATCAGTAGTAATATTGGAACAGTAAATACTATCCTCTTGAACAGGGAATCTGATTATCACCCTGCTTTATTAAGCCCTCAAATGCCTCACTCTGGTAATGTATCAAGCATGGATGTTGACAATGAGGCACTTCGGCGCATGGTATTGCATTGCAGCTCTCTTCTTGACATGCATCATGAATGTCTCCTGTTACCATTTTTTCGCATTTCAGGTTTTCAACTATTGTTTTGATAACTTGTGGCAAGTAATTTTGGCCCTTTCCTCTGAAAGTAGATAGTCTTGTTCTGATCAAGTTCAGAAGAACATAGATTTGTTTATTTGTCAATCTTTACCATTTCCGTTCCAGTCCGCCCAATCTGAGGGTGTGCTAGAAGCCTAGAATTACTTGCTTGCAAAGTTCTAAAATTTGCTAGACGTTGGGCTCCAGACCAGCGCCTAGGCGGCTTTTACGGTATAACATAATAAATCGCATATTATGACTCCAACGGAGTAGTCTATGCTACCCCACCCGGGCAGTGCCCGAGTGGGGTAGCAACGGCCCGGATCACCCGGGAGATCACATGATGTGATCTCCCGGGTGATCTGGGCCTTTGATGCTGGCAGATCGGGCAGTGCCCGTCTGCCAGCATAGACTCACCCGACTCCAACATGATAACATCAAATTTAAAATGAGTTCAAAATTACATAACTAATAATTCACATATTATGACTCCAACATGATAACATCAAATTTAAAATGAGTTCAAAATTACACACCTAATAAAATTTCACAAATTTACTCTACTTCTCCATAAATTTCTCTACTTATTATTCTCTATATTTTTCTTCTCTTCTCTTTGGAAACGGCGTTGGAAGGGACCAAGGGTTTTCGTGGATGGGTGAATAAAATTTTTCGCCAGTTTTTTTTATTGGGCTTATGATTTAAAAGCAAAAAAAAAAATTTCATTTCTGCCTAGACGCCAAGGACGCCTAGGCTGGCCGACTAGCACTTTTTCGGTGCGGTCGGTCGGGGCCTAACACTTTGGCCGATTTTTAGAACACTGCTTGCTTGACAATTTTTCCCTTTTTATTTGTTATCTTCTAGTTGTTAATCTTCATTGCTGCAGTTTGACCTAATAATTTGGAAATAAACTGGATTTGATCATTTTTGTATTCTAGTCTAAAATACTCACACATTCAAAGATTGCGGTAACATTTCTGAGTCTGATGTTATTATGGTTTAGTATCTAATTGATTTCAACTCTTTCCAACGTCTAACTTTTCTGATACTGTGTGCCAAAAAAAAACATTTCTGATACTGAGATATAATAGAATGAAATTTGTTTGTTTGATTGATTATCAGTTGCATGAAAATTACCCTGAACCATCACATTCACAGATTCGCTCCTCTGATGACGTGTCAAATGGGCCCTTACCAACGATGTCAGATGCAGATTTGGAGATATCCCAGCATCGTATTGCTGTGTTCTTGTCTACTCACATGGCATATGAGTTACTTCCTGAATCTGGAAAGGTCTGAGCAATTATTGTTTGTACTGATGTTAACTTTTATATGCATCTCAATGCTTTTTGTTCACTCATAAACATTTAATATGTTTGCAGGTTGTTGCTTTGGATGTTGACCTTCCTGTAAAGCAAGCATTTCATATTTTGCATGAGCAGGTACCTTATGATATTATTTGAACATCGGAGCTATTTCAAAGGCCCATGGATGGGCTGCCCGGTTTTACCATGTCAACAAACATTGACCGTTTGCTTTGCCTTTACATAATTACCTAGATTATCGTACATGTATATTTGATTGCTGAAAACGGTGACACACTTCATATCAAGCGACAACATTGCTTTTGCATTGATAAACAACAAGAACAGATTTACATGTGCAACACCAGTTACCCAGTTTTGCTCCTCAAGTTGTTGAATCCCAGTGGCTGACTTTTGCTATATCTAGAACAAAATCAGATAGCTTAATAGTAACTATCATTGCACTTTTTTTTTTTAAAAAAAAAACTCTGCTGAGAAGTCTCATTTTTGTAGTTTCCTGATCACAATGTCTATAATAACCAAAAGTATTGTATTAATGTCTGCATACGAAAAAATGTTTTGAATGTTACTGTTTTACTTCTCTTTTCTATGCTTTTGTTTACCAACTTTTTTCTGCTGCATGCATCATGCTTCTGAACCAAATGATTTCATGCAGGGAATCTCTTTGGCACCTTTGTGGGACTTCTCAAAGGGAAAGTTTGTTGGAGTTCTTAGTGCACTAGATTTTATTTTGATTATGAGGGAGGTACAAACTGAGCTCCGAAGTTGTCTTTCTGTAAAAGCAAAAAAAACTGTCTTTTTAGTTTCTCGCTCCCGCCCTTCTCATATTCATATAAGTTACCAACTTCCTCTTCAAATGCCCTTTCACGTATTGTTAAGAACGAAATAGTCATCCCAGACATGGTGATTGATATTATGAAGGAGCCCACGTAACAAGTACACCTACTATAATGACACTGTATACCATTCTCAGTGCTTGAGCACAGAGGGAGAGTCAATTTGGTTCAAAGTTATTAATGCATTGCTGAGTATAAAATCATATTAGGCTCCATAATATAATATTTTTGTAGTTCTTGGTTGATGGTTATCATCCTTTAATTGTAACATGTCTTCGGCAGCATACTATTGAATTTTAAGAAACCCTATGCCTTTAAGTTCGCACGTCTTCGTCATGAACAAACTGGAACTTATGTTATGTGATTTACAATTAATTTTTTAGATGTTTTCCTTGTGCAACACCTTTCAGCACATAATTTCCGGTGCAGGATCATAACTTGCTCAATTCGTTATGGCCGTCGATTGTATTCTTCCATTTTTACTCGTGTATTATTTATGTGCGAACGAAGAATTGATTGCTATAGTTGGTGTATCTTTAGCAATTAAAAACTTCAGTTTTTTTACCAATGATGTTGAGTGTTTGATTCGATTTTGTTTCATGTAATGTTTTCAATTGGTTTGGCAGCTTGGCAGTCATGGGTCCAACCCAACAGAGGAAGAGCTTGAGACTCACACTATATCTGCTTGGAAAGAAGCTAAATCGTATATGAACAATCGTATTGATGGACAAGGGGGTGCAGTTTCTGGACAACTTGTGCATGTTAGTCTTTATTTTGTTGTGTTGCATGATATATTATAATTTTGTACTGGAACCTGCCACAAACAAGTTTTGGTGCTCATAAAGTGAATGGATATAACAGTTGGAATATCATCGTGTTATATACTATATCACTCAAAACTAATTTACAAACAGATAAATAAGTTCATTATCATTTCTGCCTTTTTCAGTCTGTAGTTTGAAGTTGTATGCCATTCTCAAAAGCATTTGTTATCTTCTGCTTTAGTTTGTTTTGGTATTTCAACAAGATATGACATTGAGGAAAGTGTTCAATCTCTGTAGCAGATTAGATTATATGATGAACATAAGGTGGGGTGCAAATGCAATTGAATTTTGTCATCATCTGCAATCCATTGGTTGCTTTGTCTTGTGCAATTTGATTTGCAGATGGACTATTATTTATGTTGATGTTATAAGTTTCAGGCTGGTCCAGATGACAGTCTGAAAGAGGTTGCTTTGAAGATTTTGCAAAACGGTGTAGCCACAGTTCCAATTATCCATTCTCCTTCTGAGGATGCCTCAAACCAACATCTGTTATATCTTGCTTCTCTTTCTGGGATACTGAAATGTGAGAAACTGAAACAGCTGCTTATGTTATACTTATTACCATGTACATGTGTGATTGCTTAGAAAATGATGTGTAAAATCTCTTTGTTTAGAATAGAAGAACTGAGGAAAAGGTTAAATAACTGGTGTTTGTATTCTGTTGTGATCTTGTTCTTCTGACAGGTATTTGCCGTTTTTTCAAAAATTCAACAAGCTTGTTACCGGTACTTCAATTACCAATTTGCGCGATCCCTGTTGGCACTTGGCTTCCCAAAATTGGAGAGCCAAAGGGGCGTCCGCTGGCTTTGTTGAGACCAAGTGCTTCACTTAGTACAGCATTGAATTTATTAATTCAAGGTAGCTAGTAATCTTTAGAATTGCGAGTTCTATAAAAAAAAAATGGAGAGCCCCTTGGATGGGTCCATATCCCTTCAATCATTACATTAATTCAATCTGCCAACTGCGTACCTTGTCTTAAAATAATTCGCATATACATCAACTAATTTATCATTAATTCTTAAACAGTTCAATTGAAATCTGGTAATTGTTAGAGAACTCCTATTGACAACTGTTGCCGTTTTAGCGTGGTTAACTAGTTCTGTTTGAGCATATGTACTTTTTTGATGATTTTATTTCGAATTATCTTTAATTAGAAGCATGTGAGACTTGATTTTGTTCCATGGAAGTGGCTTGATATCCAGTAAATTATTGAGTTATTTGTGATGAATTTATCTTTACATGAACCAGGATCATTCAATGTGAATGCTCTGAAACTGAGTTTTCCAAATGGTATAGAATAATAGAAGGAATGAGTTTCTCAATCCTGTTAGTTGCATGCTCATGTTTTTATCCATTTTTTATTTCTTTGTTGTTTGAGCCTAATTAGTTAGCTCTGATAATATTTTATCTTACATCTGGGGAAAAACAAAAATTGTCATATAATATGTAGGTATCCGGTAAATCAATTCCTTGAAATAATAGCTACATCAGATTGATTTATAATTGAAATATGAAAGCTTTATTAAGTACATTGAAGATGTTCCCTAGCTTTGATATGACACGAACTGAAACTGCTTATTTGGACCTCAGAATATCACTTTTTTTATTGCAGCTCAAGTTAGTTCGATTCCTATTGTTGATGATAATGACTCGTTATTGGACATATACTCTCGAAGGTTTGGAAAATATTCCATTCATCTTTCAATCGGTAGTTTGTGTGTGTGTTGTTGATATCACTTATCAGCATTGAATAAAAGTGTACGTTGATTTTTCAAGCAGTGATATAACGTCTTTGACCAAGGACAAATTGTATACACACATCAATCTTGAAGAAACAACAATTCATCAGGTGTGCACTATTATTCATTTTTCATTCTATGCTGCTGAAAGGTCAAATGAACATTTATGTCCATGCGTTTAAATAGCTCGTTTCTAAATCTTTCCTTGCAAGAAGAAGCATTGACCGGGTGGAGGAACTTTATATGAATTCAATGAAGCCATCATGCTTTTGTTGGGAGATAATCATGAAGTAGCAACTGTTTGTTAATTCTTTGCACCAAGCTTGTGGCAGGGAGCTATTATCTGCACTAGCTCTAATCCTGTTACTTCTCTTGATTTTTCATAATAATGGGACTTCACATTACTTGTGTAGGGGAACTATAGTTGCTACTTATGTATGGGAACACCAAACTATAGTTGATACTTATGTAGGGGAACTATAGTTGATGTAAACTTCAGCGATCTCTAGGAGCTGTTACTAATTTATTGAAATTGAAACGTTTTGAAGAAAATGATCGTGACCTTTATTAACTTTAGATGTGAAACTATGAATTAATGTTATCTTCTTGTTCATCACTACCCATTATTGGGATTATAGGCATTGCAGTACAGAGATGACCCCTTTTCTACTTATGGATACACGAGCCAAAAATGCCACATGTGTTTACGCTCTGATCCTCTATATAAGGTCATGGAGAGATTATCCAAACCAGGTTGGAAATAGTATAGTTGGCTCAATATTGGGTACATCTTGATATGCTTTTGGGCCTATGTTCCGTGTCCTCTCCTTATATTGTTTTGTTTTGTTTTGTTTTCCAGAGGTGCGACGCATTGTCATTGTGGAAGCTGGAAGTAAGCGAGTAGAAGGTATCATTTCACTGAGTGATGTTTTTCGGTTTCTCTTGGGAACATAAAACCGAGGCCATGACAAATCCTGCGATGCCATTTTACGTACATACAGTTGGACTGACCTCACATAAGTTAATAGGCTGAAAGATGACAGAGAATGTGATGTTGGGGGTGTTGCCTAATTTGTGTGCCTGGAGGGCTAGTAGCTCCGTTTTCTTGAAAAAAAATGGAGCTGCCAGTTGTTGGCGTATGGTGTAGAGATGGAAAAATAAGGAAAAATGAAAATATTTATTGGATTTTTTTTTCTTTCTTTCCTTCTTTTTTTTTTCCCTTTTAACTTTCAATTCTTGAAATGTACTGTGTTGTATTAAAACTATTTATTTATGGTATATATTTTGATTTGGTGGATGCATGTTTAAGGAAACATTCAATTGAAAAACAATATGCATATGCTGCTTTGGTCTTACAATGGTGGTTTTTGATATTGAAATGACCTGCACTGTAACTGTTAATCATCCATCTCTTATTTTTGGCATAAAAACTAACGCACAAATAAGTTATTTCATGCTTCAACAGGATTATAACAAATGCGTGCACAGGAGCAGTAAACCTGATATGTTTGTTCATTCTATCCAAAAGCATATGTTTATGGGGAAAAACATTAAGAAACAGCATATAAGACAGAAGCATGGAGCCAAGTTAAAATATACTTTGCACCCTATATAGTTTGCCAAATTTTCTAACTTCTATTTCTTTCATTCTTTTTTTTAAAAAAATATATATTTTTTTATTTATTTTTTTAATGCATTCAAGTCAATCACAACGCTTTTTTTTTTTTTTTTTTTTTTTAACACAAAACTCACTGAGATCATCATTCATCGTCAACCGATGTGCTCAAGTATCGATCTGGACACGGACAGTCCACTTCTGTAGAAGAACAGCTAACCATGTTACCCAGTCACTAGCAACTCAGAGATTTTATCTTAATATTTCCAAGGACTTCAGTTCAGGGACTGTTGCCCCATATTTTCTTGTTCTTTATATAAATGTATAGTTTTTAAATATTATTTTTTTTGTAAATCAAAATAACATGATATTATATTTGGAAAAAAGGGAAATTTCTATCAAGAAGATCACAAATGCAATATTCGAAAATAAAAGGGTATTTCAGACGTGATAAACTAGTTATTTACTGAAACTTAACTTAATAGCTGATAACATTAAATACTTTACTGCTTGTTTTATTAAGCTCTTAACATAATAACATGCCCAAAAGTACTAATTATTGATATCCTTTTTCACTCATTTGAACAAAAAAACACTAGAAATATAATATATACCTGTTAAGCTAGGCAATCAATAGAATTCCCACTTGCCACCACAAGGGCAAAAGCACAAAAACCTGCAGCTTAACTGAAACACCTTAACATGTGTTGTACCCCTATTTCCTTCAAACTCATGTTTCTACTGCTACAAATTAATGCTATTCATCTACAAGGATGCGATCTTTGACTTTGAGGATAACAATACTCCAAAAGAGCTCAGGAGTTTGCTCTGCAAATTAAGCATAACACAAACTTCTCCATGAACGATTCCTTCGAGGTCATAAGAACCCTTGACAAGCTAGCTAGCTAGCATTCTTCTTCTTACTCACCAAACCTTTCGACTTCAAAACTCGATACACCGAACATCTTGGAACGATTGTTTACTCCAAAGTTTCAAGTGGATAAGCTAGAAAAACCCAAGGCTCACACATCTTATTGATGAAGTAATCCATGACTCTATCAATCTTATCCTCTGATGCTCCCATACACCATGGGGATCTTTTAAATGCCACGAGCATTTGAGTAACACCATTTCTTGTAGGCCGCCTCCATCTTCTTATCCCATTTCAAACTAGCTGGCATCTTCATCACATGTAGCCCCGTAAACAACATCGAACTCAAAGGGTTGAACCCCATTTCCTTGATCCTCTCCACGCACTTTGTGAATTTATGAGGAGGGATCCTCGATGTATCTTAAAAGCATGCAGGATTTTAACCTCAGGGACGCCTGCATCGCGCAAACTCGCAACATTTGCTCTGCATATTCAACTCTAAGATAGTCCGATACCGTTTGATTGTTTCTATTGCATCCTCATTCGATTTCAGAAAACTCTTGATAAATTCAAACGATGGGATTATCTGGTTTTCCAAGCTTCTAATAAGTAAGCTTCTACTAGAAATTATAATCGCAGCATTAAAGAATGGAAAAATTGAATCTTGGGCAAAAGATTACCAATCGGGATTCAACTTAAGGGAGATTTTCGAATGACGCGCAATATATATCTGGGTATTACTAAAACCATGTTTCTTGAAGAAGTGAATCTGGGATTTCGATCGGAGCTTCTGAAGTGGACTTGCTTGCAAGTTACTAAGGCCCTTTCTCGACAGAAACCGAACTTCTTTATGAGATAATTTTCTGCATTTGCATTTCTTGATCGGGATTTTTGAATCTTGGCTGCTGATGAGAATAAGTAAAATTGGAGAAAATGGAATTTGTGGACATGTGATGGATGAATTCGATATTCGCAACATGATTTACTTCATTCTAAACTGTGAAACAAAAAGAAGAGGATTATCTTCCTTCAAAAACAAAAAAAAAAAGTTGAGGATTTTCTTGGATTTGCGGCAGCGGAGGAACAAGCAACAACCCTGCACCCGGCGACGAAAATTCAATGTAGTGGAATATATATATATATATATATATATATATATATATATATGAAAAAAAGCACGTACGCAAAGAAGCAAAAACTCCTATGAAACGGTCTCAAGGGTCATTTTTATGAGACGGATCTCTTGTATGGGTTATCTATTAAAAAGTATTACAATTTATGCCAAAAGTATTACTTATTATTATAAATATGGGTAAGGTTGACCCGTCTCACGGATGAGACCGTCTCACAGGAGTGTTACTCACGCAAGTAATATGAAGTTTTTTTTAGTCAATTCAATAAAATATCATATTTAATAATTGAATATTTGCATTTCACAATTAATAGAAAGTTATATCGATTATTATTGAGTTCTCTACAATATAATACGATGAAATTACATTTTATTATAGAAAAATTTTATACAACTAAAAATACTTTATAATTAACTCGTTTAATCAAATTTTATTAAATTATTGCAGTATATTTGTAAACAAACAAATAATAAAAATTAAATAATAAATTAAACCAAGTGAAACATTTAGAAGTAATAATATTAGATATTTAATATTATATATTAACTTTTCAATAGTATTTTAATCTACGTCAATGGTCTTATTATATATAATACAACATATGAGTGAATAAATAATAAAACCAAAAGACGAATGTTCTCTTACAATCAATTTATATGTAATATGATGAGCAGATATGAAAAATTATTTATTCATTTAAATGATTTTTTATCCCACTTAAATCATAATATATAATTTTTTTAATTAATTGACTCACTAATTATATACATAACATGGTAAAAAGATATTTGAAAAATTATTTTACAAAAACTGTAATTTTGGTCCTGTATAATTGTCACTTTGCGTTTTCAGTCCTCTATGTTTTCATAATTCAGTTTTAGTCCTGCATGTTCCGATTTTTGGCAATTTAAGTCATTTTTCCTCGAAAATGCATATGTAACACTATACATGTTAGCTCTATAACAACACTGCATTGATGTCACATCAGCACCACATCGAAAAAAAGATAAAATTGCAACAACAAAAAAAATAAAAAAATATCGGACTAAAACTGAAATCTGAAAAATAGAGGACCAACAAAGCAAATTTCTCAAATATTTTTACACTAAATTTTTAAATCCAATTTAAATACAAATGATAATTTCAAGTTATGTACTTATAACCATAGAGAGACATATACATAAATTTTTTTAATTGGTAAAAAAAAAATCAAATAAAGCACTTTTTAAAAATGATAAAATTTAGAATGAGATATAATAAGAATCTTAGTTAATTAACACAATTAAAATTAGCATCTTAATTAACTTACTAATAATTTATAATTAAATCATTATTTTTAACAAATTTTATTAAACTAATGTAGTATATTTGTAAACAAACTAACAATTTTAAAAAATAAATAATAAATTAAACCAAGTGAAATATTTATTAGTAGAACAATTATATATTTAACTTTATTAACTTTTCAATATCACTTTAATATACACCATTGATTTTATTATATATAATATAACATATGAGTGAATAGTTAATAAAACGAAAAGACCAACTCTCTCTATAAAAGTTAATTTATGTGTAATATGGTGAGAAGATATTATTAAAAAATAATTAATATAATTAAATTTTTATTCTACTTAAATCCTAATAATAATTAATTTCAGTAATTAATAACCATTTAATTATATACATAACATGACAAAGAGGTATGAGAAAATTTAAAGAATTTTTACATTAACATTTTTCATTTACTCTGAATAGTATCAATAATATCATATTATAGACTAATAATCATGTATGAGTAATAATGAAATATGTATAACTTAAAAGTGATGGTAAGTTATCAAAATTGTACTTGAAACATTCATTTTTTTACGATAAAAAATTAAAGAAAACTTACAAATTATTTAAAATGGTAAAATTTAGAATGAAAATTAATAATTAAACTTACTAAATAACGTAGAATATTATTTAAATTTTTTTATATGTTTTGTATTTTTTACGTATATTATTCTATTAATTTTGTACTTAACTCTTTAAATTAAATTATAGTAAAAAAAAAAGAGGCAAGATTGATATTTACTTAAAATAACATGTCATTTGATGTCAAAAATATTGAGAGAAATTTTATAATTAAATTTATTAATATAAATAAGACAATGATAACTATTGATCAAAGAAAGCATCATATTGAGTTTGTAAAATTTTTTTTAAAGAAAATTTGTAAAGTTAACCTTCTATAATATTGTAATATAATTTATTTTAATTTATTTTCAAAACATCATATTGAATCTGTAAAGTTTTATATATACTATTTTAATATAAATACAATCAATTAAAAAACTATTTTGATATAGTCACTTTATTATTATTGAAATTATTAACCTATTTTTTACTATCACAATAAAAATAACTATTTTTTTTTGCAATATTTACATTTAGAAATTTTTTTTGCCAAACAAATATATGATAAATTAAAATATTTGACAATATAAAAATATTTTGCCTCATTTCCCCAAATTAAATTATAGTAAAAAATAAATTTGTTTCAAAAAAAATATGAAAAATAAAAATATTTGACAATATAAAAATATTTTAACTCATTTTTCCAAATTAAATTATAGTAAAAAATAAGGCACAAGATTGATATTGTGGGGACCTCGGGTGATAATCTCATCTTAGGGCAATTAATGATTAATAAAATAATTAATCAAATAATAAAATGAATATTAAAACCAAGAGCTAAATTTTTTTTTTAAAAATCAGTACCTCGCTCGATCGGACAAACTCACCCGATCGAGCGAGCTTGAAAATCAAACTCTCGGGTCTGCATCAATTTTGGCCTCGCTCGATCGGATGAACTCGTTCGATCGAGTGAGCCCAAAAATTATGCTCTCGGGTTTGTAAAATCACAGGCCGCGCTCGATCCCACGTACTCATCCGATCGAGCGGGCTCCCTGCTGTCAACTTGGAACCATGGCCATGATTCATCAACAAAATTCAAGTCTAAACATGTTATAAAATCGGGGAACATATATACATTCATATACTAAGCTCCTAGCATCAAATCATGTGTTGAATACATCAATAGAATAACATCAAAAATATGAAACAACTAGCTACACTAAGTCGCAAAAGTGAGATTCTAAAACATAATTTTCATGTCAAGTTCAATGCTATCTAAATATCATTCTTCAGCTTAAACCCGAGTCCACACTTGCTAAGTCTCGCTCCTGAGCTATCAATGTCCTATCAGACTAGCTCCTGCCCCATCTGTTGTAATGCACACATACAAAACAAAGCAACATCCGGATAAACTCCGGTGAGAAATCATTCTCAGTATAAGCGACATATAAATGCGTTAAATAAATCATATCGACTCTAGTCATACACGACTCAACAATAGAGTAAATAACGCATATATCGATCAAGAATTGATTCATATATCATCGTTGCCATCAAGATTCGTATCCGATCTTGACATGGATATTCATCTATCGTAGTCGTCTCAGACTAGAAAATAAGATCGCCTCAGATCTTGGCATAGAATCAATTCAATATCATATCATATCGTAATCATATCGACTCAAACTCAAAGATCCACTACCTGAGATGGATCGACACCATCAAAATCAAATCGAAAAGATAAACAAGTATGTGATTTTGGCGGGACAATTCAAGAAGTTTCATTCTTGAGTTTCAAATCCCTAACTCACGATGTCGTCTTATACCTTTTTGTCATTCAGTCGTGGTTGAGATACTCCATATCTTGAGTTATTCGATTCCGTTTCAATAGCGGCATTCTCGAGTCGTCAAACTTTAATATAAATCTGAAAATGAAGTGATAACAAGTTCTAAGCATCAACAAACAACTCATCTCATATTCAAATCAATCAACCAATCAATTGTCATACAAATTCCAACTACACTTCAAGTCTCAAAAATTATAATTTTGATCGAATCCTTCCTCGGTTCAAAACTTGTGATATCGAAGTCTTAACTCGTCACCATCAATCTGAAAAATGAGGTATACATAGACTAGACATATCAGCTAGGAGCTCAATTCATTCTCGATGCAAGTAACATGCCAAAAGTTTAACAAATTCCGATCCGACGGCGTAATGATTGACAATCGGTAACCGAAATGATATCGAATCAATTCTAACAAGCATCTTCATGCTACAAAAGTTCATACCAGCTTAAACACATCATAAATCAACCAAACTCAGCAGGTATAACGGCAACCATAAGCTGGAAATCATAATACTTGAATACAACATCAAATCGTCGATCCGTTTTTGATATCGAACTCAAGAATACATTTGTAAACATGAAGTCTGATTTATGCTACATCATAAGTTCGAAACCTTGATAAATCATAAGAACACTTACATTAAATCAAAGCCCTCGAAGAGAGGATCGCAGCGCTACTTTCAGAATTAAAATCGGATAACCGGATCAAAAGATATCGCGATTTGAAAACGACAAAGACAATAAGAATAATGAGGTTTCGACTTTCTGTTCACCACTTCTGAAGAATTTTTCTCCATCCACGTCAAAGAGCTGACTCCTCAATTCAAAGTAGGATAAATTCAAATTATTTGCAATTTAGCCCCTCGAGACTTCATAAATTGCAATTTAGTCCTCGACCCTCTTTTTAATTCAATTTCAATCCTAAATAATTTAAGAATATTATAATTTAAATCAAAAATCTAAATATGTCCAAATTAAATATACTCGGATTAAAATTAAATAAGTTCGGATTAAATTAAATAATCCCGTCCTTTTGCACTTTAGCCCTTGCAACTTCGATATTTTCAAATCAACCCTTGATCGGGTTTCACTTTCAAATTAAATCATATTAATTCCCAAAACTTGGAATTTAATCTTAAATTCCATAAATATTCAAATCGAATATTTATTCTTTTAATTTAAGAATTCCTGAAATTTAATTCTCAAAATCTGTAAATTCTCAAATTAAATATTTTCGGCTCGAAAATTAAATCTCTAATTTCCATAACTTCTCAAATCAATATTTGCCCAAAATACGGAATTTAGTTCTCAAATTCCATAATTAATAACTTAATATTTTCGGGCCTTATATTTCCTCCCATCTAAGAAATGATTTCGTCCTCGAAATCGTATTCAATCGAACTATCAATTCTGATAAACTGAATGATTATCTGAAGTAATTCCCACTTCAATCATATAACTCTGATCTTCGTATCTCATCTCTTCATCTCTTATCATATTATCTCTGCTAATCTGCGTCTAGTCTCTTGTATTCTGTATCTATTCATTCGTACTTTAATTAACTGAAAAGACTTCTTTCTGAGCTGTTTTTCTCCTTAATCAAGGATCTATCGAATATTTGACTTAATTCAGAATCTCTTCAATATTTATTTCATCTGATTAAAGCACATAGGAAGAATCTATTTATACTTCCTTCACTTTGATACATGGATCAAATCTGATCCATCATATCAAGTTGGAAAGAATAATTCTTTCAATAAAATCATCAATTCTGTCTGACATCTCATTCAGTGAAATTCAGTTTCAGTGACGGCTTGTTTCTTTCTCTTTATCATTCTATGCTCTGTATAGATTATAGAAGATATATCAAGTCTA
The DNA here is from genome assembly GCF_033568475.1 of Henckelia pumila. Lineage (NCBI taxonomy): Eukaryota > Viridiplantae > Streptophyta > Magnoliopsida > Lamiales > Gesneriaceae > Henckelia > Henckelia pumila. Next base: position 696,410 of record NW_027331869.1, on the reverse strand, counting down.
CACTGTCATTCTGTTCATCTAATCAAAATCAGTATCAACATTCATATTCTGAATCTGTAATTCATATAATGCTCTTTCTTTATTCTAAATCGAAAGATGTTTCAAGAATAACTTTTTCGCTTAACTAATCAGTTTCAGCTGTTAAAAGTTATATCTATCATTCAATTGGTAACTCTGTTTCTTCTTCTCTGTTCTCATTTTGTGCAGATTCATATGCGTACTCTTTGTGTATCTAAAATCACATCTGATCTGATATTGGATACTTCTGTAATATCATTTCAACACAAAGAAATCTGATTTCTTTCTCATCGTATCATCAAAGCATTATCTCAATATCAACTCGATAGCTGGTACATGAATCATGGTAATCAAGTGGCAATATATCAAATCAATTAATACCGAATCAGGTATTAAAGTTCTGAGAATATTCTCAAGGTCTAGAAAATCAACTCGGATAATCTATCGTTCAAAGAATGGAATAATGCAATCACATATAACCAAAAACTCAGAACATCAATCAATCGATGCCACAATCTATCAAAGAAATATAAAGTCTCTATCTTGACAATAGATTTCAATCATTCCTGTAATTTCATCATATCATTAACTTCTTAACATCTATCTATTCATATCTGTATTACATCTCATACAGCGTATTTTGAAACATCTGATTAGTCTGTTCGGACTATTCATTATTCAGAGAATAATATGTTGTACTCACAGATTCCAAAGTACTCAAAGCTTTTGATAATCGATATCATGTCCGATATAGTTTCTTCTTGAAATTCGATTCATTTGCCCTGACTATCCTTCAAGGATAATATGTTGTACTTTCACATCAAAGAGTACTCAGAGTTTTAAATACTCTGAATCATCATTCAGTAGTAAACCTACTGTCTCAATATGAAACAATAATCTTTGGCTTACTGTGTAATCTCACAACAATTTTGATCACAAATTAGTGATCTGATCATGATTATAGACCATCTTATTCAGTAATTTCAATCAATCTGATCATAAGTCATATCATAATATTCAGTAATTCAAATCAATTCAATCATCACTACCACAGTTTACATCATGCATACTGATTTTTCTTGGTAGTTCTAGTAACACAATCTTTCAAATCGCGATCTCATTTCAATTCTGGAGTTTCTAATCTGTCATTGAACCTATCTGGTCAATGTTTTTCAACTTCAATTGAAACTCTCTCTATACATTTAACTTCTAAAACGTACAAATTCTGTTACATCTGTTTGCTTTACCCTCTGATAAAACAATTATTGGATGACTATTGCATTCATTGTTGTGCATTTCTTTCAGAATCTGATATCTCTTTTCGGAAATATCAAGCACAATCATATAATCAAGCACAGTATAATTCATCCATTCTAATCTGCGACTTTAATACATATCTCAAGCTAGCACTGTAATTTACTTTCTGTGTTTCTTTCATCTTCTGAATAAATCTGGCTCATTACCAATCGAAAATAATTCTGATTGGTTATGCATTCGTCTGAATATATTCAAACCAAAATACACAGAAATCTGAAATCAATCGATCGCATGCCTATTTAATTTCTCATTTCTATTTCCAAAGTACTGACAAATTGTAACACCCGAAAATTTTAAAACGTAAATCCGCATGCATAACTAGGAGAAATTAATTATTTTAAATTTTTAAAAATATGGGTTAAATGTATTTATGTGTTATTATGTGATTTTATGCATGATTTAATTCATTTTAGCATTTAACACGTAATTTTAGAATTTTTAGATTTTTGGGAATTTTATTGATTTGATCGCGTAGACGGGACCGTGGACGGACGAGATACCAAAATTCTTAGCCAAAAATATTTTAGGAGTTTTATGAGCCTTAAAATAATATTTTAAGGTATTTTGTAAGAAAATTTTAGTATTTTAAAAAAAAAATTTCCGCATTTATGTTTAAAGAGTATTAGATGTTTCAATTGGTATCAGAGCGCGGTCCTTGGAGGGTGTCCTACTGCCACGTGAAGCTCAGAAATCTCACTATCGGTCTGTAAGTTTTAAATGCTTTAATAAGATTTATTAGGAGCTTATGTATTAGTTTAAGAATTTCATACTTAGTAAAACTTTTGAAACCCTAGCTATGAATTGCGATTTACGTAAAGAAACATATGGTGGTGTAGAATGCCTCCGAGACAGATGAACAGACGCGGGGGGCCTCCACCTCCACCTCCGCAGAACCCTCTTTCAGCATTGGAGCAGGCCAATGCAAACATGATGGCTGGGATTACTGCTCTGTTGGAGCAGCAGGCGGCACGCCCGAGGCTGTCACATGAGGAGGACATGGCTGAGCGGTTCCAGAAGAAGGGACCGAAGGAGTTTTTGGGTACTACCGATCCGCTAGTTGCTGAGGAATGGATTCGATCCTTGGAGACCATCTTCGATTACATGGGGATTACTGATGCTGACCGGGTCAAGTGTGCAACCTAAATGATGAAGGGAGATGCAGCTCTATGGTGGGAGGGCGCTGTCAGGGGAGTACACTGGCGCCGTTGCCGGGGACTGTTTGATATCAAAATTTTTATTTCTCTTGAGATTAGACTGTTTTTTTTTATTTATCTGCTTTCTGAATTTTTTTTATTTTATTTGTGTTTGTCAGGTACTCATCTGCTAGTGCATGCATCGATCTCGACTATTCAAAAATCTCCTACCACTCGATTTGGAGATAGAACGCACGCTTAGTAGGATTCGGAGAGCTAGGAAAGATCTTAATTTGGAGCTTGATTCTGAGTCTGAGGAAGAAATGGCAGAAGAAGTTGACAACCGCATTGTTTGGGATCTTATTAGGCCTCCGGTTGAAGGTTATGGATCCAGCATCGTTCGCCCCGCTGTTGAGGCGAACAGCTTTGAGCTTAAACCCTCAACTATTCAGATGATCCAACTTCAAGCACGATTTGGAGGCACTTCTACTGAGGATCCTTACGCTTATCTGGAGCGATTCCTGTCGATCTGCGACACCTTCAAAGTCAATGGGGTAACCTCTGATGCAGTAAGACTGCGGTTATTCCCATTCTCTCTACAGTGCGAAGCCTTGGAGTGGCTTGATGACCTGCCGACTGGTTCTATTACTACTTGGACGGGGCTTGTCCAAGAATTCCTAAAGAAATATTTCCCTCCTACGAAGATGGTTAAGTTATTCTCTGATATTATATCTTTCAAGCAAAAGGAGGGAGAATCTCTACATGAGGCATGGACCAGGTTCAAAAAGATGTTGAGAACATGTCTTCAGCATAATCTTACTCAAAGCCAGCAGACCCAGATGTTCTACAACGGAGCCGATCAGTCGGTTCGATCTATGCTGGATGCTGCCGCCAATGGATGCTTATTCAGGAAGACGCCAGCTGAAGCTTGGGAGATCATTGGCAACATGGCAAAGAGTAATATTGGGTGGCCGGATGTAAAGAAGGAAAAGAAGGGTGGAATTCTAGAGGTCGATGCTTTGATGGCCCTGAACGCTAAGATCGACTCTCTAACACATCAAGTGGCACTCATGAAAACAGCGCCAACACAAGGGAATCTGAAAGAGGATCAGCAGTTGTTTGAAGTTGATGCTGTAAATTTTATGGAAAATCAAGGACGGCAGCCGTACAACTCCTACAACAACAATTATAATCAGAACTGGCAGTCCAAGAAAGAGGAGAAGAAGCCGAGCTTCGAGGAAATAATGATGAAATATGTGGCGGGTACTGAGGATCGTTTACAAAATCAAGAAGCTATGATGCAGAGGTTGGAAACTCAGATGGGTCAAATTGCTTCCCAATTGTCAAATCGTCCTACTGGATTTCTACCGAGAAACACTGAGCTCAATCCCAAAAGCGTGAATGCAATTATGGTAGTGACGAGATCACAATCTGAACAGTCTGAGAAGCAACCGGAAGACGAGAAGGCTGTGGAAGGGCCGAAAATTGATGAAGAAAAAGAGGAGGTGTGTACAGAAAAATCCTCCACGACAGGTAAGAAAGGTAAGACTTCAAAATTTGAAGTTAATAAAAATGTTGATTTATCTACTTTACCTTTCCCTCTTAGAGCTAAGCAACTATTATTTGATTCTCAATTTAAGAAGTTTCTTGAAATTTTCAAGAAACTGCATATTAACATACCTTTTGCAGATGCTTTAGCTCAGATGCCGAGATATGCAAAGTTTCTGAAAGACTTTCTGAAAAATAAAAAGAAGCTGAATGATCTTACGCAAGTCACAATGAAGGAAGAGTGCTCGGCGGTGTTGCAAAAGAAGCTTCCAACAAAATCTCAGGATCCAGGGAGTTTTTCTATACCCTGTCATATTGGAAGTTTGTCTTTTGAGAATATGTTGTGTGATCTTGGGTCGAGCATTAATTTAATGCCTTATTCTATTGCTCGAAAATTAGGAGTTGAAAATATAGAACCTGCTGCTATCTCTCTTAAATTTGCTGATGGTTCTATTAAATATCCGAGAGGGATCGTAGAGAATGTCCTAGTCAAGATAGAACACTTTATATACCCTGTAGATTTTGTTATTCTTGACATGGATGAGGACTGTGAGGTTCCACTGATTTTAGGGCGTCCTTTTCTTGCTGCTAGTATAGCCCTAGTTGATGTTGAGAAGGGAGAGTTGGTTCTGAGATTGAACGATGAACAAGTAGTTTTTACTATGTCTAAATCGGCTACTGAGAGCCCAATTTTGAAATCTTGTTCTGCTATTCGTTTGGTTGATGAGATGCATGATGTTGGTGCATGTCTGCAGGTGCAGTTGTCTGCAGGAATTAATCCCTTGCACAAGTTCTTTAATGATGTAATTTCGCCACTCAAAGAGGAGTATAGTCGGGCTATAGACTATAAATTTAGCACTGACTGGGAGGCAACCCAGTGTTTTTGTTTTTTTTTATTATGTTTTTGGTTTTTATTTTTGTTTTTATTTGATTATTGTTTCTTTCCCATGCCAGTTGGTCGTGCCCGCCGATAATATAGACTGCTGATACCGTCCCAGAGGATACTGTAAAGAAGGAAGAGAATGCATCGAAAACCAGAGGAGTGTTATTTTTGTTTTCATTGTGTTTTTGTTTGTCTTGCATTCTGTTTATTGTTCTGAAGCATTGAGGGCAATGCTTTGGATAAGTATGGGGGGTAGATTAGTTTTGTTTGTGTTGTTGTTTGCATTCATTTGGTATAGTTTATTGCATATAGTTTGTATTCATGCATATCATTATGTTTTGTTGTTTGTTTAGTCTTGCATGAGTGAGATGAGTCATAATAGCCAATGATGATGAAGTTTATTTGAAAAAAGTGGTTTTTTTTTTTTTGAAAAAATTTGCTCTTGACTTGACATGAGAAATTGTAGGTTGAACCGTGAATATTTTTAAGCACTAATGTTAGACCAGTGAATTGTAGCGAAAGATTTGATGAAGTTTCTGTCTGTTTGACCATTGCACGACAATAGGTGGTTTGTGGATCTTGATTGTGTTCTATGAATTTTGATGAGGCTCTAGTTTACACTTATGATCTTGGGCGCACCTAGAAAAAAAAATATTTTACAATTCCATCCGGGCCTTGAAAGGATTAAAATCCTATAAAAAAATTTAAATTTAAAGCTAAGTATGCGGGTTAAATGGGATTGATGCTCCATTCGGGCTATAGACGAGGGGATTAGAAAAAAAAAATAGAATGATTTTTCGTATCCTAGCCAGTTATAGCTAAGTCAGCGGGAAATTATTGGGGCTAAAGCAATACCGGGTGCAAAATCCGGAGGTGTGTAATTCATGATCCCAAGGGAGGTGGGTATGTCTAGAGGTTGTTGGAAGGAATGGATACTTGAAAAGTGACACGTGCACTTATTTGTCATAGGTCGCTAAGCAGTTTTGAGATGAATTTGGTCTAAGTTGCATGAAACTGGAATGACATTTCACTCACACACGTTCACGTTAAACCGAATGTGTATTATGAAAAGTTGAGAGCATGTCGGTGATTTTGTTTTTGTGATTGAACTTCTCGGAGGCTGAGCACATTCATGATTCGTCCTCACTTATGTTTTTGTTTGCATAGTGTTTTTGCATTTCTTGCTCGAGGGCAAGCAAAAGTTAAGTATGGGGGTGTTGATAAGTTCATTTTGTATGCATTAGTTTGTGATATTTTTATTTATATTTTTGTGCGCATTCATATTGTTTTTATGTGTTTTTATGTGTTTTAGTTCATGTGTGTGTATTTCACTCCTCCGCTTAATTTTGTAGGAAAATGGATTTTTGAAGAGTTAATTACGGAGCAGCCTTGATCTAAAATTCATATTTAATTTTAGAGAGATCCAAATCCGATCTCTACCGTTCAGAATGAAGTTCAAGATGTTTTGAATCTGCAGTCCAAATTTCAGGTCAATCCGACGGCTAGTTCAGAATGAAGTTCAAGATGTTTTGAATCTGCAGTCCAAATTTCAGGTCAATCCGACGGCTAGAACTCAAGATATGAATTTTTCAAAATCGTCGCTCAGAGCAGGTTGAAGGTTGCGCTGATGGTGAGAGTTGTTGCGCGTTTGCCCTTGTCTTGGCGCTAATAAGCATGGGAGAAGCGCTAACGCGCTGAGAAACAAGTTTTTAGCACAAGAATTAGCGCTATCGCGCTTTATGGCTGTGGTTGGCGCAAGAAGCAGCGCTATCGCGCATGTTCAGAAATAAAAGAGCGCGCGCGAGGGAATTATCGCGCGAGGAAATTCCAGAGAATTGTAAGAAGAGCGCGCCAGAGAATTGTGAGAAGAGCGCGCGGGCGAGCTTCCACCCCGCGTGCGCGAGAGAGGAAGTCTGAGTCACTGTTTTATATAACTGCGCGCGCGAGGACTCCAAGGCACACGCGCGCGTGTCGACGGGCCAAAAAGTTCCGAAAATTATATTTCAACTAGGAAATTAATTTTTAAGGCTTTCCAAACACTATAAATAGGAGTTTTTATTATTTTATAAGGGTTCCACAAATTTTTTGAGTTGGAGACGGAGGCAGAGACGGCTACATGCTTGGGAGAAGAATTATTTTCTTTTCTCTTTTCTTTTATTTTCTTTTATCAATTCATGATTAAAATTTGGTTTTGAATTATGAATTTTGAGTAGTTTTTCTTCTTTCGATCAAGGCCACGTGATTGGGCCAGACAATTTATGTAGAAAACTCGTTTGTTTATTTGATATTTTTAGACTTGATTTGATTTTATTAATTATCGAATTTATATTTGTATTACAAATTTCTTGGCCAATTATTTGTTTGCTTGTTAATCGATTCCAAGTCGACAGAGGAGGTCTCGATTTTGATCACTTCGATAATCAACATAGTGTAAAACTGATTAGAAATAGAATTCGGTTTCATTATGCGGTTTAGGTTTTTACTGAATTTTCACAGCAATTTATGCATTCAAATTTGATTAGAATTACGAAAGATTAGTTCATCAATATTTGAATAGGTTTGATTGTTCTAGAAATAGTCCTTCGAACAAATTAGAAAAATTCCCGTGAATTACGATTAAGTCTAATATCTTAGATTGACTGCTTGTTACACGAATTGTCTGGTACCTACGTGTGTCCTTGATCGAAGTTTTTCCCAAATTTGAATTAATCCAATTTTTTCTGTTGCGTTTTTATTTAATTTAATTTTATTTGCAATTTTATTTGTTAGTTAAAAATCTGAAATCATCTTTTTATTTAGTCTAGATTAGGTAGAAATAAATATATTTTGGTAATCATTTTTATACAGTCCCTGTGGGTTCGACACTTGGAACTTTGTCCACTATATTATTACTTGACCTGGTACGCTTGCCAGTTGAATTTATTCACACCGATTAATGCGGTCATACACCTTCCTACCTTGACTTGGGCAGAGTTCAGGCGTACCTTCTACGCCAAGTACTTCACGGAGGATGTGTGCAATCGCATGGTCCGAGAGTTTATGAGTCTCCGTCAGGGGGACAAGTCAGTGGTGGAGTACGTGAGTCAGTTCGAGAGGGGCTGTCACTTTGTGCCCTTGATTGCAGACAGTGCACCAGAGAAGCTGAGGCAGTTCGTTGAGGGATTGCGGGCTGACGTCAAGCATGACATTCGGATGATGGACGTCACTACATATGAGGCTGCAGTTAGCAGAGCTTTGCGTTCTGAGGAGGGCAGAAGGGAGATTCAGAGAGAGCAGCAGAGCAAGAGGAAATTTCAGCCAGGGTTTCAGAGGGCGACTTCGCAGCCTCCTGCAAAGAAGCAGTACGCAGGGCCATCTAAGGGCCCAAATCAGCAGAAGCCACAGGGTCAGCAGCAGCAGAGGGGCGGGGCCCCTAAGACTGGAGGATTTCCGATATGCCCGCAGTGTCAGAAGCCACACACCGGGAAGTGTTTAGTGGGTTCCAATGTATGCTATCTTTGCAAGGAGCCAGGGCATGTGTCATACAACTGCCTGAAGAGGAAGAACACCACTGGGAGGATGTTTGTTATGCAGGCTGAGGAGGCTGACCCAGATACCTCCTTAATCACCGGTATTTCCTAACTTCTTCTTTTAAGTAATTTTTGGGGATTTACTACATGATTGTTTGTTTACAGAGTTGTCTGATTGCATGATTAGAGTAAGATGTACTTTTACTTGTGTTTAATTAAGAGAAATATTTATAACTTTTATTGGGAGAGAGTAAGTTTAGTATGCGGTTGTTGGAATTTTTTGCGTGCAGGGAGAATTCTAGTAGGAGGAAACTCCACGTATGCGTTGCTAGATTCAGAGGCTACGCATTCGTTCATCTCCTTGGAGTTTATCAGACGGATAGGCATTAGACCCAAGGTTGCTGAGACAGGGTATGATGTGACCATGCCATCTGGGCAGATTCTGTCTACCACTAGTATCTGCAAAGGCTTGGAAATGGAATTGCAGGGGCATACCATCCGAACAGATTTAGTCGTTTTACCATTGACACGGTTCGACCTGATTTTGGGTATGGACTGGTTGTCAGTCAATGGAGCAGTGATTGATTACCGGCAGAGGACAGTGACAGTGAAACCGGTGGAAGGCGACCAGTTTGTTTTCTTTGCATCCCAGAGAAGTGGAATGTCGCACGTGATTTCTTATGTGCGTGCGAGGAAGCTGCTGAGACGGGGTTGCCAGGGGTTTCTCGCTAGTATAGTCACATCAGCAGAGCCATCTGCCAGTTCCCTAGCAAAGATAGAGGTGGTTCGTGACTTTTCACATGTCTTTCCGGAGGATGTTGCAGGTATTCCATTAGCTAGAGAGGTGGAGTTCAGTATTGATCTTGTTACGCCTTAAACACATACAAATCTCGTGTTATGAGATTAATATTTTTAATTCATTAACAAGTCTCATAATATTATGTTTTGATGATTACAAAACTCGGTTAATTGTTACTAACCATTTAAAGTGAGATTTTACAGATTAGATTTATTGATGATTAAATTCTTGGAAGCTATTTTGAAGCTATACATGTATTTATAAAGTCTTGTATTGCTCATTGAATGGATGAAACATTGTTAAGAGATATGAAGAAAAAGACAAGAAGAAGCCAAAGTATGGAGCAGCAACTTCCGAAAATTACTGGGAATTTTCTAGGCATTGAAATCCGATCTTCACCGGTCATAATCGTGATGAGGAAGTGTTACATGTGCTGTCCAAATTTGAGAGCAATCCAACGGCTAGATATGAAGTTATGATTTTTCCACAAAAGTTGTGCAGTACCAATTTCTGCAAAACTTGAAGTGAAGGATGAAGAATCAACTTCTGAAAATTACTGGACGTGCTTGAGACATCCAAATCAAATCTCCACCAATCAAAATCAATATCAGGATGTTTTAAAACTTATATCAAAATTTTATATCAATCCAACGGCTAGATATGGAGTTATGAATTTTCCACAAAGGTTGCACAGTACCTATTTCTGCAGAACATGAAGCAAATGATGAAGATTAAACTTCAGAAATTAACTGGGATTGTTTGATACATCCAAATCAAATCTCCACCAATCAGATTCAAATTTAGGATGTTTTACAACCTCTGTCCAAAATTTAGATCAATCTAACTGATGGATATGGAGATATGAATTTTTCAAATTTGTTGCACAGAACAAGTTCGAAAACTCGATGAAGTGACTTCCAAAAATTACTGGAAATGTTTGACTCATTAAAATCAAATCTTTCCGTTCAGAATGAAGATCCAGATGTTTTAAAGTTTCAGTTCAAATTTCAGATCCATCCAACGGTTAGATTGGAAGATATGATTTTTTCACAAAATCCGCTCAGTGTTGGGAAAAAGTAGGTAGCGGCGCCAAACTCTTTTTGTCACTCCTTGACTTCTTAACACATGAATCCAAGCACTCAAATCAGATTCAAATCTTTGCCAACTATAAATAGAGGCCATCCAAGTTCATTTGGAGATATCCCAACTCATCTCTTCTCTCCTTTGCAAGCAATTTCTCACTATCAAAGTGTTTGTGTGATATATTTGAGAGTGTTTGTAAAAATAGTTTGTGAGTTGGTTGTGCTATTGTTGAAAACACTTGAGTGTGAAGCCAAGTGTGTTGTGCTATCATTGTAAGCACTTGAGTGTGAAGCCAAGTGTTTGTGTTGAGGCTATGCTTGGAGCCCTTAAGGCCAAGTGTTCTAGTTGTATCGGCGCGGTGATCGTATTGAGTTGTACGGCTATCCTTGGAGCCATCAAGGCCAAGAGTTGAAGTGCTAGTGGATCCTTGGTTAATCGATCTTAACCAAAAAGGGGAGACGTAGACGATTTATCGTCGAAATTTCATAAACATCTCTTATCCGTTTTACTGCTTTATTTACATTACGCATTTATTTACTACACTTATATTTGATTGCTTTAAGTCTTCCGCTTGCGTACTTGCATAATTGCTTTAAATTACTAAAGTTGCCAATAGAACCTAAATCCCCCCCATTAGGTTCTAACAAGTGGTATCAGAGCCACCTTTTTACAAAATATTTTCAAAAAGGTTCTTATGGCAAATCTAGCGAGCGACTATGCTCAAGGGCAATCAACAAATCGTCCTCCTCTTTTCAATGGCATAAACTACGGATATTGGAAAAATCGAATGTCCCTATATATCCAATCCGTAGACTATGACCTTTGGAAGGTTACTGTGAAAGGTCCCTACATACCTACTAAAGAGGTTGAGAGTGTCAAAATTCCTAAAGAAATGGACGACTTTTCTAAGGAGGATATGAAACTTATATCTCAAAATGCTAAAGCCATGAATATTCTTCATTGTTCCTTAGATATGAACGAGTACAACCGGATCTCAATGTGCTCATCCGCTAAAGAGATATGGGACAAGTTGGAAATATGCCATGAAGGGACTAATCAAGTCAAAGAGACGAAGATCGATCTACTCCAACTCAAATACGAAACATTTGAGATGGAAGCCAATGAGGATATTGACACAATGTTCCGAAGGCTTACTCAAATTATCAATGAGCTAGCCCAACTTGGGGAACAATATCCAACCAAGAAAGTGTGGAGGAGAGCTCTACGCGCTTTACCCAAGGAGTGGGATGCCAAGAGGACGGCTATCATAAAATCCAACAAAGGCGACACCGCTTCCTATGACCTTGATCAACTCCATGGGACTCTAAAAACCCATGAGTTGGAATTGTCTACAAGGAAGGAAATAAAGAAAGAAGATATCAAGGCAAAGGAGATTGCTCTATCTAGCCAATCCAAAGAAGAAGATGAAGATGATGATATGGCACTCTTTGCAAGAAAATTCAAAAGATTTATGCGAGGAAACAACTTCAAAAAGAAGACCGAAAAAGAAGTAACATGCTATAACTGTCAACAACAAGGCCACTATGCAAATGAGTGTCCTCTCAAGAAGAAAGTTGACAAGGGAAAGAACAAAGCACTCATAGCCACTTGGAGTGATAGCGACGATGACGAGGAGGAAGCTAACATCTGACTCATGGCTAAAAGTGATAACATCGTCTCCGACGACGATGACGAGGTACCTTCCTATGACGAACTACTACATGCATATAAACATATGTTTGATATGGCTAAATCTCTTAGAAAGGAAAATAGAAAGCTCAAACATGAATTAGAAACTAAGGAGCATGAAAACCTAAGATTAAAAGATGACATAGCTCACTTAAAAAAATCTTTTGATAAGTTCAATGTTAGTAGTAATAATTTAAATAATTTACTTAGCATGCAGAAATGCAGTTTTGATAAGGGTGGAATATGGTATGGTAAGAAATCAATTGACTTTACTAGCCTAATTGCTAAGGCAAAAATGAGATTACCCCCTACATGCTCTTATTGTTGTAAAATAGGTCATGTTAGATATAAATGTAGATCTTTAAGATATTATCAAAAGAGCTATATGAAATGGAGGCCTAAGAGTACTTAACAACTCATCAGTCGGCATTATGAGATCATGATCTAAGGGAGTTCATCATAGACCGGTTTAAACTGCCTTGACTTGCGACTGGTCTTCCTGATGAACGCTGCTCTGTCCAAAAAAATAGGTTTTTAAAGAGGCCATAGCCCTACCTACTACTAGGAGTACTCTTGGAAAGTGGCGATGATGTCGCTATGAGAGACTGAACTCCTAGAAATCTATTTTGTATTTCTCTTTTCTAACACTGTGGACCCAAAAGAACTAAAGGGTACCAAAATCAATTCTTGCAGGGAAATAGGAAAACTGTTCTCCCTAGCATATGGTATCTAGACAGTGGATGCTCTAGACATATGACCGGGAATAAGGAGCTACTCCAATCGGTCAAACCAAAGGAGAAAGGAACTGTCACCTTTGGAGACAACAACAAAGAAGTTATCGAAGGAATCGGCTCAATAGGTATATCTGAATCCTTCTTGATTGATGATGTACTTCTAGTGAAAGAGCTTAAGCATAACTTACTAAGCATAAGTCAATTGTGTGATAGAGGTTATGAAGTCAAATTCACTCCCCAACACTGCACTATATCACTCACGACTGACAAATCCATAAATTTCAAAGGATATAGAAGTGAAAATGTATACAAGGTTTCTTTAAACAATTTATCTTTATCAAATATTAAAAGTTTTGTATCCTTGAATGTTGATGACAACATTCTTTAGCATAGACGACTAGGTCATGTTGGTCCTAGTACCATAGAAAAACTTTTTAAACTTGATTTAGTTGTTGGTATGCCAAAACTCAATTTGAAATTAGATTCTGTTTGTGATGCATGTCAACTTGGCAAACATACAAGAAAATCTTTTAAAAGCAAAAATTTTGTATCTACTTCTATGCCCCTTGAACTTCTTCACCTAGATCTATGTGGTCCCTCGAGGAACGCTAGCCTAGGAGGAAAGCTTTATGCATTTGTCATTGTGGATGATTTCTCACGTTACACGTGGACATTGTTTTTAGCCCACAAAAATGATGCCTTTGATTATTTTAAAACTTTTGTCAAACGTATTGAGAATGAGAAAAATCTTTCAATAAAACAGATCCATAGTGACCACGGAACTGAATTTCAAAATGAGAGTTTTACAAATTTTTGTGAAGAGAAAGGCATCGGTCATAATTTTTCTTGTCCTAGGACTCCTCAACAAAAAAGGGTCGTTGAGAGGAAAAATAGGACACTTGTGGAGATTGCGAGGACCATGATATGTAAGCATTCTCTACCAAAATATTTTTGGGCTGAAGCAATGAACACTGCTTGTTATATCATTAATCGTGTATCAATAAGGCCAATTCTCAAGAAAACTCCATATGAATTATGGAGAGGGAGAAAGCCTAACATTTCATACTTTCGGGCTTTCGGTTCCAAATGCTATATACATAATAATGGTAAGGACAACCTTGGAAAATTTGATGCCAAATCCGACAAAGGTATTTTTCTTGGGTATTCCACAACAAGTAAGGATTTTAGAGTTTTTAATAAACGTACTTTACTTGTTGAAGAATCTATGCATGTTGTATTTGATGAATCTATGTCAATAGTATCTCGCACTAACAATGATGATGTAGAATTACTCGAAGAAGAGATGACTTCATCAAGTCTAAATGATTTAGATGTTTCTGTTGAGGAAACACCACTTCCAAAGGATTGGATGCTTCACAAAGATCATCCTATAGATCTTATCATTGGAAGTTCTTCAAAGGGAGTAACCACTCGTTCTTCTCTTAATAATATTTTCAATCATCTTGCTTTTGTTTCGCATGTTGAACCTAAGTGTATTGATGATGCTTTATTAGATGATTCCTGGATTATTGCTATGCAAGATGAATTGAATGAGTTTAAGCGCAATGAAGTTTGGAATCTTGTTCCTAGGCCGCATGATAGATCTATTATTGGTACTAAATGGGTCTTTAGGAATAAACTTGATGAGCATGGTACTATCACTAGAAATAAAGCTAGGCTTGTAACTAAAGGATATAGTCAAGAAGAAGACATTGATTATGATGAGACTTATGCGCCTGTTGCTAGACTAGAATCTATTCGCATGCTACTTGCTTTTGCTTGCTCTAGAAATTTTAAGTTATTTCAAATGGATGTTAAGAGTGCTTTCCTGAATGATGAATTGAAAGAAGAAGTTTATATCGAACAACCTGATGGCTTTGTTGATGCTTTACTACCTGATCATGTGTATAGATTAAACAAAGCTTTGTATGGATTGAAACAAGCTCCTAGAGCTTGGTATGATAAACTGTCTACTTTCTTACTTTCAAATGGTTTTTCAAGAGGAAAGATCGACATTACTTTATTCACCAAGAATGTCAAAAATGATCTTTTGATTGTGCAAATTTATGTTGATGATATAATATTTGGTTCTACTGACGAATCTCTTTGTCAAGATTTCTCCAAGCTTATGCAGGAACACTTTGAGATGAGCATGATGGGGGAACTTAACTATTTCCTCGGATTGCAAATCAAACAGTGCAAGGATGGGTTCTTTGTGAACCAAGCAAATACATCAAGGAGATTCTAAAAAATTTTGGGATGGAGAACACAAAATCATCATCCACACCGATGAGCACAGCAATCAGACTCGACAAGGATGAAAATGGTAAATCTGTAGATCAATCTTCCTTTCGCAGTATGATTGACTCCTTAATTTATGCTACTGCTAGTAGACCGGACATTATGTTTAGTGTTTGTTTGTGTGCACGATTTCAATCATGTCCAAAGGAATCACATTTGTTCGCCTTAAAACGCATTTTCAAATATCTTTCAAATACTCCAAATCTCGGCTTGTGGTATTCGAAAAATAAGGTGGACAGAAAAAGCACTAGTGGAACTTGTTTTTTTTTAGGAAACTGTTTAGTTTCTTGGTTTTCGAAAAAGCAAAATTGTGTTGCGTTATCAACAACCGAAGCCGAATATATGGCTGCTGGTAGTTGTTGTGCGCAAATTCTTTGGATGAAGCATCAATTGCTCGACTATGGCGTCTCTTTTTCAAAAATCCCTATTTTTTGTGATAACACTAGCGTCATATGTCTTACAAAGAATCCGATTCAACATTCGCGCACCAAACATATTGACATTCGTCATCATTTTATTCGTGACCACATCGAACGAAATGAAGTTGAATTTCAATATGTTGACACGTCAAATCAAATTGCTGATATTTTTACAAAACCACTAGATGAAAATACTTTTATTCGTTTGCGTGGTGAACTTGGCATGATTGAGTTGTAATCACTTGTGGACATAAATAAATTTAATGTCATATTAAGGGAGAGCTTAATATAAAATTCGAGCAAATTAATTTTGGATAATACAAATTAATTGTATTTATTCAAAGTTATAAAGCTCACATTTTATGTGAAATTTATGTGTTGCATTTTAGAAATTATATTCAATTATCATGTTTTGCATTTACTTTTCCAGTTTTTTTGATTATCACAAAAAGGGGGAGAATTAGTTTGGTTAAATACTTTAACTAAGGGGGAGAGTTAGTTCGGTTAAATGCATGGAAAATAACATTGGTTATTTGATAAACAAATTTTTAATTCTCTTCTTAGCTAATTGTTTAATTTAGGAGGAGTTTTATTCATGCAATTATATTGTGCAAATTTAAATTATTTATTTAATATTGTACATTTATTTCTCCTATTTAACCAAGTTTTGTGATCATCAAAAAGGAGGAGATTGTTACGCCTTAAACGCATACAAATCTCGTGTTATGAGATTAATGTTTTTAATGCATTAAAAAGTCTCATAATATTATGTTTAAATGATTACAAAATTCGGTTAATTGTTACTAACCATTTAAAGTGAGATTTTACAGATTAGATTTATTGATGATTAAATTCTTGGAAGCTATTTTGAAGCTATACATGTATTTATAAAGTCTTGTATTGCTCATTGAATGGATGAAACAAGAAGCCAAAGTATGGAGCAGCAACTTTCGAAAATTACTGGGAATTTTCTAGGCATTGAAATCCGATCTTCACCAATCATAATCGTGATGAGGAAGTGTTACATGTTCTGTCTAAATTTGAGAGAAATCCAACGGCTAGATATGAAGTTATGATTTTTCCACAAAAGTTGTGCAGTACCTATTTCTGCAGAACTTGAAGTGAAGGATGAAGAATCAACTTCTGAAAATTACTGGACGTGCTTGAGACATCCAAATCAAATCTCCACCAATCAAAATCAATAGCAGGATGTTTTAAAACTTATATCAAAATTTCATATCAATCCAATGGCTAGATATGGAGTTATGATTTTTCCACAAAGGTTGCACAGTACCTATTTCTGCAGAACATGAAGCAAATGATAAAGATTCAACTTCAGAAATTAACTGGGATTGTTTGTGACATCCAAATCAAATCTCCACCAATCAGATTCAAATTTAGGATGTTTTACAACCTCTGCCCAAAATTTCAGATCAATCCAACGGATGGATATGGAGATATGAATTTTTCAAATTTGTTGCACAGAACAAGTTCGAAAACTTGATGAAGTGACTTCCGAAAATTACTGGAAATTTTTTACTAGTTAAAATCAAATCTTCACCTTCCAGAATGAAGATCCAGATGTTTTAAAGCTTCAGTTTAAATTTCAGATCAATCCAACGGTTAGATTGGAAGATATGATTTTTCCACAAAATCCGCTCAGTGTTGGGAAAAAGTAGGCAGCGGCGCCGAACACTTTTTGTCACTCTTTGACTTCTTAACACACGACTCCAAGCACTCAAATCAGATTCAAATCTTTGCCAACTATAAATAAAGGCCATCCAAGTTCATTTGGAGATATCCCAACTCATCTCTTCTCTCCTTTGCAAGCAATTTCTCACTATCAAAGTGTTTGTGTGATATATTTAAGAGTGTTTGTAAAAATAGTTTGTGAGTTGGTTGTGCTATTGTTGTAAACACTTGAGTGTGAAGCCAAGTGTGTTGTGCTATCGTTGTAAGCACTTGAGTGTGAAGCCAAGTGTTTGTGTTGAGGCTATGCTTGGAGCCCTTAAGGCCAAGTGTTCGAGTTGTATCGACGCGGTGATCGTGTTGAGTTGTACGGCTATCCTTGGAGCCATCAAGGCCAAGAGTTGAAGTGCTAGTGGATCCTTGGTTAATCGATCTTAACCAAGAAGGGGAAACGTAGACGATTTATCGTCGAACTTCCATAAACATCTCTTATCCCTTTTACTGCTTTATTTACATTACGCATTTTTTTACTGCACTTATATTTGATTGCTTTAAGTCTTCCGCTTGCGTACTTGCATAATTGCTTTAAATTGCTAAAGTTGTCAATAGAACCTAAATCCCCCCCCCCATTAGGTTCTAACAGATCTGATACCAGGTACTGTGCCGATCTCTAAGGCACCGTATCGACTTGCTCCTACTGAGATGAAAGAGCTGAAGGAGCAGATTCAAGAATTGTTGGAGAAGGGCTTTATTTGCCCTAGCTTTTCTCCTTGGGGAGCCCCGGTGTTATTCGTGAAAAAGAAGGATGGCAGTTTCAAACTTTGCATCGACTACCGAGAGCTTAACAAAGTTACAATGAAGAACAAGTATCCACTGCCGAGGATAGAAGATTTGTTCGATCAATTACAGGGAGCTTCGGTTTTCTCTAAGATTGATTTGCGTTCTGGCTATCATCAGTTGCGGATCAGAGACGCAGATGTGTCCAAGACAGCATTCCGGACACGATATGGGCATTATGAGTTTTTGGTGATGCCATTTGGGTTGACCAATGCTCCTGCGGTTTTCATGGATCTCATGAACCGTGTTTTTCAACCGTACCTTGATCAGTTTATCATAGTCTTCATTAATGATATCTTGATCTACTCGAGGAGCATGGAGGAGCATAGACAACACTTGTAGACAGCGTTGCAGACTTTGAGGGAGCATCGATTGTATGCAAAGTTCAGTAAGTGCGAGTTTTGGCTTGAGCAGGTGGCATTCTTAGGCCACGTGGTTTCGAGAGATGGGATAGCAGTGGATCGAACGAAGGTGCAGGCAGTGCAGGATTGGGGAATTCCGAAGAATGCTTCAGAGATTCGCAGTTTCTTGGGTTTAACAGGTTACTACCGGAAGTTCATCAAGGGTTTTTCTTTTATTGCAGTACCCTTGACTTCCTTGACCAAGAAAAATGCGAAGTTTATATGGAGTTCAGACTACCAGAGGAGCTTCGATCAGCTTAAGGAAGCACTCACTTCTGCGCCAGTGTTGGCAATGCCAGTGCCCCATGAGGAGTTAGTGGTGTTCACGGATGCGTCTAAACTGGGTTTAGGCGCCATGCTTATGTAGAGTGACAGAGTCATTGCTTATGCGTCGAGACAGTTGAAGATTCATGAGCAGAACTATCCGACGCACGATTTGGAGATTGCTGCAGTGGTCTTTGCTTTGAAGATCTGGAGGCACTATCTGTACGGTAAGAAGTGCAAGATTTTCACAGACCACAAGAGTCTCAAGTACTTCTTCACTCAGAAGGAGTTGAACATGAGACAACGCCGATGGTTGGAATTAGTGAAAGACTACGACTGTGACATTAGCTACCATCCGGGTAAGGCTAATGTAGTGGCCGATGCGTTGAGTCGGAAGACTTCAGTGTATCCTATTTGACAGTACAATTGCCACTTCAGGAGGAGATTCAGAGATTTGGTTTGGAGTACTATTCGGGCGGTCACGCACCGAGTTTGGCAGTGTTAGTAGTATAGCCGAATCTTCGAGATCGTATCAGGGATGGACAGCATGTGGATGAGGAGTTGCAGCGGATGATGCATAGGGATGAGGTTAAGGGTAGTCTTTTTTTTTACTATCAGTGATGGCATTGTTCAGTACCGTTGTCGTATGTGCGTACCAAATATTGATCAGTTGAGAACTGAGATCCTGACAGAGGCTCACACATCTTCGTATTCCATTCATCCCGAAAGTACGAAGATGTATAGAGATTTGCAGTCGTTATATTGGTTGCCCGG
This sequence comes from Henckelia pumila, assembly GCF_033568475.1. NCBI lineage: Eukaryota > Viridiplantae > Streptophyta > Magnoliopsida > Lamiales > Gesneriaceae > Henckelia > Henckelia pumila. The sequence goes on along the minus strand of NW_027331869.1, from coordinate 677,012 downwards.
CATGAAGAGTGATATCGCACGATTCGTATCTGAGTGCTTGACTTGTCAGCAGGTCAAGGCAGAGCACCAGCGTCCAGCAGGGTTGCTTAAGCCTCTACCCATTCCGGTATGGAAGTGGGAGAACATCACGATGGACTTTGTAGTTGGCCTTCCGAGGAGTGCTAGAGGATGTACAACTATTTGGGTGATCGTGGATAGACTCACCAGGTCAGCTCATTTCTTGCCGGTGAGGACTACTTACTCATTGACACAGTATGCAGAGCTTTATATCAAGGAGATTGTTAGACTGCATGGCATACCAGTGTCGATAGTATCAGACAGGGATCCGAGATTTACATCTGCTTTCTGGAAGAGTTTGCACACAGCATTGGGGACTAGATTATTGTTCAGTACATCGTTCCGTCCCCAAACAGATGGTCAGTCTGAGAGAGTGATCCAGGTTCTCGAGGATCTACTGAGAGCTTGTGTCATCGACTTTCAGGGCTCTTGGGAGACTAGATTGCCGTTGGTGGAGTTTACCTATAACAACAGTTTTCAGGCATCTATAGGTATGACTCCTTATGCAGCTCTCTACGGGAGGAGATGCAGATCTCCCGTGCATTGGGATGAGGTTGGCGAGAGGATCCTACTTGGTCCCGAGATTGTACAGCAGACTGCAAATATTGTGATTTAGGTTCGGGATCGTATGAGGACTGCTCAGAGTCGTCAGAAGAGTTATGCTAATACTCGACGACGAGATCTTGAATTTGCTATTGGTGATCATGTGTTTCTGAAGGTATCACCTATGAAAGGGGTGATGAGATTTGGTCGGAGAGGTAAGCTGCATCCGAGGTATATTGGGCCTTTTGAGATTTTGGAGAGAGTTGGCACGTTGGCCTACCATTTGGCTTTGCCACCAGGGCTTGCGGCAGTGCACAACGTCTTCCATGTATCCATGCTACGGAGATACATCACAAACCCGTCGCATGTATTAGATTACGAGCCTTTGCGATTAGCACCGGATCTAGTATTTGAGGAGAGGCCTGTTCGGATCTTAGCTAGAGAGGAGCGGAGATTGAGGACGCTGGTCATACCGATGGTCAAAGTCCAGTGGCTGAATCACTCAGAGGAAGAAGCCACTTGGGAGACCGAGGCAGACATGAGGACTCGCTACCCGGAGTTATTCGGGTAAGTACTTTAATTTCGAGGACGAAATTCAATTTAAGGAGGGGAGAATTGTAACACCCGAAAATTTTAAAACGTAAATCCGCATGCATAACTAGGAGAAATTAATTATTTGAAATTTTTAAAAATATGGGTTAAATGTATTTATGTGTTATTATGTGATTTTATGCATGATTTAATTCATTTTAGAATTTAACACGTAATTTTAGAATTTCTAGATTTTTGGAAATTTTATTGATTTGATCGCGTAGACGGGACCGTGGACGGAAGAGATACCAAAATTCTTAGCCAAAAATATTTTAGGAGTTTTTTGAGCCTTAAAATAATATTTTAAGGTATTTTGTAAGAAAATTTTAGTATTTAATTATATATTTATTTAAGGATTGATTTTTAGCCAAAATTAGTCCCTTTCTTGACTTTTATTAAATTTTAAAATTTGCCTATTTTAATATTTCTGAATTTATGTTTTATATCAGATTAGGATGTATTTCAAGAGTTTAAAATTTTATATTTTATGTTATATTATCTACCTAAATAATTTGTATTAATTATTAACCTATTTTCTACCCAAAAATCTACCCAAAAATCACTCCCTACCCTACGCTTTCTCCATCAGCCGCCTCCCCCACCTCATTCTTCAGTTTTTCATCGGTTAGTAGCAGATATCAGCCCCCATAGCCGATCAAGCAATTTTCTTTGAAGATTTTGGTCCGTTCGTCGTCCCGGAGCCTCCTATACGCATCAATCTTCGTCATAGATTTAAAGGCATGTTTAAATATTTCATTTGGCCACCATATAAGCTATTACTCATGCATAATGTTTTTATTTCAGAATTATTCATGAATATTTCGAATTTTACGTAAGTTTTGATGTTTGTTGCTTGATTTTGGTGATTCATGGTCATGCTCACGTTTAAACCAACATGGCTCGGTCCAGGGGCTGAGGCTCGGTCAAGGGGTGTCCTAGGGTGCCTTAGAGTTGAGCAGGGTCAGGTGGTTCGGGCTGGTTTGGGCTGGGTTCAAACTGGAGCATGGTTTGGTCAAGGGTGTGGCAGATTGGGGCTTAGGGGAAGAAGCCATCGGATTCATGGTTTGGGACCATGGCTCAGGCTGAGCCATGGTGGGTTAGGACCACCCAGACGTGGGCTACGTCTGGGCGGTGGTACTCCGGCCAGGGGCGGCCGGAGTATGGCGGCAGCAGCCCTTGTTTGGCTACTGCCCGCCGCCGAGAGGAGAGGAAAAGAGGGGGTTCGGGTTTTGGGTTTTGGGGTGGATTCGGGTCGGGTCAGGGGCCTGGGTCTGGTCTGTAGGGTCAAGGGTCGGTTCAGGTGAGTCCAGGTCCGGGTTAGGTGGGCGGGCTCGAGTATTTTAATTTTTAAGTGTTAAATGTTTTAATTGGTTTTTGGGCCAATTAATTAGAAATAAAATTATTTGGGCCTGGACTTTCAAAATTATTTTTAAGTTAGCCCAATGATTTTTATGGGCTCGTGGGCCCATAGGAATTTTTGGGCCAGTCAGTGATTTTATGGGCCAGTCCATGAATTTATATGAATTAATTAGTTAATGGGCCTAAATATTTTTATTTCAAGCCCAATAATATTTAAGTATTTTATTTTAGTAAACATTATAATTTTTAAAATTATTTATTAATTATGGGGTTAAGTTAGATAATGGGCTTTAAGTCAGTTAAGGGGCTTAGTAGAGAGACCAGCAGTTTGGACCGAAACCATGAAAAATCCCTAAGTCCGAAATATATATTTAATTATTTTAGTGCATGAAAATATTTTAAGTATAAGTATATATTATGACAAATCAATTAAATATATATTACAGACAAATTTTCAGTGCATGCATTCATTAAATTTTATATGCTTATGATTATGTATGTGTTGAGCAATAAAATATTTTCTTGATGGAAATTGATGTAGTGTGACGTAAGGGTGGTTATCCACCATATGATTTATGAGGTAGTTTACTACCATAGGAGGTGATTTATCACCGCCACGTACGTTGGTTCAGGAGACTGATCTGTCGGCACAGTTAAGGTCACACTTACGGATAGGACCATAGACTGTTTCAAAAAAATACCATGATCAACTATGTTATGTATGACGAAGAAAAGATTATGATTATGCTTAAGATTATGATTCAGTATTTATGTTATGAAAATGTTTCCATGCATGTTCATGTATCATGTATATGTATTAGTATGATTATGTGATGCATTATTTTAACCCTTGATATTCAAGTTTAGACATGTTGAGCCCCTAGACTCACTACGCTTATATGGTGCAGGTGAAACAGATGTTAATTATGTAGCTCCTACCGGTGGTGAGGACGTATGAGTTCACGGAACAGTGGCCCCGTGACCGTTGCAGCTCTTTAGTTGATGTTTTAAGATACAATTATTTTATTATGCTGAGTTTCAAACCAGTTACATTTTATTTATTATTTCCGCTTATGAGAGGTTTTCACTAGTATACTTATTATATTATTTCATGCATTAAACCTTTTTAAGTTGTAGTTGTTTATTATTATTTGAGATATTTTATTTAATAAAAAATATTTTTCTTGCATGTTTATACATATGTGTATGGGCATATATGTATAGTATTATTTTTAGTATTTTTTTTTAAAAAAAAATTCCGCATTTAAGTTTAAATAATATTAGATGTTTCAAAAATCATTCAATCAATCCAAAATCTGGATAGTAATCAAATCTTTCTATCAGTTACGAGCTAAAAATCTTAAAATATGCTGAAATATCCATCAATGGATCAATAATTCTCAAAATCAAAAGAATAAATCAAGATTGAGAAAATCTCTCAATCAAGGTCATCCAAAATCAAATATTCTGGATAACAACTCTGCGAAGTGAAAACAACTCACTTGCATCACATAACTCAGAATGAATGAAGCAACTCAGGCTCTATGAAGTAAACAAAGAGAGCCACTCAATATCAAATATTTCAAGAATTATATCTCCAATTGATGTAATCGATTCAGCATAATCAAAGAAAAGACTCAACGGTAACTGATTTTTATCTCATCATCTATTAACCTCAAAAGCAGTATTCAATTCATAAACTCATCAATTCGCTATTGAATTCCAGTTCAGAACTTAAATAAAGGTTAAATCTTACTGGAACATATCTGCAATCTCTACTCATTGACATATCTATCAATGCTTGTTTAGATCTTGAACATATCTAGTGCATAGAATATACTTATTTCTGAACATTTCTGTAATCAACATAATATACACGGAACTGAAATCAAAGAATCCTAATTCTAGATTCCATATCATATCAGCATATTCATATGCACATTATGTTCTTACTGATCTAATTTAATCGCTTCTTATCATCAATCTTCTATCAATCTGTATTTGGTTATTGCAGTATCATCTATCATGCAACATACACATATATCTCAAATAAGAACAAAATCATGTTCAGTTTCATTTCATCGAAGCAGTAGTTCAATTCTTCAGTTCAATTCACAAATTTTCTTTTTCGATACAGAGGTGGAAATATAATAAGCTTTCAGCTATCATATATCTCTTGCACCTATAACATACACAGGTTAAAAAAAATAGATCTTTTACCTGCAATCTCATTTCCAGGTGCACTTTCATTCTGATCCTCTGTATATTTCGGGAACTGTTCGTTATTCAAATTTCCTCAAAAGCTGATTTTCTTCACACATATTCTAGCACATCTGCTTGAAATGTATTTGTACTGATTGTTAGGATATCTCCCTCCACAATAAGTGCAATAATCTCTAACATACTTTCTTATCTATTCTGAAATGGAAATTGTAGCTGAAATTGTGATTATCTCACACATTGTGGCATATGTATAATTCCATTCCTTTTGCCTCATCACTCCTCATCAGCTCTCTTAGCCTTGTCTATGTCTTTCATAAAATGTTTCAGTCGTCAACATTTATTTAGACATAATCTCCAAATTCAAGCCATGAATAAACAACTCAATCTTGAGTTTCTTCATCATCTACAATTCAAAGAATCGTAATAGGCTTGAAAATCTAATAAAATAATATTCTTCATTATTCGAATTGCTCTGCTTCTGATTGGTATATTTTATTTTCTGGCTATTCTTCTGTCTTGGCACAATCTTATTTTTTTCATCATTTCTATCTGTTATAGCAAAGAACCGCTAATAAATCTCTGTTCTAAGCACTTGCCAAGAAATTAATATACCTATTCTCTCTCAGAATTTCTTCATCACAATCTACCAGCTGGTTGCTAGATCTTGAAGTTGGTATACAATCAATCTGATACGACATTCATCTGTATCTTTCAAAGATTTGCACAACTGATCAAGCTCTACAAACCAACTTCTATTTGCCATTGATGAGTGCATTTTGTATTCATTATTTCGTGATAGGTTTATGTCTATTTTGTGTGCATTCATATTTTTTTATGTGTTTTAATGCATGCTTGTGTATTTCACTCTCCGGGTTAATTTTGTAGGAAAATGGATTTTTGAAGAATGAATTATGGACCATCCTTGGTCAAAAATTCAAATTTAATTTTAGAGAGAACCAAATCAGATCTTCACCATTCAAAATAAAGTCCAAGATGTTTTGAAGCTGTTGTCAAAATTTCAGATCGATCCGACGACTATAACTCGAGATATGATTTTTTGAAGAAAACTGCCGTTGGGAAGAAAAATCAGGCGCCTAGGCACCGAGTCTGTGCAAAAATAAAATATGGGCAGAAAGGGACGCGCTCGAGCGCGATTTTCTTTCGCTCGAGCGTGCCCTAGGATGATAATTGCAGCGCCTAGGCGCTAGTTTCGGTGCCTAGGCGCTGCTGTGTGAAATCTTTAAAAAAAGGAATTTTCGAAAAATTAAATTTTTGACTTTTCGGACTTTATTTGACGGGCTTTCAAATACATATAAAAGAGAAGTTTAAGACCGCATAGAGGGAGGTTCAAACACGCAGAGAAAACAGACAAGATGCGAGAGACGGCTACGGGCGTGTAGATTGAAGACGCTCCATCAGAGTTTTTCTTCTTTTCTTCTTTTCTTTCTTAATTTTTGTTTGACTATTGTTTTCAATTATTGAGTAGTTTGTTTTCAACCAAGACGGCGTGATTGGGCCGAAGAAATTGATGTAGAAAATTTGGATGTTTGTTTGGAATTTTTTAGAGTTGATTTTATTTTATTGATTGTCAGATTTATATTTGTCTTGTGAATAGTCTGATCAACTGTTTGCTTGCATGTTAATCGATTCCAAGTAGACAGAGGAGGTTTTGATTTCGATCACTCTGATAATCAACATATTGTAAAATCGACTAGAAATAGAATTCGATTTCAGTGTGCGGTTTGGGTGCAAACTGAATTTTCACAAATATTTAATGCATTCAAATTTGATTAGAATTACGAAAGATTAGTTCATCAATATTTGAATAGGTTTGATTGTTCTAGAAATAATCCTTTGAACAAATTATAAGATTTCCCGTGAATTAAGATTAAATCTGAGTCCTGAATCGACTACATGTTACATGATTTGTTCGGTACCTACGTGTGTCTTGGTTGTCTTTTTTTTTAATTAAATTTTCTTTTCAACTTTTTTAATTCTTATTTCTTCAGAAGTTTTTATTATAAATTCTTATTTTATTTAATTCAAATTGCTTTTTATTATTTTGTCTAGATTAAGTAATATAATTAATTCTTGAGAATTGACAACTGTCACTGTGGGATCGATACTTGGACTCTCAGTCCACTTTACTATTATTTGATCTGGTACGCTTGCCAGTAGATTTATATCACACCGATTTAGCCGGTCAAGTTTTTGGCGCCGTTGCCGGGGACTGTTTAGTTAATATTAGGATAGATTATTTGCTTGAGACTAGATTTTTTTTCCTTGCATTTGTTTAATTATTTATTTTAATTTTAATTTTTCTTACTTGTGAGGTACTTGAAGATGGATCATCAACGGGTATTCACAAGGTTTGGCCAATAATACTCAGATTCATTCTTTGCTGCTTGGGGGAGATTCAATGATTTGGCAAACAAATTTCGATGCCATGAATTTTTGAATTACACTCTAGTGCAGATTTTTTATGGTAGTTTGGATGAGCCAACAAGAAGTTGGGTGGATTATGGAGCTTTGGCCACTGGCAGTCACTTGTTCAGAAGAGATGAAGACAGTGCTATGCACTTGTTAAATGATATGGCGGATTTCGACTACCATTGGCATTGTGATCCTTCATTGCAAGGTTGGAGTCACAAATATCCTCCAGAATTCAACTCCACAAATTTTGCGAACCAACCACCGGAGCGTCAAGAAGAGTGTGTAGGGTATTTTGAGGATCATGTGGCTCAGTTGGAGAATTTTTTGAAAAGGCAGGAAGAGACAAACCAGTTCTTCGAAAGCCGCATCAAATTTTTGAGTCTTTTGGATGAACAGATTGCGCTTCATAGAGAACCAGTTTTTGAGATCTGCCAAGAGCGTGAAGTAATTGAGCCAGAGCATGAGGAAATAATTTTTGAGGAATCTTCTTGTGAGGATGAATCAAAAGTGACAATGGAGGAGGAAGAAACATACAAGGCTACATATTTTACCTCGTCAATGGTCGTTCCATGTACACCGTTAGAAGATTCTTTCTTGTCATTGACGCCACCTCCAGCATATTCCATCCTCTATGACCTTCAGCCTAGATTCAGACTCTCCTTCCAAAAGAAAAATTTCAGACCAAGTGTTGTTGGACCGACGAGCTTACAAAGTATATATCACGCCAAACTTGAGGGCGAAGGAAATCAAGACCCATACGTAGAGTCGTATGATTCTTACTATGGGCGGCAGCCGCTCTTTGTTGTGTTTGTGTTGCATAAGTAATGTTTTGTTTTTGTTTGCATCTCGTTCATTGTTGTTGTTTTTTTTTGTTTTGTGTTGCATAAGTAGGATGAGTCATAATAGCCGATGATGATAGAGTTGTGAAAAAAAAATATTTTTTAAAAAATGTTGCTTTTGATTGAACATGAGAAACTGTTGGTTGAATCGTGAATCTTTTTAAGCACACATGTTAGACTGGTGTAGTGTAGCGATGTAATTGATAATGTTCGTGTTTGTTTGACCATTGCACGACAATAGATGTTTGTTGATCATGATAGTGTCTTTGGATTCTTGATAGTTGTTAGGCATTGCATGTATGATCTTGGGCGTACCGATAAAATTTTTGAAAAACTTTTGTTGAAAATTAAGTTAACTCCATCCGGGTTACGAGCAGAGATTGAAATCCTAATCTCTATTCTTGACTAAGTATACGGATTCCATGGGGTTGAAAATTTGAAATTTTAAAATAAAAATTCCACCCGGGCTTGGAAATTGATTGAAATCCTAATCTTTGTTACACAGCTAAGTTTGCGGGTTAAATGGGATTGATGCTCCATCCGCGCTATAGACGAGGGGATTGAAATTCGAATCCTATCTTAGTTATAGCAAAGTTTGCGGGTAATTATTGGGGCTTATTAAAAATACCGGGTGCAAAATCCGGAGGTACGCAATTAATCTCAAGAAAGTACATGTAGTGACCCTTACCGAGATCACCTACTAAACAGAACTTAGACATGCAATTAACTTAATCAAAACAGTAATCAGAATACAACTGCGGAAACCATAACATTTATACAATCCCAAGAAAAGGAATTTGTAAATATCCAAAATAATATACAACCAAATCGAATAGCTGTATAAACCCCAAAACAACAGAATAAAAACCTAAACGAAGCTCCAGCTGATCAACCACTGCCTAGCCCCTCTTGGATCCACCCGCCTCGTCCAATCGCAAACCTGCCCCATGGAATAGGGTGTCCAGAAACACAGAGTACAAGACGTGAGCATAAAACGCTCAGCACGAGAGTATGAGTATACATGCATGCAAAGTGAACTCCCTATAAACTCGAGGTCAAGGATCAGAGAACAAAGACAGACCGGACCCTGGTATGTAGCACGATGTGCCGTCGCTGTAGGAGGTGGCTCCCATACCAAAATACCAGTGGATATGCCGGACCTAAATCGATGGAAGTCCAACCACTAACAGGATAGGGTAAAACCCTACTATAGACATTTCGAACGAGATAGCTCAATATGCAAATGAATGCAGCATAAATCAATGACATATAAATCATGCAGTCACATAATACATGCATACTCAGTCAGGATATCTCGAACAGTACTTTCGTACCTCAAATACTAGGCAAGTGCTATCAGCCCTAGGTCCATGCCTATAATCCGCGCTATACTACCAAATGATACTACTATCATTATAGCGCTCTAAAAGCCTTAACTAAGCTAAAGCATACTCCTAAATATTTTTAGGAAGCAAAAGCTATACCTTCGTCTGTCGTTAGCCCTTTGCTGTCGAATGCCTCAAAACTAGGCCACAGCTTCGCTACAACGCCTGGACTGCTATGCCACTTCCGGATTCCCAACGGGACGCCTAGAATTCCCTAGATCTGAGTTGGAAGGCTAAGGAATCGAGAGAGAGAAGAGATGAATTGGTGCACTCAAATGTGAGCTCGGCACCCCTATTTATAGACGGAGTTCGGATCGTCCGAACCCAATAATACGTCATTTCTTATGTCAGCATAATGACTTCATCCATGACGACTATCGGCAGCACGATCGGAGCGTCCGAACCACTCTTCGGACCGTCCGAACTCACCAGCGGAGCCTCCAAACCCGACAACCCTCTAACCATTATCGAGCATTCTGAATCCATTTTTGAACTCTGCTAATACATCTTGGACTCTCTTAATCACGCTTTATTACATGTAAACATGATCGTATTATTGATTACTTGTAAATCGTTAATTCTGGATACGGGTTACTACATTCTCCCCCACTTAAGATATTTCGTCCTCGACATCCGATCTTAAGTACCGAATGTAAAACAACAATCCAAAACATTCTTTATTCAACTAAACGATTACATAGTTCACAACTGATTACAACTCAAAATGAAATCAAAACAACTCAGGATGTTCTTTACGCATCCTGCTTTCGAGCTTCCAAGTAGCTTCCTCAGCGCCTCGGCGCTGACACTGTACTAAAACCAAAGGAATGACCTTTTTCCGCAAGACCTTATCCTTATGATCCAGGATACGAATAGGTCTTTCAACATAGGTCAAATCCTTATCCACTTGAACTTCAGACCGCTGCAGAATATGAGATGGATCTGCCACATACCATCGCAACAGAGATACGTGAAACACGTTGTGAATACTGGACAGATACGGTGGCAAAGCCAAACGATAAGACAAATCGCCAATGCTCTCCAAGATCTCAAACGGACCGATAAATCTGGGAGACAACTTGACCTTAAGGCCAAATTTGAGAATCCCGCGGAAAGGTAACACTCTCAGAAACACTTTCTCTTCGACATCAAACTGCAAAGGCCTACACTTAGTGTTAGCATAGCTGGCCTGACGATCCTGTGCAGTCTTAATCCGTTTCTTGATCTGATCAACAATATCTACTGCCTGCTGGATAAACTCCGGTCCCTCAGCCTGTCTATCCCCCACTTCTTCCCAGAAGAGTAGAGTATGACAAAGTCGCCCGTACAACGCCTCAAAAGGTGTCATCCCAATGCTAGTATGATAGCTGTTGTTGTACGCGAACTCGATCAATAGAAAATGATCTTGCCAGGCTGAACCTGTGACGCCCGGGGCTGAGGAGGCGGGGAGTGATCGCCGGTGCCAAGAGGTTGCACGGACAATGAGCGGCTCCTGGTAGGCTTCTAGGCGGAGGAAGACATGAATGAACTGATCTTGTGCCGGAATGAGAGGGGATTCTGAGACTGTGTAGGTATGTGACTACATAGTTGAGGAGGGTTTAAAAGATTTCATATGTACTACTCATATCAAGAAGGTGCATCTTATTTTCGGAAACTCATCACATAAGAACTCCAAAGTTAAGCGTGCTTGACTTGGGGAAATTATAGGTTGGGTGACCCCCTGGGAAGTTTCTCAGGGTGCGTGTGAGTGAGGACAAAAGCACGCTGAAAAGACCCATCTTGATACAGTGGGTCGTTACAAATGGTATCAAAGCCGACCTCTCTTAGTACGGTATGGTTCGGGGTTCTCAGGGTGCATGTGAGTGAGGACAAAAGCACGCTGAAAAGACCCGTCTTGATACAGTGGGTCGTTACAGAACCAAAATCCATAGTGCAAGCTCGAAGCATATCCTCCAAAGTACGGATAGTGCGCTCTGACTGACCATCTGTCTCCGGATGATAGGCAGTACTCAAACTGAGAGTAGTACCCATCGCACGCTGAACACTCCCCCAGAACCTAGAAGTGAACCTGGGGTCTCGATCGCTGACAATGCTCACAGGCACTCCATGAAGTCGAACGATCTCCTGAACATATAGACGTGTCATGCGATCCACAGAGTACTCTCGACTATAGGCGATGAAATGCGCTGACTTGGTGAGTCGGTCCACCACAACCCAGATAACATCATAATTCCTCGAGGACATCGGCAAATGGGTCGCAAAATCCATCGTGATAAACTCCCATTTCCACTCAGGAATAGGCAGACTGTGAAGCAAACCTCCAGGTCGTCGGTGTTCTGCCTTGACCTGCTGACACACCAAACATCTTGAGACATACTAATACACGCTGCGTTTCATCCCCTTCCACCAAAACCGAGTGCATAGATCTTTGTACATCTTGTTACTTTCCGGATGAATACTCAACTTGGTGCGATTTGCCTGAGACAAGATCTCCTCTCGCAACTCTTAATCCTGCGGAATCACAAGTCTACCAGACAAACACAGAAAACCATCTGACTGATAGTGAAATCTGGACGAGCTACCCTCGTTAGCTAGGCGAGCTAAACGCTGGGTCTTCGAATCAGACATCTGATCATCCCGAATCCTCGAATACAAAGCTGTCTCAGATAGTATCGCAAACATCTGGATACTCTGCATACCTTTCTTATGCTTGAAGGTATACCCTGAATTACAACAGTCACTGATCGCACTAGAAATCGAACAAGTCTACAGTGCGGATAGTCGCACCTTGCGACTCAAAGCATCAGCGCTGAGATTAGCAGCTCCCGGATGGTACTTAATCTCGCAATCATAGTCCTTAAGCAAGTCCATCCAACGTCTCTGCCTCATGTTCAACTCCGCCTGAGTGAACAAATACTTGAGACTCTTGTGGTCGGTGAAGATCTCAAATTTTTTGTCATACAGATAATGACGCCAGATCTTCAAAGCGAACACAATGGCTGCCAATTCCAAATCATGAACTGGATAGTTTTCCTCGTGAAGTTTCAGCTGTCTAGAAGCGTATGCAATCACATGCTCATTCTGAGTCAGGACACAACCTAACCCCTGAAGATAAGCATCAGTGTATACCACATACCCTCCAGATCCTGATGGTAATGCCAACACCGGCGTAGAAGTCAACCGCCGTCGAAGCTCACAAAAATTCTCCTCACACTCGGAGGACCACTCGAAATCCACACCCTTGCAGGTAAGTTGCGTCAACGATCGAGCTAGCTGAGAGAAGTTCAGAATGAAGCGTCGATAATATCCTGCTAGACCCAGAAAACTACGGATCTCAGCAACCGTCGTTGGACGCGACCAATTCAGCACAGCCTCAATCTTGCTCGGATCAACAAAAATTCCCTCCCTGGATATGATATGGCCAAGAAAGACCACTCGATCCATCCAGAACTCACACTTGCTCAGTTTGGCGTACAACTGCTCGTCTCGAAGAGTCTGCAGTACCACTCGCAAGTAAGAAACCTTCTCCTCCGCATTACACGAATACACCAAGATGTCGTCAATGAAGACCACGATAAACTTGTCTAAATACTCCCTGAAGACACGGTTCATCAGATCCATAAATATAGCCGGTGCATTAGTCAAACCAAATGGCATCACTAGGAACTCATAATGCCCATAGCGAGTACGAAATGCAGTCTTGGCTACGTCCTAATCTCGGACTCTCAACTGATGATACCCAGATCTCAAATCAATCTTGGAGTAAATCGAAGTACCGTGCAGCTGATCAAACAAGTCATCAATGCGAGGCAAATGATACTTGTTCTTCACAGTAACTCGATTCAGCTGCCGATAGTCAATGCACAACCGCATAGACCCGTCCTTCTTCTTCACAAAGAGAACAGGAGCTTCCCAAGGAGATACACTAGAACGAATGTATCCCTTGTCCAACAGATCCTGTAACTGATTCTTCAACTCACGCATCTCTGATGGAGCCAGACGATACGGTGCACGAGAAATAGGCAAAGTACCTGGCATCAACTCTATGCCAAACTCGACTTCCCTAGCAGGAGGAAAACCCGGAATATCATCTGGAAATACATCTGGGAATTCATCCACAACAGGAATACTCTCTATCCCAATACTCTCAGCAGACAAATCAACTGCATAGATAAGGTAGCCTTCCCCGCCAGACTCTAGAGCTCGACAGGCTCTCAAAGCTGATACCAAAGGCATCGGGGGTCGCGCTCCCTTACCATAGAAAAACCAGCTATCACTCCCATTCGGATGAAAGCGTACTAATCTCTGATAGCAGTCCACTGAAACTCGATAGGTAGTCAGCATGTCTATCCCCAGAATACAATCAAAATCGTCCATCGCAAGGACCATGAGATTCGCCAACAGAATGTTCCCTTCGAACTCTAAAGGGCAACCCATCACTAGACGTTTGGCCAAAGCAGATTGACCCGTCGGAGTTGAAACAGAAACTACTACGTCTAGTACAACGCATGGTAACTTATGCCTCTTAACAAAACGTGCAGAAATGAAGGAATGAGATGCACCAGTGTCAATAAGTACGATAGCAGGTATACCATAAAGTAGAAATGTACCTGCGATGACCTTCTCATTGAAAGAGTGGGTGCCCGGTGAGCCAACTTGTGGCTAAGGGCTTTGATGACTCTTTGTATAAACAATCTTTTGTTTAATATAATTTACACTTTTATTAATGGCAATGACTTTGTCTTTCTTCATATTGTGATATTGTGATATACTATTGTTGTTTTGATAAAGACCTTGAATATACTATAGTGTATGTAAGATGTGGTAGAACATGGAGATGTCTATCATGAAACACATCTTATAGTCACTGTATATTCTAAACTGTTCCTAGTCGATTGAGCCGTCCGATAATAAGGATAAGGATCGCTCGAGCCTGAGACTAGCATTTGCGATGCAGAGTACCACGTTTCATTGGTAGGGAACATAGAGATGTTCAAAGCATGCAAATGGATATTCATATGATGAATGATCGAACTACCCTATCCGGACTTTCCAAGTGGTTATCACTTATCGAGTGGATATAGTCCGCGGTTTTGGTTGTACACCATTAGTCCTTACTACTTGAGACATCATTGAGACTCTATATGCTAGTACTGTGCTTTGACTCGTTTACCGACTCTATTGGGGTCATCAGGTGTCGGGATTGGGTACAGTTACAACACATATAGGAGTCGATGCTTTGTTGTCAAGGATTCACCACATACTTGCGAGTGTGGATATCCTATGTGATCTGAGGAGATATTAGTGTGACGAATCTCTGGCCAGAGTACATGATGTGATTTAAGAAATGGTTTCTTAGTAGCACATGCGATGTCACTATTTGATCTTCAAGATGTATTGCATAGTTATCGAATCTCGAGCGACTCTCGATATACCAATGGTTGTTGATTCGATCGGGATATTTGGATGAAGGGACCGTACTGTACGCTAACCAAAATCTACTGGTTCTTGTAGGCACTATCAGTGATACCTAGGGAATCATGGGGCGATGTTGCTAGGCGCTCATACCATGATTCGATGGGCAAGTCGGACATTGTTGTTCCGAGTCATAAGGAGTTGTGAGCCCACGGCTAGCTGTATCCCTGAACCATTGAGGGTCACACAGTGTAATGGATTTTTAATCCCCGTTGAGATAGTTAAATTTAAAGAGTTAAATTTAATGAACGAAGAAGTTGGACTTCTTATTTAAGAGTAGAGGAGTAAGATTTCCTAAAATGACATAGGGATGGCCATTTTTGGAAATCACTGAATTCGGATTCAGAAAAATTTATCTTGACTTTAAAAGGTGCAGAAATGGTTTCTGTGCACATTGGTGAAATCGGTTTATCAATCGGAGTCACGATGAATTTTATATTAATTTCTGAACATGCGGGCTTTGCTTGTCGGGCTTAAACTTATGACTAATGGGCCCTAAGCTGTTAGTGGCCTACATTATAAATAAGTTATTGCAGTACAGAAATTACATACAACAGGTCACAATTTTCGAAAACCTAAGTATTTTCTAACAAGAGTGGCCGCCCCCCTCCCTGTCTACTCGAGAAAAATCCAGCCTGTGATTTTGAATTACAGTCTGGTTTAACGGATCAAATTCGTTAATCTCTTCGTAGAAACTTCTGATAGATTTTCTAGTGCAATCTATCAGAGGGATTAAATATCTATTCGTGGACCTGATTGAAGAACAGTTCGTCCATCAGTTTCAGGGATATACAACAAGAGCAGAGAAATCTGTTGGTGTCCAAAATCTCGATTCGAGATTAAAGGTAAAAATTTTATAATTGTTATTTAATTTTTACACACACAATTTAATCGTAAGGTTGATACCCATTATGGAATCGTTCCATACAAAAATTTTAAACTTCCGCTGCACCGGGTATCAATCATAATTGATCTGATCGCCGCGTTATCCAACAGTGGTATCAAAGCCAGGTTGCTCAGATCAAGCGATTAAATTAATCGATTGTACAAAAATTTTTAGGCCTCGGTTTTTGAAACAAAATAAATATTTTAAAATAAAAATATTTTTTCGGGCAAAAACCCGGGCAGCGATTGGATCGCTGCCCGGGGCAGGGGCAGCGATCGTCGCTGCCCCGGGCAGCGCACGGCGCTGCCCAGGGCAGCGATCGTCGCTGCCCTAGGGGCAGCCGGGCTGCCCGGCCCG
Organism: Henckelia pumila; assembly: GCF_033568475.1. NCBI lineage: Eukaryota > Viridiplantae > Streptophyta > Magnoliopsida > Lamiales > Gesneriaceae > Henckelia > Henckelia pumila. The sequence goes on along the minus strand of NW_027331869.1, from coordinate 660,864 downwards.
GGAATGTCCCGGGCTGCCCGGCCCGGGAATGTCCCGGGCGGCCCGCGGGAAAAATTATTTTTAATTTTTTAAATTAAATTTTAATATGATAAATTCTATTTTTGGTCCGATCGAAATTTTTTTTGATTGGTCCACGAGGCGTCGGATCGAATTGTTCGAGTCCGAAAATTTTAAAATTGATTTTTGGATAAATTTGAATTTTCGGAAAATTTTAATATTTTATCCTTTAATTGAATTTTGAAATTAATTATTTTTGGTACAATTGATGATAAGATATGATCTTATGGATATATTGAGTAAAATATGATTTTATGTATAAAATTGGATTTTATAGATAAAATATGATTTTATTTGATAAAAAATAAAATATGATTTTGTATGTAAAATAAGATTTTATGTATGAAATATGATTTTATCCTTTTAAATTTAAATTGTCATTGCATGTTATCCAATAAATTAATTTTGAATTAAATGTTATTGGATAAGGATGATCGATTGCCATGACCAATTTTGTAGGTGTATGTTAGGAATCTACATTTGTTTTTATTGTTGTTGGTTTTATTAATGGGCCTGGTTTATGGCCCAAATATGAATGTCATATGTAATAAAAGTGGGCTTGGTTTATGGCCCGTTCCCACTCCTTAAAAATGTATCCCCTACTTGTCATTGTTATTTATTGTAAATACATTAGATTTAGTGGGAGATCAAGATTTGAAGATGGAGGTGGGCCCAGCAGACAATAAAGACAGAAGAAATGTAAATTGGAAGCAAATGTAATAGGATTACATTGCATACTGCATATTACCTAGGATTGGACTAAGACTCGTGATTGGCAACCACGGGTCGATTAGAAATGGAATCGATCATCCTATATAATATGTGATATTATAGTTGTATGCATGTTTTAGACATAATTGTGTGAATCCGGCAAGCATACAAAATTTTTAAAAATGATGAGACAAATTTTTATAATTAAAAATCCCTCATTTTAAATATGATTTAAAATTGATATCAAGATAAATAAAGGAAATTTAAATTTGTTTAAATGTTCCTACCTTCCATCAACGATCAATGTATGAGATGCTACCCGCGGATACGGTCCGACTCATATTATTGGGGGGGCCCGTTCGTCGGAAAGCTGTACATTGGATCGACACATGTTGTAAGTTGGGTGGAACTCCCATGGGATCGGCTCATATTATTGGGGGATCCACATGGCGACCGTCCATCACAACTTAATATTGATGGGTCATCTTGACATGTCACAATAAACGGCGTCATATTATTGGGCCCTTATTGGACATGAGGTAAAAACATGGAGGTTGCTTTGGAAGCAATTGGGCTCTACCATTTGAAAATTATGGTTGGCTGATATTATTCGGGACCATAAGTTTGTCAATTGGACTCCATGTTCTCACTAAGGAAAACAGTTTCCCGTTTTCACTAGAGGGTAGTGAAATCGTTAAAATAGTGGGAGTGAGATTCATAAAATAAATTTCGCCTATTTTATGTCTTAGTAAATTGCTTAAACAATCACTGATATTTGTCTGTTTCTTTTCAGTATTTCATAAGATGAATTCGCGTAATCCACTTTTCTCGATCCTCGAACAAAATAAGTTGACTGGCGCAAGCTATACGGAATGGTTCCGTAAGTTGAAGATTGTCTTGACTTCGGAGAAGATGCTCTACGTGTTAGAAAAATCTCCTCCGAAGGAAGCACCAGCTGCCGTAAGTCCGGAGGAGTTAGCCAAGCTTGATACATGGTGGGACCATGATATCAAGACCAAATGCTATATGCAAGCCTCGATGTCTGATGAACTCCAGAGGCGATTTGAGGACACCGTGAATGCTGCTGACATTCACGTTCAACTCAAGGAACTTTTTGGGGCTCAATCGAGGGCTGAAAGGTTCGCTACTGTAAAAGAGCTAATGACGTGTCGCATGCGTGAAGGGACTTCGGTCCGTGATCATGGGGTACGAGTGATTTGGCTCATACAGAAGTTGGTAACCCTTGATTTGGTGTTGGAGCATGAACTCAACGTGGACTTACTACTTCTGTCTCTTCCTTCTTCGTTTGACGGATTTGTGGTAAATTTCAATATGAACAAGATAGAGGCCTCCCTTGAAGAGATGGTCAATATGCTTGTGACATATGAATCCACATTAAAGAAGGATAAACCGGCTTTCTTGGTGGGTTCCTCTTCTTCTGCTAAGAAGGGGCCAAGTACAAAGGGTAAGAAACGTTCTGCCCCACCCAAGAAAATCGAACCCGAGAAGAAGTACAAGACAAAGGCTTCAAACATGGAAAAATCCAAGGATGTTTGCCATTACTGCAAGAAGCCCGGTCATTGGAAGCGTAACTGCAAGGAATATCTAGAGCAGTTGCGAACTGCGAAGGGTATGTTCTATATTGAAATAAATGTTTCACTTAATACTACTTCTTGGGTATTGGATACCGGATGTGGATCTCACATTTGCAATGATTTGCAGGTGATGACAAGAAGTCGCAGGCTTATAATGGGTGAGACCCAGCTGAGGCTCGGAAATGGTTCCAGAGTTGAAGCTAAAGCCGTGGGAGATGTTTATTTAATTTTGCAGAACGGTTTTAAGTTACTTTTAAGAGATGTTTTATTTGTTCCGGATTTGATTAAAAACATTATTTCTGTTTCTATGCTTGATAGAGATGGTTATTCTTGCAATTTTGTGAATGAGATTTGCAATATTTACAAGAATGAATGTTTAATTGGAAATGGACAACTTGAAAACGATCTATACAACTTAAAACTAAAAGACGTTCCAATAAATTATGTTGATAAACCGGCAACAACAAACAAAAGGAAAATCGATAGCCAAAACCCGGCAAACCTTTGGCACGCTAGGCTAGGTCATATTTCCTCAAGGAGGATGAACAAGCTAGTGGGAGAGGGCATGTTTGATATGTCTGATATTAACTCTCTACCTACTTGTGAATCCTGCCTAAAAGGAAAAATGACTAAATCTCCTTTTAAGGGGAAACCTGAGCGTAGTCAAAATCTGTTGGATTTGATCCATACAGATGTTTGTGGTCCATTTAGAGTTGGGACTCAATATGGCCACAACTACTTCATTACCTTTACTGATGATTATTCAAGGTATGGGTATTTATATTTAATGAAATATAAGTCTGAAGCATTTGAAAAGTTCAAAGAATTCAAGGCTGAAGTAGAAAACAAGCTAGGTAAAGTATTAAAGCACTTCGATCGGATCGAGGTGGAGAATACTTGAGTACCGAGTTTTTGGACTATCTAAAAGAGAATGGGATTCTCTCTCAGTGGACTCCTCCTATGACACCACAGCTTAATGGTGTATCGGAGCGTCGTAATCGAACTTTGTTGGACATGGTTCGGTCCATGATGAGCTTCACTGAGCTTCCACCTTCGTTTTGGGGCTATGCGCTTGAAACGGCGGTATTGTTGTTGAACAACGTCCACACTAAAGCAGTGGACAAAACACCATACGAGTTATGGAATGGCAAAGCTCCTAAGTATTCGTACTTGAGGATTTGGGGATGTCCTGCTTACGTGAAGCGGACAGAGAGAGATAAGTTGGATAGTCGATCCAGCTTATGTTATTTTGTAGGATATCCGAAGAATTCAATCGGATATTATTTCTATTATCCTGCTGAAACAAAGGTGTTTGTTTCAAGGAATGCCACCTTCTTGGAGAAGGAGTTCTTATTGGATAAGAAAGGCGAGATGATGGAACTCGAAGAAATTCGAGAAGAACCCGAAATACAAAATAACGATCCTACACCTCAGGAACCATTGCTGGACACGCCTATACCTAGAAGATCCGAGAGGACTTCTAGACCTCCTATTCGATATGGTCTTCTTCTTGAAGGGGATCAAGATGAACCCGATGCTGGATGTGATCCAAGAAACTTCAAGGAAGCAATTTCTGATGCGGATTCAAATTTATGGCTTGAAGCTATGCAGTCGGAAATAGATTCGATGCATACAAACCAAGTTTGGTCTCTAGTAGATCCTCCCGATGGAATTGTTCCAATAGGGTGTAAATGGATCTACAAGAGAAAGCTTGGGCCTGATGGTAAGGTATTGACCTACAAGGCGCGATTGGTGGCGAAAGGTTATACTCAAAGACAAGGGGTTGACTATGATGAAACCTTTTCACCAGTTGCAATGTTCAAGTCCATAAGAATCCTTATTGCCATAGCTGCATGGTATGACTATGAGATATGACAAATGGATGTGAAGACTGCGTTTCTTAATGGAGACATTAAGGAAGAAATCTATATGAAGCAGCCTGAGGAGTTCACATCCATGGGAAGCGAGCATAAGGTATGCAAGCTTCAGAGATCAATTTATGGTCTAAAACAAGCATCAAGAAGTTGGAATCAAATATTTGATGAAACAATAAAAGATTTTGGTTTCATCAAGAATCCGGAGGAACCATGCGTGTACAAGAAAGTAGTTAAGGATGCTGTGACATTCTTAGTACTTTATGTTGATGACATCCTACTCATTGGGAATGATGTAGGGATGTTGCAGTCAACAAAGATATGGTTATCAGGTAGATTCTCGATGAAGGATTTGGGTGAGGCATCCTATATTCTTGGGATACAGATCTATAGAGATAGATCTAAGAGAATGATAGGACTCACTCAATCAACCTACATCGACACCATATTGAAAAGGTTTTCAATGGATGGGTCCAAGAGAGGACATCTACCCATGTGTCATGGAGTTTCTCTATCCAAGTCTATGTGTCCCAAGACTGATGAAGAGATAGAGAAAATGACACATGTACCATATGCGTCAGCCATAGGTAGTATCATGTATGGGACGATATCTACCAGACCGGATGTAGCATTTGCTCTGAGTGTCACGAGCAGATATCAAGCTAATCCCGGTCAAATGCATTGGAAAGCCGTGAAGGACATTCTTAAGTACTTACGAAGGACTAAGAATATGTTCATGGTATATGGAGGAAGAGAACTAAAATTGGAAGGCTATACCGACTCTAGCTTCCAAAGTGACGTGGATGACTCGAAGTCAACCTCTGGATTTGTGTTCATGCTCAATGGCGGTGTTGTCTCTTGGAAGAGTTCCAAGCAGGACACCACAGCGGATTCCACCACTGAGGCTGAATACATTGCAGCATCAGCTGCTGCTAAAGAGGCCGTTTGGATGAGGAATTTCGTCCAAGAGTTGGGCGTCATTCCTGAAGTTGTTGGTCCAGTCCCGGTGTACTGTGACAACACGGGTGCCGTTGCTCAGGCAAAGGAACCAAGGTCTCATCAAAGATCCAAACACGTACTGAGGAAATACCACATCATCCGGGAGATTGTGGAAAGAGGAGACATCACTGTCGAAAGAGTGGCCTCTGCAGACAATATCGCTGATCCACTTACTAAGCCCTTGCCAGGACCATTATTTGACAAACATCGCGAAGCAATGGGTCTACGTAGTATGACTAGTTGGCTATAGGGCAAGTGGGAGATTTAAAGAGTGGGTGCCCGGTGAGCCAACTTGTGGCTAAGGGCTTTGATGACTCTTTGTATAAACAATCTTTTGTTTAATATAATTTACACTTTTATTAATGGCAATGACTTTGTCTTTCTTCATATTGTGATATTGTGATATACTATTGTTGTTTTGATAAAGACCTTGAATATACTATAGTGTATGTAAGATGTGGTAGAATATGGAGATGTCTATCATGAAACACATCTTATAGTCACTGTATATTCTAAACTGTTCCTAGTCGATTGAGCCGTCCGATAATAAGGATAAGGATCGCTCGAGCCTGAGACTAGCATTTGCAATGCAGAGTACCACGTTTCATTGGTAGGGAACATAGAGATGTTCAAAGCATGCAAATGGATATTCATATGATGAATGATCGAACTACCCTATCCGGACTTTCCAAGTGGTTATCACTTATCGAGTGGATATAGTCCGCGGTTTTGGTTGTACACCATTAGTCCTTACTACTTGAGACATCATTGAGACTCTATATGCTAGTACTGTGCTTTGACTCGTTTACCGACTCTATTGGGGTCATCAGGTGTCGGGATTGCGTACAGTTACAACACATATAGGAGTCGATGCTTTGTTGTCAAGGATTCACCACATACTTGCGAGTGTGGATATCCTATGCGATCTGAGGAGATATTAGTGTGACGAATCTCTGGCCAGAGTACATGATGTGATTTAAGAAATGGTTTCTTAGTAGCACATGCGATGTCACTATTTGATCTTCAAGATGTATTGCATAGTTATCGAATCTCGAGCGACTCTCGATATACCAATGGTTGTTGATTCGATCGGGATATTTGGATGAAGGGACCGTACTGTACGCTAACCAAAATCTACTGGTTCTTGTAGGCACTATCAGTGATACCTAGGGAATCATGGGGCGATGTTGCTAGGCGCTCATACCATGATTCGATGGGCAAGTCGGAAATTGTTGTTCCGAGTCATAAGGAGTTGTGAGCCCACGGCTAGCTGTATCCCTGAACCATTGAGGGTCACACAGTGTAATGGATTTTTAATCCCCGTTGAGATAGTTAAATTTAAAGAGTTAAATTTAATGAACGAAGAAGTTGGACTTCTTATTTAAGAGTAGAGGAGTAAGATTTCCTAAAATGACATAGGGATGGCCATTTTTGGAAATCACTGAATTCGAATTCAGAAAAATTTATCTTGACTTTAAAAGGTGCAGAAATGATTTCTGTGCACATTGGTGAAATCGGTTTATCAATCGGAGTCACGATGAATTTTATATTAATTTTTGAACATGCGGGCTTTGCTTGTCGGGCTTGAACTTATGACTAATGGGCCCTAAGCTGTTAGTGGCCTACATTATAAATAAGTTATTGCAGTACAGAAATTACATACAACAGGTCACGATTTTCGAAAACCTAAGTATTTTCTAACAAGAGTGGCCGCCCCCCTCCCTGTCTACTCGAGAAAAATCCAGCCTGTGATTTTGAATTACAGTCTGGTTTAGCGGATCAAATTCGTTAATCTCTTCGTAGAAACTTCTGATAGATTTTCTAGTGCAATCTATCAGAGGGATTAAATATCTATTCGTGGACCTGATTGAAGAACAGTTCGTCCATCAGTTCCAGGGATATACAACAAGAGCAGAGAAATCTGTTGGTGTCCAAAATCTCGATTCGAGATTAAAGGTAAAAATTTTATAATTGTTATTTAATTTTTACACACACAATTTAATCGTAAGGTTGATACCCATTATGAAATCGTTCCATACAAAAATTTTAAACTTCCGCTGCACCGGGTATCAATCATAATTGATCTGATCGTCGCGTTCTCCAACACTCATTCTCCTCCACAGCCTGATCATGCCTCAAGGAAAACACCTGACCAGAAGCCCGCGGCCTCAAATGAGAACTCCCAGCAGACTGTCCCTACGACCTCTGCTGAACGGTGGCCTGAGAACCTGATCCTGAACCAGAACCGCCTCTCCCAGATAGTGGACAATCCCTCCGGATATCACCAACCTCTCCACAATCGGAAACAAGCTCCAGAAGCTCTACGGCACTTGTCTGACGGATGGTTCTTCCCCCAATGGTCGTACTTCTTCCCAAAGCAAACAACACCTCCAGAACCAGTGAAATAAGTAGATCCGGACTTCTTGAAAGATTGGGCACGGGGACCCAAAGAACTAGAAGTCCTCGACTGAGAGAAAGACATGTTCCGCCGAATGTTGTCCTCTGCCTGGTGACAATGGCTCACCAAACCCTCGTAATACATGTCATCGCCTACCGCCACACGCTTGTGGATCTCAGGGTTAAGGCCCTGAAAGAACAAATTATACTTCATCCCAGAGCTGTCAGCAATCTCGGGGCAATAGGATAGCAGATCAAAGAACTTCTGCTGATACTCGTCAATAGACATGGCTCCCTGTCGCAGACTCAGTAGCTCGCCCGCCTTCGACTAACGGAGTGCAGGAGGAAAATACAGCTTCTGAAAAGCTGTGCGGAACTCGGCCCAGGTGGCCACTCCTCTCGCCGTGACAAAGGGTGCAGAAGTAAACCTCCACCACCTATGAGCTCGCCCATCCAGAAGATAGCCAAGGGTCTCCATCTTCTGCTCCTCGGTGCAGTGGAAAGTCTGAAAATTCGTCTCCATGCGGTCTAACCAGTTCTCCGCATCCTCCAGAGACTCACCTCCAACCAAGGGCTTCGGTGCCATCTATAAGAATCGGCGCACGCTAAAATGTTCCTCAACACGAAGACGATGATGACGGTCCCGACGATGCTCACGATCGTCATCTCCCCAGCATACACCTCCACTACCATGGCTACTCTGGTCATCGTAGTTCGCCATCTACAAAAGTACCTCACGGTTACCTTATGCAGAATCTAAATTCCCAAGAATACTATGCATGCTCTGATACCATAAATGTAGTGACCCTTACCGAGATCACCTACTTAACAGAACTTAGGCATGCAATTAACTTAATCAAAATAGTAATCAGAATACAACTGCGGAAACCATAACATTTATACAATCCCAATAAAAGGAATCTGTAAATATCCAAAATAATATACAACCAAATCGAATAGCTGTATAAACCCCAAAACAACAGAATAAAAACCTAAACGAAGCTCGAGCTGATCAACCACTGCCTAGCCCCTCTTGGATCCACCCACCTCGTCCAATCGCAAACCTGCCCCATGGAATAGGGTGTCCAGAAACACAGAGTACGAGACATGAGCATAAAACACTCAGCACGAGAGTATGAGTATACATGCACGCAAAGTGAACTCCCTACAAACTCGAGGTCAAGGATCAGAGAACAAAGACAGACCGGGCCCTGGTATGTAGCACGCTGTGCCGTCGCTGCAGGAGGTGGCTCCCATACCAAAATACCAGTGGATATGCCGGACCTAAATCGATGGAAGTCCAACCACTAACAGGATAGGGTAAAAACCTACTATAGACATCTCGAACGAGATAGCTCAATATGCAAATGAATGGAGCATAAATCAATGACATATAAATCATGCAGTCACATAATACATGCATACTCAGTCAGGATATCTCGAACAGTACTTTCGTACCTCAAATACTAGGCAAGTGCTATCAGCCCTAGGTCCACGCCTATAATCCGCGCTACACTACCAAATGATACTATTATCATTATAGCGCTCTAAAAGTCTTAACTAAGCTAAAGCATACTCCTAAATATTTTTAGGAAGCAAAAGCTATACCTTCGTCCGTCGTTAGCCCTTTGCTGTCGAATGCCTCAAAACTAGGCCATAGCTTTGCTACAACGCCTGGACTGCTATGCCACTTCCGGATTCCCAACGAGACACCTAGAATTCCCTAGATCTGAGCTGGAAGGCTAAGGAATCGAGAGAGAGAAGAGAGGAATTGGTGCACTCAAATGTAAGCTCGGCACCCCCTATTTATAGACGGAGTTCGGATCGTCCGAACTGGGCTTTGGATCGTCCGAACATGTTCGGATCGTCCGAACCCAATAATACATCATTGCTTACGTCAGCATAATGACATCATCCATGACGACTGTCGGCAGCACGATCGGAGCGTCCGAACCACTTTTTGGACCGTCCGAACTCACCAACGGAGCCTCCGAACTCGACAACCCTCTAACCATTATCGAGCGTTCTGAATCCATTTCCGAACTCTGCTAATCCATCTGGGACTCCATTAATCACGTTTTATTACATCTAAACATGATCGTATTATTGATTACTTGTAAATCGTTAATTCTGGATACGGGTTACTACAGTACATGTTTTTGTTTGGGATTGTTGAGATGACGGAGTACTGGATTGTGACACTTGCACTGATTTGTCATAGGTCTCTAAGCATTTTTAGGACAGATTCTTTTGAAGTTGCATGAAATTGGAATAACATGGCACACACACATGTTTACGTTAAACTGACAGTGTATTGTGAACAATCAAAAGTTTGTGGTTTTTGGTTGTTGAAGTTGAAACTTATTGGAGGCTATGTTGTTCATGATTCATTCTTACTTATGTCGTTGTTTGCATATTGTTTTTTCATGACTTGCTCGAGGGCGAACAAGGTTTAAGTATGGGGTGTTGATGAGTGCATTTTGTATTCATTATTTCGTGATAGGTTTATGTCTATTTTGTGTGCATTCATATTGTTTTTATGTGTTTTTATGTGTTTTAATGCATGCTTGTGTATTTCACTATCCGGGTTAATTTTGTAGGAAAATGGATTTTTGAAGAATGAATTACGGACCATCCTTGGTCAAAAATTAAAATTTAATTTTAGAAAGACCCAAATCAGATCTTCACCGTTCAAAATAAAGTTCAAGATGTTTTGAAGCTGTTGTCAAAATTTCAAATCGATCCGATGGCTAGAACTTGAGATACGATTTTTTGAAGAAAACTGCCGCTGGGAAGAAAAATCAGGCGCCTAAACGCCGAGTCTGTGCAAAAATAAAATATGGGCAGAAAGGGATGCGCTCGAGCGCGATTTTCTTTCACTCAAGCGCGCCCTAGGATGATAATTGCAGCACCTAGGCGCTAGTTTCGATGCATAGGCGCTGCTGTGCGAAATTTTTTTAAAAAAGGAATTTTTGAAATATTAAATTTTCGAATTTTGAACTTTATTTGACGGGCTTTCAAATACATATATAAGAGGGGTTTAAGACCGCATAGAGGGAGGTTCCAACACGCAAAGAACACGGACAAGAGGCGAGAGACGACTATGGGCGTGTAGATTGAAGACGCTCCATCAGAGTTTTTCTTCTTTTCTTCTTTTCTTTCTTAATTTTTGTTTGACTATTGTTTTCAATTATTGAGTAGTTTGTTTTCAACCAAGACGACGTGATTGGGCCGAACAAATTGATGTAGAAAACTTGGATGTTTGTTTGGGATTTTTTAGAGTTGATTTTATTTTATTGATTGTCAGATTTATATTTGTCTTGTGAATAGTCTGATCAACTGTTTGCTTGCATGTTAATCGATTCCAAGTCGACAGAGGAGGTTTTGATTTCGACCACTCTGATAATCAACATATTGTAAAACCGACTAGAAATATAATTCGGTTTCAGTGTGCGGTTTGGGTGCAAACTGAATTTTCACAAATATTTAATGCATTCAAATTTGATTAGAATTACGAAAGATTAGTTCATCAATATTTGAATAGGTTTGATTGTTCTAGAAATAGTCCTTTGAACAAATTAGAAGAATTCCCGTGAATTAAGATTAAATCTGAGTCCTGAATCGACTACATGTTACATGATTTGTTCAGTACCTACATGTGTCTTGGTTGTCTTTGTTTTAATTAAATTTTCTTTTCAACTATTTTAATTCTTATTTCTTCAGAAGTTTTTATTATAAATTCTTATTTTATTTAATTCAAATTGTTTTTTATTATTTTGTCTAGATTAAGTAAAATAATTAATTTTTGAGAATTGACAACAGTCCCTGTGGGATCGATACTTGGACTCTCAGTCCACTTTACTATTACTTGATCTGGTACGCTTGCCAGTAGATTTATATCACACCGATTTAGCCGATCAGCCATAACATCTATTCATTTGTTGATATACTATTCTGTTCAATCAGAAATACTTCTTTCAGTTGAGCCATACAGTTCTATTCAGTCTGGGGTGCTTACGTCACCCAAATAACACTGTTCTATTCAATTCTGGGTGCTTACATCACCCGAGGAATCTTATAACAAAATTAGTAAGAAATTCAGAAATTTACAAATCAGTAAATCAGGCAGTTTCGTTTCAAGAGTAGATCATGCTCCCATGCAATTCATCAAATCAAGTAATGCATAATCATGCAATACTAAATATGCATGCGACTCAATCTACCCCGCTCAACTTCTATCTCAGTCCAAGAAACTTACGCTCTGATACCACCTGTTGTGGGGACCTCGGGTGCTAATCTCATCTTAGGGCAATTAATGATTAATAAAACAATTAATCAAACAATAAAATGAATATTAAAACCAAGAGCTAATTTTTTTTTTAAAATCAGTACCTCGCTCGATCGGACAAACTCACACGATCGAGGGAGTTTGAAAATCAAACTCTCGGGTCTGCATCAATTTTGGCCTCGCTCGATCGGATGAACTCGTCCGATCGAGCGAGCCCAAAAATTATTCTCTCGGGTTTGTAAAATCACAGGCCGCGCTCGATCCCACGTACTCATCCGATCGAGCGGGCTCCCTGCTTTAAAAAAATTTCTACAGAATCTATTTGCTATCAACTTGGAACCATGGCATGATTCATCAACAAAATTCAAGTCTAAACATGTTATAAAATCGGGGAACATACATACATTCATATATTAAGTCCCTAGCATCAAATCATGCGTTGAATACATCAATAGAATAGCATCAAAAATATGAAACAAGAAGCTATACTAAGTCGCAAAAGTGAGCTTCTAAAACATAAGTTTCATGTCAAGTTCAATGCTATCTAAATACCATTCTTCAGCTTAAACCCGAGTCCACACTTGCTAAGTCTCGCTCCTGAGCTATCAACGTCCTATCAGACTAGCTTCTGCCCCATCTGTTGCAATGCACACATACAAAACAAAGCAACAACCGGATAAACTTCGGTGAGAAATCATTCTCAGTATAAGCGACATATAAATGCGTTAAATAAATCATATCGACTCTAGTCATACACGACTCAACAATAAATTAAATAACGCATATATCGATCAAGAATTGATTCATATATCATCATTGCCGTAAAGTTTCGTATCCGATCTTGACATGGATATGCATCTATCGTAGTCGTCTCAGACTAGAAAATAAGATCGCCTCAGATCTTGGCATAAAATTAATTCAATATCATATCATATCGTAATCATATCGACTCAAACTCAAAGATACACTACCTGAGATGGATCGAAAACATCAAAATCAAATCGAAAAGATAAACAAGTATGTGATTTTGGCAGGACAACTCAAGAAGTTTCATTCTTGAGTTTCAAATCCCTGACTCACGATGTCGTCTTATACCTTTTTGTCATTCAGTCGTGGTTGAGATGCTCCATATCTTGAGTTATTCGATTTCGTTTCAATAGCGGCATTCTCGAGTCGTCAAACTTCAATATAAATCTGAAAATTAAGTGATAGCAAGTTCTAAACATCAACAAACAACTCATCTCATATTCAACTCAATCAACCAATCAATTGTCATACAAATTCCAACTACACTTCAAGTCTCGAAAATTATAATTTTGATCGAATCCTTCCTCGGTTCAAAACTTGTGATATCGAAGTCTTAACTCGTCACCATCAATCTGAAAATGAGGTATACATAGACTAGACATATCAGCTAGGATCTCAATTCCTCGATGCAAGTAACATGCCAAAAGTTTAACAAATTCCGATCCGGCGGCATAACGATTGACAATCGGTAACCGAAATGATATCGAATCAATTCTAACAAGCATCTTCATGCTACAACAGTTCATACCAGCTTAAACACATCATAAATCAACCAAACTCAGCAGTTATAACGGCAACCATAAGCAGAAAATCATAATACTTGAATACAACATCAAATCGTCCATCCATTTTCGATATCGAAATCAAGAATACATTTGTAAACATGAAGTCTGATTTATGCTACATCATAAGTTCGAAACCTTGATAAATCATAAGATCACTTACATTAAATCAAAGCCCTCGAAGAGAGGATCGCAGCGCTACTTTCAGAATTAAAATCGGATAACCGGATCAAAAGATATCGCGATTTGAAAACGGCAAAGACAATAAGAATAATGAGGTCTCGACTTTCTGTTCACCACTTCTGAAGAATTTTGCTCCATCCACGTCAAAGAGCTGACTCCTCAATTCAAAGTAGGATAAATTCAAATTATTTGCAATTTAGCCCATCGAGACTTCATAAATTGCAATTTAGTCCTTGGCCCTCTTTTTAATTTAATTTCAATCCTAAATAATTTAAGAATATTAGAATTTAAATAAAAACTCTAAATATTCTCAAATTAAATATACTCGAATTAAAATTAAATAAGTTCGGATTAAATTAAATGTCCCGGCCTTTTGCACTTTAGCCCTTGCAACTTCGATATTTTCAAATCAACCCCTGATCGGGTTTCAATTTCAAATTAAATCATATTAATTCCCAAAACTTGGAATTTTATCTTAAATTCCATAAATATTCAAATCGAATATTTATTCTTTTAATTTAAGAATTCCCGGAATTTAATTCTCAAAATCCGTAAATTCTCAATAGAAATTAAATATTTTCAACTCGAAAATTAAATCTCTAATTTCCATAACTTCTCAAATCAAAATTTGCCCAAAATACGGAATTTAATTCTCAAATTCTATAATTAGTAACTTAATATTTTCGGGCCTTACAGATATCAACTTAAAATAACATGTCATTTAATGTGAAAAATATTGATAAAAATGTTATAATTAAATATATTGATATAAATAAGACAATAATAAGTATTGATCGAAGAGAGTGTCATATTGAATTTGTAAAGTTTTTTTTATAAATTTTTTTTTGTAAAGTTAACCCTTTATACTATTGTAATATAATTTATTTTAATTTATTTTCAAAACATCATATTGAATTTGTAAAGTTCTCTCTATTACAATCAATTAATAAACTATTATGTTATAACCTCGTTATTATTATTGAAATTATTAACCCTATTTCTCACTATCACAATAAAAATAACTAATATTTTTTTTGTTGCAATATTTACATTTAAAAAAAATTTGTGTCAAACAAATATATTAAAAGTAAAATATTTGAAAATATAAAATATTGTGGCCAAATATTATTTGTGAAATTTTATATTATATATTACACATTGACTATAAAAAAATTAATTTTGAGATGATAATTGAATATAAATGATAATAAATACACCTCCATTACTCATGATGCAATAAATTTTTCATTAAAGATGACTAAAATTCTAATCTCTTTTTGCCCTTGTTTTTTTACCTCATTTTTCCTTTATTGTCCACACATATTTTTTAATTCATATACAATTTGAGGGCAAAGTTATAAATTCACAATGAAAAACTTTGCCCATCATTCATACTTTTATAGTAGATTTATAGTAGATAGATAGCAATAGAATTTTTCCAAATTAAACTATAGTAAAAAATAAGGCACAAGATTGATATCAACTTAAAATAACATGTCATTTAATGTGAAAAATATTGATAAAAATGTTATAATTAAATGTATTGATATAAATAAAACAATAATAAGTATTGATCGAAGAGAGTGTCATATTGAATTTGTAAAGTTTTTTTTATAAATAAATTTGTAAAGTTAACCCTTTATACTATTGTATTATAATTTATTTTAATTTATTTTCAAAACATCATATTGAATTTGTAAAGTTTTCTCTATTACAATCAATTAATAAACTATTATGTTATAACTTCTTTATTATTATTGAAATTATTAACCCTATTTCTCACTATCACAATAAAAATAACTAATATTTTTTGGTTGCAATATTTACATTTTATAAAAATATTATGGCCAAATGAAATTTTATATTATATATTACACATTGATAATAAAAAAATAATTTTGTGATGATAATTGAATATAAATGATAGTAAATACACCTCCATTACTCATGATGCAATAAATTTTTCATTAAAGATGACTAAAATTCTAATCCCTTTTTGCCCTTGTTTTTTACCTCATTTTTCCATTATTGCCCACACATATTTTTTGATCCATATACAATTTGAGGGCAAAGTTATAAATTCACAATGAAAAACTTTGCCCAACATTCATACTTTTATAGTAGAAATAGAAAATAGATATATATATAGAGTTTTGTTATGATGTCCACTTTCCGTGCCCACCACCATGCCTACCTATGAGGTGGCACTCATCCATTGGATGAACCATTTGTATATGATTCATCTCATCCATTGGATGATTGCCACCTCATAGGTGGGCATGGAGGTGGGCAGCATAGCAAAACTATATATATATATATAGTTCTTTTATGGTGCCCAACACTATATGCCCACTTCATGTCCATCATGTACAATAGATGAGTTGACCGGTACAATAGATGAGTTGACTTGTACATGGTGGGCATGAAGTGGGCATATAGTGTTAGGCACCATAAAAGAACTATATATATATATATATATATATATATATATATATATATATATATATGCATGAAGTGGGCATATAGTGTTGGGCACCATAAAAGAACTATATATATATATATATATATATATATATATATATATATATATATATATATATATATATATATATATGCATGTATATATAGGGATGTAAACGAGCCGAGCCGAGCCGAGCTTTTGAATGTTCAAGCTCGGTTCATTTATAAACGAGCCGAGCCCGAGCTTATTTAACGAATATATTCATGGCTCACGAGCTTATCCGAGCTTTTATCGAGCTTAAACGAGCTTAATATATTTAAATTATAAATTTAAATATTCATTAAATTAATTAAAAAATAAATTATATATTTCAAAAAATATAATAATATTATTAAAATTTGTAATTTTATTCTAATAAACTAATTTTTATAGATTTTTCATAAGTAAAGTGTAAATTTATAAATTAAATATCAATACTATTATTTTTTCGTCTAAGAGATGACTTACGAGCTTGTTAACGAGCCTGTTAACGAGCATGTTCACGAGCTAACGAGCCGAATATTGTAAAGCTCAAGCTTGGTTCGTTTGCCTTAACGAGCCTCATTAAACGAGCTCGAACGAGCTTTTAACGAGCTGAGACCCGAACTGTTCGCGAACTGTTCGTCTCATTTACATCCCTATGTATATAAGAGGTCAAAGTGGAAATTTCAACAACCCAAGGACCACTATGAATTAACAAACAAATATTGGGAGATAAAAAAGCACGCGTGAGACTGTGATATATATAGTGTTGGGTACTATAAAAGAACTATATATATATATATATATATATAGAGTTTCTTTCAAGTGCCCACCTATCATGCTCACTATCATGCCCACTAATGATGTGGCACTATTCAATTGGATGTGATAAAGATGTGATAAATTGTAGGTCCAATGGAATAGTGCCACATCATTGGTGGGCATGGTAGTGGGCATGATAGGTGAGCACTTGAAAGAAACTCTATATATATATATATATATATATATATATATATATAGTTCTTTTATGGTGCCCAACACTATATGCTCACTTCATGTCCACCATGTACAATAGATGAGTTGACCGGTATAATAGATGAGTTGACTTGTACATGGTGGGCATGAAGTGGGCATATAGTGTTGGGCACATAAAATAACTCTATATATATATATATATATATATATATATATATATATATATATATATACATACATACATGGGAAAATGAGGGATATAAATCTGGTCTTGTTTTTAATTTAATAGATAAACCTTTGATCGAAAAGACTATATTGCTCCTGCTTTAAGTGTTTTCTCTCTCCTTCTTCTTCTTTAAGTCTCAACGTTGTTTTTTTTTTTTCTGTCTTCTTTTCTCTCTCCTTCCTCCTTTTTCCCTCCTCATCTTTTTTTTTTTTTTTTTGTTAAATTCACCAAGCGGTCGACCGCCTTGGGAAAGCAGTCAACCAAGGATTGGGCTCGGTCGGTCGACCGCCTTCCCTGCCCAAGTGGTCGACAGCCTTGAGAAAGCGGTCGACCAAGCCTGGGTCAACCCAAATCATTGTATATATATTTTATTGTGTAGTATTATTATTAAAAATATTGATGGTTTAGTGGTTAGAATCCAGGAAGATAGAGGAGAGTCATGTTCGAATCCTGAGAGAGGGAAGGAATAATTGTTTTTTTCAAAAAAAAAAAAGACCAAACTACCTTTAATTGTCCCTTTTATTGAATTAAAAATAAGATCAGGATTGAATTAAAAACAAGATAGGCTGTATATTTGAAAACAAAATACCCCTTTAAATTAAAGGGATATTTAGGAAAATGGACTCGGTCAAACATTTTTTTAAAAAATGACCCCTACATACATAGCGAGAGAGAGCGAGAGCTCTCGATGGAAGAATTAACAGAAGAAGAGAAAAGGGCACTGAGAGGAAGCAAATTCGCTCCTCTTCCTTCTGCTCCGCCTACGAACCGTAGCCACCCCAGGTACATACACCACCTCTGTTTCTACGCATTTTCGCATTTTATATAAAATTTGCATCTTTAACCATTAAATATTTCGACTTTCGTTTAATTTGGTGTTAATTATTGTCTGTGTTTGTCCACAATTATGTTGGATAGAGAGGCTCATCCTGGGGGCCCAATGAAGACGAACAAGGCAGCAGCTTTGGCTAAGTTTCTTGAAAGAAAACTTCAGGAGCCAAATGGCTTGGCTTCTGTTAATCCCAAATTGGTTGAATTGGCGGTCAAAAATGCCAAACAAACTGTTCAATTAAGTATGAGTTGTTTATATTCGAATCTACAGTTTTTGGTTTATCAGAATTTGCATTTTTGTCTATGTAATCTTTTCTTTTGGTGCTACTTTGGTCTTTCTTGAGAAAAATTGATTTTCTTCCGTTAATGGGTTTGACTTTGTGGAGTGTTTCGAATTTGTATTGTTTTTTGGGAATGTCTTATGTTCCGTATGGGAAATGTTCAATGCTGCTAATTTCCATTATTGATGAGAGCACCCCATGTTCATCACCTTATTCAATCCATCTTGCCCTTTGGAGTACATTTTCCTGCTGCCTATGCACAGTATTCTAAACTTGTCAGTTTCACTCTTGTTTTAAACCTCGTTCAGTCCATTGCTTACAAGATGTGGTAAAACCTGTGAAAAGTTACACTCCACATATGTAAATGTTTGCGGAGCAATAGCTCATGAGATAACATGACTATTTGTCATGATGTAAAAGAACGCTAGCAGAAGGCCGTTGTAACAGTGAACCACAATTTATGTTCCTTGGTTTGTGTTATAAGTGAATGTGATAAAGTCTGTCTATTCTTAGAAGCACCATTGCACCAATGTTCAAATGCCCCTACGCCCAATTATCTTTGGTGAATGCCATATAGTTATTACTTTGTTGAGGGAGCAATCTACTTCCTCCATTTGAGATCCGAGCATCACTTTTTGTTCTCGGGGTTATGTCTGGAACATTATTCTATTTATAGAATAGATTTTTCTTTTAGAAAATACCCGTTCTTCCTGAATTACACGACACGATATTTAAAAGATTCCTTGGAACTATGTTTAGCGTAAATATGATGAAAAGTGAGCTTTGCTGCAATTTTATCCTTTTAGCATCATTGTAACTAAAGATGAACGGAGTGTACAAATACATATATTAACCAGCTAACTCTTGTTCTTCGATCTTCTGAGATTGTTTTAGGCGGAGCGTCAACTTCAGGAAGAATAATTCATCATGTCAATACTTTTGAAGATGTTGAGGTGTGGTAAAATTGTTGTCTTAATTCTAGGAGTTTCATTTCAATAGGACCTTTATGTATCTTTATAATAGATTGTTAATGTCCACAACTATTGTTGTCGATGTGACAGGATTTAGATACTGAAGAGAAAATTGATGATGGGAAAACCTTTGTTCCAAAGAAACCCAAGCAGAAGAAGAAAAAGAAAAAGAAAAAGAAAAAGGTCACTTCTCGTTGGCTTTCATTTGGAATAGTTCATATTATTCGGTATCTTTTCTCTCTTGGTGTGAAATGCGCTCTATTTTGCAGAAGTTGGAGGAATATACTAGTAGTACATCAAAAGCACCTAAAAAGAAGGTGAAATTATGATGTCCTTTGCGCTGGGGATCTGCAGTTTTTCAGAGATTCTTTAGATGTTGAAACTCTATGATCCTTATGGAATCAGCTTGCCATTCTTTTACTTCTAAGGACTAGAATTCGGCAGTATAGTTTGTTGAAACTCTATGATCCTCATGGAATCAGCTTTCCGTTCTTTTACTTCTGAGGACTAGAATTCGGCGGTATAGTTTGTTGTGTTGTATCCTTCTGCTTTTGAACTAAGCGACAGCCGGGAAGTAGAATGATGCTTCGCGGCGCTCCTTGCCACTTTTCTTCTCTGGTTTTACCAAGTTCATGTAGTTGTTCTAGGAATTGAACACTTGATCGTCATATTAGAATTCAAAAGATATACACACATGATTCAGGGGGCTCTTTAGCAACATATCAAAATTTAATGAGTTTAAAATTTAAATTTATTATGAAACATAATTGAATAGAGCACGTATCACGGTATCATATTCTTAATTAGGGCATCGATTAGGTACTATGGATTTTCATTGGAATTCTCTGTACAAATTTATTACAACTGTTGGAGCTGTTCTCAAATTCTCATTTTCAATATTAAGATGTATTTTGACATCAATACTAGAATTATTTTGAATTATTTATTTCAAATAAAAGATGATTTCTTCATGTCAAGGTATCCGTTTCCTCCACCAAATGCCGCCTGTTATACATGGACAAATTATCTAAACAAGTGGAAGACTAATCAAAAGATATACACATGATTCAGAGGGCTATTTAGCAACTAATCAGTACATGCAAGCAAGAGTATTTTACAAGAATCAGAAAATTATCTATTCATACCATAAAAAGTTCATATTCATACAAAGAAGTGACAATATAATGTTGTTCTAAAAGCATGTGATCACCCAGCGACCACTACATACAATTCAGAACAAAAATGAGATCGACCAAATTTATCTACAAGGCGGAGTCGCCAGATGACGCCAATTTGAAATCACTAGGATTGTGTCACAGTTGGCATTAGTGCCAAAATTTGGTTCTTGATGATACCCATGCACTTCTGTATTTCGTCATAGATTGGGAGATTTTGCGAGCTGCAGGGCCGTAAGCTCGTGACAGCAGAATCTAGTATTTTCGCTACATCTTCTGGAGGGGATTGTCTTTCCGTACACTTCTGCAATAACAATAAATAAATGATAGCCATCTGTCAGCATATATGAAGAGAAAGATAACCATTTCATCCGATGTAAAATGGATCGCTTATGTATTTCACCTGTATCATAAGTAAAGTAGCTATGCATTGAGTGATCAACTCTGACGGAATTTGTGCCTCAATGTTGGAGGAATTTGCCACTTTTGAATCAGATGTCTGCACCAAGTATGGCATTCAAGAATTCAATAGATCTTCCACTAAATGGAGAAACAGAACAAATATGTCATATGAAGGACCTTACCGAGGGCATGCCAGATTCATCAGATGGGAGATGGTCGTTTACATAATCTATAGCTTCCTCTATTTTCTCTATGGAGTCTTCTCTAACCTTCAGTGATGATAGTGCCTAAAGCGTTTGCGCAGACATTAAAATAACTCCAATAGAAAATGAACGTAACTAATAAGATAGTGATACAGATAAAAATAAATCCCAATTCATCGTCATTGTTATGCTCATAACCGGAAAAAAGATTAGTATATAATAATAAATAAAAGGTCACAAATCCTGTTCATCTAGATGAAACACTAGTCTAAATTAATCTCCCTATTTCAAATAGACAAATATGCAACAATAACCATATGTAAATAATTCAACTTCTGTCATTTTAATGAGATTTACGACAACTTGAGTCATCTCAAGAAAAACTAGCCTCGGACTCTCAAAATGTAATCAATAATCAACAAATTTAAAGTGAAAATGTTGCTGCACCAAAAACAAGAGTCCCATGTTATCTCACGGTGAAATGCTTTCTAAAAATTGCATAATGATACATGCGGAAGTATTCGGCTGGGAAAGGGACTACTCAAAGTACGTATGCAATTGCATACCTGCATAGCTGCATCTACCAATACACGGGCTTTTGTCTTGGAACTATCAATGATTTCATTCACATGCGATCCTACTCCATGATGTTGGCATGTAGAACGGTCAATGGAATCACCTGAACTGGGGACTGGCTTTGCAAATTTAAGCGGGCTGCTTCCTTGATATGTGTTGCGTAGTCTCAAGCGATGCAAAGCCGAGGAAACCTGGCAAATAAAATTTGTGGTTGAAGTCTGAATGCACCAAGCTCCCAAATTAAAGCAAAAGGCAAACCGTTTTTTTTTTCCTGAAGAGAGAATGTACCTGTTCATTGGCTTCATTCAACTGTACAAGCACTGCAGCATATTGCTTTCTGAACGAGTCTGACTCTTTCAAAGAAACATCATCATCTTTTTGATGTTTCAACACATCGTCGTTCATGTTCCTCAACTCAAGAACTATTCCTTCCTACATGTCATGGAAAAAAAGATGTGTTAACATGCACAATAATAGATATGGGTAAGCTAGAAGGCCCAATTGATCCCATTGAAGTTCTGATGAAAAAATCAATTATTTAAATCCATTCAACGCCCAAAGACCAAAACAGTAGGTAACAGCAACACCAACAACTTAGCAAACTCTGGTGGTAAATTTTTTCATAAGATGTACGAAATAGATGTAAAGCTGTCGCACATTTTAAGGAAAACGTGTTGATGAGCTGGAAAACAACAAATACCACAGATTAGCAGTTGGTAATATTACCTTCTTATCAAGAGCACGAGTCAATTCAGCAAGAGCTTCAATGTCAGCTTCCTTTGCCTGGTTCGGAGCAACTGTACTAGTGTGATATTGAGCTGTCTGTTGGTAACTGGCAGCTTCACCAGGCCCAACCTTTGATTGCACATTAGCATTTGTAGAAGCTACCTGGAAAATATAAATTTCATTTCAGACATTTAGGCTTGTAATGAGATCACTATTTGTAGGAAGAGTGAAAAAAAACACAATTTGGAAGATTGCATAGCTGACGACATATTTCACATTGAGGACAAAACTCATACATTGGCCAAACACCTAACACATATATTTCTTCAGAATTTGTTCATGCACACTGAATGAACAGTTCTTCCATTTCATTTCTGTGTTTCTTCCAAAAACTTTATTTTTTATTCATAGTAATTAGATGAAAACGCTAAAATCATTATTAAAATTCAACAAGGCATAAATAATTTGGAGAGCCATACATTGGATACTCCAATTACACATAGTTCATTATCTTTTCCACTGTGATTTTATTTTTTAAAAGTCATTTTTCACCATATGCAACAATTATAGGACATGCCTGAAAGATAGAATTGTCAAGGTTTCTATCAATCCAGGTACAAAATAGGTGACAAGTTAATGCTGAATCGAACTAACGATCAACCAACTTAATGAATAGTAAGAAAGAAATTCATGCCTTAGTCGGCTTCAGCGAACTGGAAAGATTAGCAAATGGAGACAACTGAGACAGACCAAGACCATCGCTGTTTTCAAGAATGTCGCTAGAAGAAAGCTTCATGTATTCTTTCAATCGCCCATTTATTTGCAATTCATTGAAATTTTCAAGAAACTTATCAGTGGCAACTGTATGTCCCCCAAGCATAGGCATATTCTCAAAAGGATACAAAGGCATGCAGTCAATATCCTGCCAAAACAAAAGGATGGACATAAGATAAAGGATACAAGGATTTCAAGATATCACCTTTCGAAATTCTTCTTGATTTTAGCATTTGAACATTTTCGTATGCATACCGATTTCCCATGAGCAGCATGCCAAAAAGACCATTTATCATTTGCCAACTAAAGAAAATATAAGCATGACACATAACATGGTAATTTCACTAGCTATTGTTATTTCACAAACAAAGATGTCATGAGAATCTCTATGCAAGGCCCTTAGGCTAACATCATCACTTCAGAACCTCTCTAATAAATTGACATGAATTTATACTTATTGGTGGCATTGCAACTTCGGAGTTTGAGATAAAATGAAATCAGTGCCACGCGAGAAAAAGCAGGTTACCGTGACAAATTCAACCCCCAGCTCATGACGGTCAAATTGAACCCGACATCTGGAGTGATCAACAGTTAGCACACTTCCGTCATGAATCTCCCTTGTTTTTGGATGGATAGCTATGACACGTTGCCCAACTGACAAAGGCCTTGCAAGATCTGTCGGCAGTCCTTCCCTGACACCTTCACGAAGTTTCAGTGTAGTGTTTTCTTACAGAATCGCGATATTGATTAAGCTTCTCCTTCTCTTCCTTCAGGAACTGCTCTGAAAATCGTCGTGGTCTACCGAGAGAACTGCATGAACAAAGCAGTCAATAGTTATCCAATGTAAACATGCTCGCTATCCATAAAGGTCCATATACCAGATAATCGAAAAGATAAGTTTCCACAACCAAAGACCAAAACATTACCTTCTAATGACGCCCCACTCTGCACGAGTCAATCTTGGAACATGACCTAATCCAACATGATACAAATATTCAACAAACTCCCTTTTCGCAAACCAAGGAGAATCAATGGCACTGTAAAGCCATTCATATGTACACCATCTCCTTAGACGTGAATTCACCAAACAATTAGATAGTTTTCCCTGTATCACGTCAGAAAATGCACGAGTAAAGTATAGTCTAAACTATCTACTTTCCGGTTTAATATACTGGAAAATACCAAACCTTGAGATTTGTTTTGTCATGGAGTGAAGCAAGATGCAGGTTGATATGGTCATTTTGAATTTTATCATAAAATTTCAAATCTTTTTGCGTCTGTGGTCGTTTGAGGTTCATCTTACGCCTGCTCCTAATTTTTGTGGTCAAGTTAACCTGATTAGCAAGAGGATCCTGTATGGCCGATTGAGCTGAATCACTCCCTTCTTTTCGTAGAACAGCACCAGAAGAATTTTCAGATATTTTCATCAAATTCGGTGAACCACTTTGGGAAGTTTTCTTACTCTTACTCGCCGACTTCTTCCCCGCATCTTGAGCCTAAACAAAGAAGATGGCATTTGAGATCAATAAAGCATCGAGTGGACAAGCCATAAGGAACAGTTCAACCCAATGCTACAAGTTGGTGCAGCATACAGAAGTAAAAAACACCAAGACGTCTCTAAGCAAATCAATAGAAGGAAGTTAAAATAGCAAAAAACAAGTACCTCTATTCCTGATGATTCACTTGGATGCATATCAGAATTAGCATCAGTTTTTTCAATCTGAAAATGAACTCGTGTTAATCAACTGTACCAGAATCAAAATTATAGCTATATAGAACGGTGAAATTGTGTCTATCTAACCTTAGACATCTGCATCCTTTGTTTTTTTCTGGCATTTTTTGTGACAAGCCGACCAATATCGTGTTCTTCAGGAACAGAACTCTCATTATAAACAGAGACTTTTCCAGGTTTTGTTGTTTTACTAGAAGCAACTCCAAGACTTGGTTTGTACCCTTTCATCCTAACACCAGAGGACTTACGTTTTTCTTTTTGCTGGTTTACCGGCAGAGCTTCCAATGAACCAGATTCATCAACGTGATCACCATCTTCATCTTTAAACCGCATAATTGACTCTGATGGAAAATTTTGAACTAATTATGGCAGGTAAAGTGGCAATTCAGCATGACAGTGTAGATGACTCAGAATTCATATAATGCTTTTACTAAGAGAGATATAACTCGCAAACTGAATACTAAATCTTATGGAAACATCTTGATTCTGTACATTTTTCCCAAAAAAAGAATCAGATAATTCCACACGTTATTTAACTTGGCTTTAAGAGTAGGACAAAGTACCACGTGCCACACGAAAAAACAAGTTTCACCTCTTTTTCATTATTTTGTCCAGACTCCAGGGCCTCTGAGTTCTTTAAGTCACATCAGGCCCAGACTAATTCAGAGCCGAGTAGAATTGGCCCATTACAAGAAATACTTTACCAGAACCTATATTTTTCATTCAAAGAGTCGGACCCCAGCCTTGCTTAACAAGAATCAAACCCATTATCATTGAACCAATAGATAGTTTCACTATATAACAAGTTTATCAGGTGGATAAAGAAATAAATATGAAACCTACTGGGCACCGAACAAAAGCATATTCTTCTTCAAAAATAAGGTACTCAACGACACTCTTGAGTCACCTGCTCCTCTAGAGTAAAGAATAATGGATATATGGGTTAAAACAGTAGCAATACATGGACAAACCACAAAGTAAAAACTCTTTATTTATGACTTAAAGGACGATAAGCAACCCACTAGAAGCAACTGAATGGACTGAGTTGTTACAGAGCCCATTCCATCCCCTCATTATTATTTTTAACAGGAAAATGGTCATAGCTTCCTCACCATCTTCGTTTTCTGTTGGCATCATCAGCGACAGATCAGCCAGAGCTTTCAGGGCATCAAAGGCGGCACCTTCATCTTCTGCACAGGTAAGATATATCTTAGGTCTGTAGGCCTCAAGGGCTGGTACAAAATAAAATGATTTAAACCTAAGAGGAAATCAAAACATAAACAAAACAATAGAACTACGTCACAAAGCAAGCAAGTCTGGTCTAGAATTTTGATGTCTTCGAAGCATCTAAGCGTGTGAATTCCTTATTCATGTGACATAGAGATATTAGCTATATTTATAGGATATCATCGTGTTCATAAAAAGTGAAGTACCTCTTTTGAAAAGAACTTTTTTGCTCTTTTTCCTCTGACTCGGCAGCGAGGACCTTAAGATCTTGGTCTCGGTGACCTCTACATCAAACTTTCCTTTCATTTCACCTAATCTTAAACCTTCCTCTGTTCCACTGCATTCTTCCTTGATGTCCTCCAAGTCATTCTCATTAGTGTCATCAACTTCAAACTTCTTGCCTACAATCTTTCTCCCCTTCTGTCTTGCAGTATTAATACTTCCAGTTTCCATCATAGAAGGTTTATGCTTAAAGAGCTCTCCAGTATCACCTTCTGTGCTTCCTTCTAAATCTTCTTCATCCATATCCTCACCCCAAATCTTTGCATCAGGTATTTCTGCGACAGAATGCTGTAACCAAAAGTAGATATTTAAACTGGACGAAAGAATTAGTCCTTCCATGCATAAGGTCAAACTAATACCTTTCTCTGAGCACTCCTAATAGGTGACGACATAACGCTCTCAGTTCTTCTACTTGGTGTTCGAGAAACCTGGGGAGAACCACCTCTCTGTGATGCCTCTGCCAGAGCTATGGCTATTTCATGAGCAACTTCATCATCATCGGCATTAGCTTTGATTTTCAAACCTTGCCTGGTTGGAGAAAAGTACTTTTCCCCAGTGTTATTTTCACCTGAAAATGAAACAGGGAACCTAGGTGTCCTTTTTCCAACAGGACGAGGTCGAGTTCCTGAAATAAATTCAATGGTTACATCATTAGAATACCATGTTCTTACTGTTATAGCTTGAAAAGACCACGAAAAGAAGGGAAATATGTGAGCTCTTCTCAATTAAACTTTAAGAGGAGAGAGAGAAGAGGAGGGGAGGGGGGGGGGGGTGGGGGGGTGCAGGGCGAGGCAATTGCAGAAAGAATGAAAAAATAAGCTCCGTTCCAAATGTAATAACATGGGCCAGCAGAAAAGTCCGAAATGAAAATTTATAAATTTGCAGGATTTCTTATGCTTATAAAGCTAGGTACAAATCAGTCGTCCACACTAGCATGCAACTGTACATGCCTTTGTGGTTATACTAAAGAAAATAAAATCATTGCTAACTCTTTACTCATCTCAGTATTCATACCTCCAGTTCGTTTTTTCTTCAACAATGACAGGCAACCATAATTTGATGCAACAGTCTGAGAATGAGAAACAAATTTCTCATCAGTTACTTTAGACGTAGTTGGCTGGACTTTTCCACGAGCACGCTTCTGAGTCTTTCGAGATGTTCCTGCTCCATCATTGCTTTCTTGTTCACTGTCACTTCCAGCCTGTCAAACAAAAATTAACAAGACTCAGTATGAACAAGCCAATTCTAGATGCCAGTTATGAATGATACTTGACATGACACGACAATTGAATTAACTTGATGATAACTTAGGTACACATTTCCCCACCCACATAATTCTTAGACTGTGAGCAGAATACACTGATAAAGATCAACTAAAAGCATGCATCTAATAAAAATTCGACGTCATACAGCATGAGGATGCATATATAACAAATTTCACCATCAGTCATCATAATCCTCATCAAGTATTATGTTCATAATTTTTCCTCATATGAAACCTGCAGCACTTCATAAGTTTGCTGATTGAAATAAAAGTCTCACCAAATTGCTGTAGTGATCAGTCATCATAGCAATAAGCCCAGCTTTAGAAGCAGTTCCCTCAGGAAGCGACAAGTAAGCCTGAAATTAGAGAGCTAAAATTAAGTAACAACCATTTCACAAGAAGAAGTGAAGAATGGCTATGTTTGCTCCCATTTCTGCTTTTACAAAAAGGAAAATTCATCAATTTAAACCTTATAGCAAGTATTTGTATAATCCTCATATGATGTGAACTTCAAACGAAATACATTTGAACTACAAACCCCTACTTAAAAGAACATGTAAGGACCACCAGCTATCATGCCAGCAACGTTAATCTCCATAAATATGTGATGCTCTGCCTAATCAGAGAAGAGAATAACAAGAAGTTTTCTAATTCACCCCATCAGTTTTTTCCGCTGATCATTATTATGACATATCATCCTGTTTTCCCATTCACTGCTCTACTACTGATCACGGTTTAAATTACGTCAATAGATGGCACTGCTTCAGTTTTTGCAATTAAGATTCCACATGCATGGTACAATAAGATATGTTCGCACATTGAAACCTTCGAGTTCTTTTAGCTACAACATACATTTTAAAGGGGCTAAAATTTTGCAGAAAATCATAGTTGGTTTGGTTATGTGTTTTCGAGGCCCGAAATGTTATTTAAATAGGAAGGGTAAGAGCAAGAGTTTTTCATAGATGAAAAAGTGAGGCAATGAGAACATTGAGAGATGACAACAGGCTGGAAGCGGGATATTTAAAGACAGTAGTCAAATGGCAAAACTGCCCCAATTTTTACTTGGAAAATATTGTGTAATATAAAATGTACCCTATTCATTGTATAAAGAGCCTCCACCATTTCAAAAGATCTGTTTCGCACAGCAACAGACACCTATAACCACACAAAACAGAAAAAATAAGCTGTCAGTAATGAACAGATTAGCGGCCAAAACAGAATGCCATGCACTAATTACTCCACAAGAAGGATCATGCCAGCACAAATTTCCTAGTGATTTTGTGGTAACTAAAAAATCGATTATGAAACTTACTAATAAATATGATCTCATTTTTTTCTGAGGTAACAAATTAATGCTAACCTACCTTTTTCCAATCTTTTCCATACTTGCGATAAGCTTCATAAAAGCGGATGAGCTCTTCCTGGCTCCATTGAGATCCAAGCATGCCAGACAGTTTCCTTTTCTGCAGATCATACAAAAGGGGAAGGGTCTGATGCTTTATACATTTAAGCAGAACCATAATATTTATCAATAGAAGTAAAAAAAAAACACACACAATTGTTTAGATATCTGAATGCTGCACTAAAATTAACTCAACAGCAAGTACAGCCTACAGGCGGAAAAAATCAGACGGGACAACAGAAGGTTATAGCAAGGAACAATGTGGGAAGATGTTGTAAGAAATAATGCTGCAATTATCCTTGTGATCTCAGTCAAATTCTCAATAGTCTAAAAAATTTTGCATTTCAACAACCTTCCATTTCACTTCTCAGCTTTACAAGCTCAACGGAGAATATTATTGCAGTGTTCTATGAGGCACAAATGAATACGTCATTGAACTAATAAACTCTACCAATGGCAGTTCTTCTGACTAGCCCATTCACAAGACAAACCTCAATCACCAGTAAAAGGTTTAAGGTCGTTTATTTTAGAATTTCATATTTTACTCTAAAAGGCAAGTTTACCTGGCATGAATAGTAGTAAAAGGAGGACAATTAGTCCATGGATCCCTCAGGTCAGCAAAACAAGAAACTTTATACATTAATAAAGAGATTTCAGCATCAGCATTTTATTAACCAGGCAGAAGCATTGACCAATAACGATAGGTTTAAACACAGATTTCTAGCCAAGGTCGGAGCTACCACGCAACAGAAATACAGGAACCTTGTTGGGATTGGAAAGAAATTTGAACTTCAACAATTCACTAGCAAACATGTAAAGTACACTGTAATCTCACCCGATTATTGCTTCTTCTAGCACTATCTCCATCTTTGCTAGGTGATATTTCATTAATATAAGAATAACTTTTATTCACGC
Organism: Henckelia pumila; assembly: GCF_033568475.1. Classification (NCBI taxonomy): domain Eukaryota; kingdom Viridiplantae; phylum Streptophyta; class Magnoliopsida; order Lamiales; family Gesneriaceae; genus Henckelia; species Henckelia pumila. The sequence continues at coordinate 630,727 of NW_027331869.1, read as the reverse complement.
TTCTTGATTTTCTTGGTGGACCCATTATCCGCTAAAAATACAGACAAGTTAGTGAGTAAAATAAAACAATGGATATAAAATACAAAAAAATCATGGACTGCAGAAAAACATATTCATTTGACACAACTCTAAAAAATCTAAGAGACGCATAGGTCCTCTTTTTACATCAAAACAGAACTTTGAGCCCACACCATTTGAGTAATTACCCAAAATGTTAAAAACAAAGCATTTCTTCCACCCACTTGATAGCATAACCAAAACCCAAACAACTATAACACAACCCATTTCCCAAGCTCGAATAAATCTGAAACATGATAAACAAAATGCATATTAAGCAAATAAGAAAAAAAAAATCTGACATAATACCAATACAAAAAATATATAAAGATCGCCCAAGCAAAAACAATTAATTTACACGCATACACAGAGACACACAAGAAAAGAAAGACATATCAATAACTAGCCCAAAAAGGATAAGAACAATGATTTTGAGCTAAAACCGCCTCACGTTTAATACTGAAATTTTGAAAAAGAAGAGAGAAAAAAAGAGAGAAGTAGGCTCCAATTACAACCAACGCCAATAATTATTCGTGCAGATGCAATCCACACGAACACACGTTAATCCAAAATCCCGCCGCTAAAAACTTCTCAAAATCAATCACACTTCGAAGCTAAGTGCTCGAAAAATTACAGGACCATTCATACACACGCAGAAGTGGCAAAACTGAAATCACACAGAACTAACCAAATTCACTCAGACGTGGAGCAATTTGAATTTGAAAACAGAAAAAAAAACAAAAATATCAGAAGCCCTGAACCAAAAGCCTTCGATCGAAGAAAACCTTTGGAAAAAACAGAAAACAGACAATTAAAAATCACAACTTTGTAAAAACTCGAATCCACAAGCTTAAAAACAAAACAAAAATCAAAGATCAGCAACAACACCTCATTTTTTGAATTTACCTATCATGCGAATTCAATTGATAACACTGAAAAGACCTCTTCAGCACAGATTTGATGAAGCCGGAGACGATTACAGATAAACAGAAGAAGATTGCAAATTCACAAGATTGCGAATTTAGAGAGAGAGAGCGGAGTGTCGTAGAGAGAGAAGGATCGAGGAATGTAATTTTAATTTTTGGGGGTAACAACCGCGAAACTCTTTTCTTGGGTTTAATTTAATTAAATTAAATATTAATTAATATTTTAAATAAATATTTTTCTTCTCTTTTCTTATCAAGCGGCCGGAGGGGAGGAGGCTAATTGCATCTACACACATGTGAAAAGTTTAAAAGGCATAAAATTTTTTGTGTAAAATTAATAGCATGTTAGACCCTATGTTTTAAAAAAATTAGCATAAAAATCTCTATGAGAGGGTATAAATGTGCCCGAGTTTGTATAACATAGGGATGAAATGTGCTACATTTTAAAAAACTGAGGGATGCATTAGCCTATTAATATTTCTTAAATAATTTTATGTCTTTTAGACTTTTCACATGGGGTGTGGATGCAATTAGCCCCGGCCGAAGGTCACAAAAGTCTGTTGGCCTTTTCTTTTAAAAATACATACGTTTATTCGAGTGTAAAATAAAAATTATTTTTATATTTTTTTTTTGTGGATGAAGTGAATGGAAGGTGTAGTCGGATTGTCAATAGAAATAGGATGAAGGGCTAAAATTAGAAACAAAAATTGATGTCGTCACGGTAGCAGTTACTACTACGTGTCACTCAACTATTATAAAATAAATAAAAGATATATATATATATATTATTTAAAATCATTATAGTATTATATTTTCAAATATTCAGATTTTAAAAAATATTGTTGTTGTTCGACATTTTATACACATCATAACAAACAATTCAATTACACGTTGTTTAGAATAGGAATAAATTTAAAATAATATTGTAAAATAAATGGATTCAAATAAATAATTAAAACAACGACATTAACCAGATTAAAAATAATAACCTCCTGAAATACATTATTTATTGCAGCGTCAATTAGAAGATACGGAAAACACTTGAAAGAGATATAAATTTATTGCAGTGTCCGCCAAAAAAAATTATTTACAGTTTTAAATAAAATAAAAATAAATGATATTAATAATCATTGATAACAAATCAATTGATAAAACAAGAATATTCATAAAATATGGTATTGCTGTTAATAAAAATAATAAGAAATACCTATAGTAATAATCATTGATAACAAATCAATGATAAAATAGCACCAAATACCCCCGTGAAATTATTGAAAAACTAATAACCTCTGTGTAATGGATTTGAGCAAATAAACTCATGTGTTATATTTTTTTGTAGTTCACTCTCTCTAAAATATTTTTTTGTCTAAAATATATATTAAAAGACAAAAAATACCTCCATTTAAAAATAATACTATATTATTTTGTCAATTGATATATTATATATTTTGATCCATTAAATTTGTTGTGCAAGGATTTATTTATTTATTTTTTATCACTTAAAATCGTACAAATATCAATCGATTTAATTGAATTCTTATGTTATGATTATATTATATTATCTTATATTAACTACATGAAAAAATGTGATTATTTAAAAAAACTAAAATGTTATATAAAAAAATTTCATCTTAAAAAATAATATTTTTTCGAAACATAATTTTTAGATAATTTAAAAATAATAACACAAAAAATAGATGTTTGATAATATTTTTCACTAAAAATATATTTAATCTATTTTACCTATGAAAATGAATAAAAAATAAAAAAAGTTTATTGTGAATTTTTTTTTCATGTGCTCAAATTATTTGTTAAGATTAGCAGCATGAAATTTAAATTTTAAGAAAATTGGTGCCAAAAAATTTGAAGAATTTTTTTGTATATCATTTTAGTTTTTTTTCATGTAGCTAATATAAGATAATATAATACAATCATTACATAAGAATTGAATTCAATCGATTGAGATTTGTACGATTTTAAGTGATAAAAAAATAAATAAATTTTTACACAAAAAATTTGATGGATCGAAATATATAATATATCAATTGACAAAATAATAGAGTATTATTTTTAAATGGAGGAATTTTTTGTCTTTTAATATATGTTTTAGACAAAAAATATATTTTGGGAAGAGTGAGCTAAAAAAATATAATACAGGGGTTCATTTGCTCAAATTCATTACACATGGTGTTATTAGCTCTTTAATAATTTTCACGGGGGTAATGAGTGTTATTTTCTCGTACGGATAGGGACTTTCATGCTAAAAAAAATTATAACATAGGGGCTTAAATATTCAAACTCGTTACACAGGGATGTATTAGCTCATGCATACTTTCACGAGGGTGGTTGGAGTAATTTTCTCACAAATCAATTTGATAAAACACTAATATTCATGAAATATAGTATTGTTGTTAATTAAAAAAAACAATAAGAAATACATTATTAATAACTAGTGAAAAATGTACATGTTTTTTCATGTGTAAAATAGAGGTTTGTTTTTAATATGTAAATTTTTTTTAAAAGCAAAAAATAGAGTGAGTTGGAAGTTTAGTGGGATAGTGGATAGAAAGAATAATTACGAAATAAGGAATTTTGATGTCTCAAAGTTAATTAGTATGGTAGGTTTATTTTTTATATAATAGTATAGTATAGATAACAACTATAACACAACCACCAAAAAAACAATAAATCAAAAACAGTTTTAAAACAGTTCCCTTTATGCTCACTTGGTTATTTTCTCATTAGCTTATGGGCATATGAAAAAACTATTTGATTTAATGGGCTTTCTGACTCTCTTGACGAGATGTAGCAGTCCAGTTTTTAATTGAAGGCCCGGACCCTTTAAATGGACTGAAATTGGTCAGCTGCTATGGACCAGATTAAGCAAGCTGAGACGATGGCCCACGTAGCAAAATCTTGATGATAATATTTATTTAGCTCTAAAAAGCAAAAACCTCTATTTCGAAAAATCTAATATAATTTGAGTTTAATCTAATATAATCTGAATTTAATCGTATAAGACAAATGAGTGATCACTCGTATGACCTCTATAATCTAAAAAGAGTTAGTTGGAGACTCGAATATTATAGCGTAAAAACTCTTGTGAGACGGAATGAGTGATCAATTTTGTGAGACATGTATTTTATTTGGGTCGTTCATTAAATAATATTACTTTTAATGCCAAAAGTATTACCATCTCATAAGAGACCAACTCTATCAACACAAAAACTCGTATAAGACAATCTCATGGGATCAAATTATTGAAACTGATCTCATGTTTGACTCAAATCATTAAAAACAATTTTTTTATGCCAAAAATGTTACTTTCATTGTAAACTTTAATTGAGTCGATCCATCTCACAGATATAGATCCACGAGACCTTCTCACAAAAAAAAATATCACATCTCAAATGTATACACATGTCTTGTAGTGACCTAGTCTGGATCACCTGCTAACTAGCAGTTTTAAGCATACAATAGCTTAGTATAAAAACAACATCAAAACAACAGAATTTATTGCAGAAACTTAAAAACTTAGTACAAAAAAAACCGACGGAATACAACTGGCACTAAAAACTCAAATGTATTTTTCCATGCATATTTACAACATGGAATTGGCTGCAGGCAAATATAGCTTCCAGTAGCTTCTAGTCCTGCATCTAACCCTACCTCGATCCACTCGCTCCGTACAACCTAAGACCTGCCTCGTGGAATGGGGTGTCCAAGGTAACATCAAAGACGTGAGCGACAATTGCCCAGTACGAAAATATGAGTATACAATACTAATATGATGCATGCAACATGAGATAACTGGGGTGACTAGACAACTGTCAAGTTCTGCTCAGACTAGGAGCTAATAAGTATGTAGCACCATCTGGGAATCCGACCGTGGGGTGACTCACACACTCGTCTAGATTACCGTAGTACCAGTCTCTGTGCATTGCGATAACTCCAGATGTCAGACAACATAACAGGTGTAAGTCTGAACGACCCTACGAGAAAGACTATCTCGAAAGAGAAACGACTCAACGTGTATGTGCACATGCACATGCAATATGTATAGAAAGCAGTAAAACATGTATCATGATATATAAATGCAACATATAAGCATGCATACTCAGGTGACAATCCCAGTCAGTACTTACGTACCCCTAGGTGATATATCAAGAATAATCAGAGTCTATGATCCAAGCCTACAGTCAAGTAAATATCATATCACTAAACATGTTTTACAAGTCTTAGCTAAGATAACAAGTACTCTTATTTTCTAATAGGATTCTCGAACCATATCTTCGTCCATCGTTAACCCAATTCTACTCACAACTTTGATGTTATTCCAGAAACACCTCACTATTATCGTTGGGCCCTCAATATATAGACTGATTTAAGAAAGGAACTATTGAATTGTGATTTGAGAAAGAGGTCTCGGTCTCTCGGACCCCTACTTATAGATAAAGTTTGGGAGCTCCGAACTCTACATGCATGTCACATATTCGGGTGTCTAGGTTTGGATGCTCCGAACCCCTGTTCGGATATTCCGAACCTTGCATGCAATTGATGAGTTACCATGGTTCAGACACATCATTAACGGTTGGCTTGGGCTAGGATCGGACGTTCCGATTATGGGTTCAGAGCTTTCAAACTATCCCTTGATTCCGAACCAACCATGCATACTTCATTGCTTCCAAAGTGTGGGGAGTTCAAACCTTTCGAACTGCTTCCGAACTTGTCAAGGGTCTAACTTGGTGCTTCCGAACTAGACTTCGGATCTTTCCAACTCTCCGATGGTTCCGAAGCTCGTAATTCATATTTCAAACTAGGCTTACAGTACACTCCGTACATACTCACTCCACACTTAGGGCTTATCACACTGCCTAAGTTGGAACTCCTAGTTTTTCAACTCAAACAGGCAACACGCCCTTAACTAGATATAAGGTTTACAAGGGTTTGAACATTATTTGACATCTTTGTGCAAAGACACTCTATCAAATGATCTATACAAGTCATCTAAAAAATGTGTGTGTGAGTGAGTTGAGGTGTGAAGAACTTGACTGTGAAAGCTCAAGAAATCTGTTGTGTTCCTCACATCGAGGGCAAGCTCTTGATATAGCTGAATGTATCTGTTTTGGCGCCCCCTCCTCTGTTCTTCAATCTCCATATCTTGTATATATAAGTTTCTAGAGATGTCAATGGGGCAGGTTTTTCAAAACCCGAGACCCGCCCGGCCATGAAGAACGTGGACCCGCGACTCGCCCCGCCCCGTTCTATTTTTTCACTCGCCCCACCAGCCCGCCACTCTTTAAAACCCATCGGGTCGGACCCGCCAACCCGCTATGCCAGAAAGAAGGAAAAAAATGCGGCTGTTTGTTTTTGGATCCTTTTTCCTGTGTTGGCGTCTCATATAATTGATATTGGACAGTTTCTTTAACTCGCATCGCAAGAATCCAGGTTGTTTGGTTTTAAGAGATTTGAGATTTGTGTTATTGGGAATAAAAGCTCTAAAAGTGGGAAAATATTCAAAATCATAAATCAAATTACTATGTGCATGCAACGTTGGTGAGATTAATAGTCGGATTCGGTCTCTCTTGAATGTTGGTCGCTTTCTGCTTTTCTCTGAAAGTGCCGATTTGTGCAAAGCTAAGATGGTGGACTGTACACAAGAGGGAGAGAAGAGAGGCGCTACCGCTAGATTAGAGCATTCTTAATTTTTGGTAGAAGTGTTTGATACAATCTTTTTAATATAAAAAATATAAAATAAAATAAAATATAAATAATTATTATTAATTTATATACGGGATGGGTCCAAGCAAACCCGCGACCTGCCCCGGACCCGCTTCTAGACCCGTTGACCGGGTCTAAACCTGCCCCATGACCCGTTTGATTGAGTCTACCCGCTCCAAACGGGGTGGGTTTGATGCGGGGTCGGGTTTAAACCCGGCCCATTGCCATCTCTATAAATTTCAAAGGGAAAGTGAACGTTGGACACAAAGATGAGAACGTTGAAAAAGTTGTCGTACTTGTGTCTGTCAATACAACGTTCACTTTCTATTTTGGATTGTAGATTTGACCCCTTGACTATTTTTGAAGCTATTTGAGAGTACATAACTGGTTGACAAGTGAGCAGGCGACTGATCCTGGTGAACGGTTTGCGGCTGGTTGAGCAAGTGACAAGCTAGTAGACTGATGGTTGGTGAAGTGCCCCGACAAGTTGAGTAATTGAGCAGGTGAGAGAATTGCTCGACTGGTGAATCCGGTCAACTTGTAAGAAGTCGACTAGTAAAGTGCCTTGACCGGTTGAGTGAGTGAAGTGGGCTAGGCCCCACCCTCTTGCTCTGGCCCACCTGGCCTCGACTCTGGGCGGCCCAAACCCCCCTATTCAGGTGGGGAGAAGGCCATGAGTATGGGCCTGGGACGCCTAGAGCCGAGGCCAGATAGGCCAGAGCAAGAGGGTGGGGCCCATCCCATTACAGTGAGTGAGCAGGAGACTGGGTCCTCAATTTCCAGGTGACAAGCTCCTCGACTGGTCAGGCATGACTAGCTCTTCGACTGGTTGTCTCGGTTGGTCTGCTCCACTTATATGTTCATTTATCAACATCCAGTTGACCTATTTTAGTTATGTGTTTAGTCGATTTTTGAAGTTGTACTGTAGTGACCCGTACGGATCACCTACTAACTTGCAGTCTTAAGCATGTCATTAGCTTAATATATAAAACATTGATTATTCAAACTTAACAGAGTTTATTGAGGAAACTTAAAAACCAACTAAATACATGAGAAACTGGCGGAATACAACCAGTATTACAAACCCGAATGTTTTAACCCAAAATATTTACAAATGATACCGACTGTAGCAAAGAACTCCTGACATCTCAGGAACCTACAACTACCCCTGCTTTGATCCACCCACTCTGTCCAGCCTGAGACCTACGCCACAGAATGGGGTGTCTAAGATAATATCAGGGACGTGACCAACTAACGCCCAGTATGTAAATATGAGTATACAAACATTACTATGCATGAAACGTGAGATGACTTGGGTTACTGGTCAACTACCAAGTCCTGCTCAGACTAGACGCCAGAGAGTATGTAGCATCATCAAGGACTCCGACCACTGGGTAGCTCACACACTCTTCTAGATCACCATAGTATCAGTCTCTGCTCCGTGCAGTAACTTCCAGTGTCAGATAGTATAAGCGAACCTACGAGAAAGGCTATCTCAAAGGAGATATGGTCAACATGTATGTGCACATTCAGTATGTATATAAAACATTAAAATATAAATCATGGCACATAAATGAAACACATAAGCATACATACTCAGTTGGCAATCTCAGTTAGTATTTACGTACCTTTAGTAGTAGATCAAGCCAGCAGAGCCTGGGTTCCAAGCAACAGTTAAGTATTCACCATATCAATAAACATGTTCTACAAACCATATACTTCTATAATTTATATAGGATTCTCGAACCATAACTTCGTCCGTCGTTAATCCACTGATGTCGATAACCTAGGTTCTACTCACAACTGGATGTTATTACAAAAACACCTCACTTATTACCATCGGGCCCTCACTTACAGTCTGAAGTAAGAAAGGAAATTTTGAATTGTGAGTTGATGTCGTCTGAAGACTCCTATTTATAGACAGATATCGATAGTTCTGATCTGGAGTTTGGACCTTCCGAACTCTGCATGCTCGCCACGTTTCTGAATGTCAGAGTTCAGACGTTCTGATCAGGGCTTCGGTAGTTCCGATCTTTGCATGCATTCATACACATCTAGTTTCATTGTTTAGTCATCGTGTAATGTCTTCGGATACTCCGATCTGGAACTTTTGATGGTCCGAATTGTACCACGTGTCAGTTTACCTTTTGAATACTCATGGACAACTTGGCTGAAGGGGTTCAGACGTTCCGATCCTCAATTCAGATCCTTCGAACTGATCTCTTTTTTTCGAAGTTGACCATGTTGACTTCGCTGCTTCCGAAGTGTATGTAGTTCGGATCTTCCGAACTCAGTTCGGACCTTCCGAACTAACCGAAGTTCAATTAGTAACTTTTGTTCTGATTGGTCTTGTTTAATCCCTTGTTTCTTGAGTTAGTAACCCTTAATCATGTTTATCATTTAATTACTTAAAACATGGTACGAGTTACTACATTCTCCCCAACTTAGGAAATTTTGTCCTCAAAATTTAAGTTTGGGTAACAACTCAAAAAAACAAGAACTCGCATGTTTATTTCATCAAAATATGTCATAAATATCGATAGAATATACAGCAAACAACTCATGATATTCTGTTTGCATCCGACTCTCAAGTTCCCAAGTTTCCTTTTCAACACCTCGACTGTGAGGACCTCGATTCTAATCATCTAAACAAAAATAAATCTTCCAAAAATTGACAGAGAGTCCGGAACAAAAAGGTAAAGAAATTTTTTTTAAAAGACATGCACGGACCCCATGCACCCTCCGTGCCCGGGTCCGTGCATTAATCTGTAGCCAAGGGTTCGGAGGCCACAAAATTACACGGACCCCGTGAACCCTCTGTGCATGGGTTCGTGCGAAACTAATGCACTAAAAACCCAACTCTCTGTTTTATGCACGGACTCCGTGAACCCTCCGTGCCCGGGTCCGTGCTCAACATTTCAAAAACACATGTTTTTGCCTTAAAACGAAACCACACGGACGTATGCACGGACCTAGGCACGAGGTCCGTGCATGAACAAATCCTCAACAATGCAAAAATGCAAAGGTACACGGACCCTCACCCGGACCTAGGCACGGGGTCCGTGCCCTGCTATTTTTCTGAAAAATAAAAGAACAGACAACACTTCAAGCAATCCAAAAACAACTCCAATACTTAAATATCGACATACAACATGCATAAATCCAATACATGATAGTTATAAGTTGTACAATAACCGTTCTAGTAGAACATGCATCAATTCTAAGTTCTTCAATACAAAATACAACTCAAATGAGTTCGAATACAAAGCTCAACTCTAAACCATGCCCTCACTTCTATCGTCCAAATCCCAGTCTAGTCATGCTGCCTCTGACTCGAACCTGACCCACCTGTTGCCAAGCACACATACAAAACAAGACAACAGTCGGATAAATCCGTTGAGAATAATATTCTCAGTAAAAGAGACAAAACATATAATCCACGTAATATATAAAATCATGATATACGTAAAAACAAGACAAGCAAGTCAAGTAGTATATCAACAACTTCATTTGAAATGCAATAAAATGCAATGCATTTCTTTAAATCGGGTTCTCATATCTGATAAATCAAAGGAAATGGTTCTCTGATCTATTTGGGATCCCGAGGACAAAATATCACACAACTCACCGACTCTACCGATCGAGGTGGAAGGTGAATATTTCAATCCTCTAGACTCTGGGGCATCTACAGAGAGTTGATCGACAATTGGTAGTAATTCGCCCACCAATGCCACTCGACTATAATCCCCAGAACGTCTAATTCTCCTGGGCCTCTGTGCCCTCTAAAACAACATAATAGACTCAATATGAATGCAAGTGTAATTCAGAAAACAATCAAACATATACTTCAAGTGACATGAAAGTATTTGATTTCTTCGGGAAAACTCGAATCAATTCGGATTCAAGTAACTCTTCCCATTCCAGTCGATGTCGTCTCTTACCTCTTCTTTGATTTGACGTAACTGCAATCCGGACAAGCTACAAGATAAGAATTCTTATCAAAATCCATTCAATCGTAATTCAACGATTAAATTCAACTCGTTACCGTTCTCGATCAAATATTCAATGATTCGAATTCTGCTAATTCTGAACCCCACGATTTTCAACCGAAAACCACAGAGCAATAAATAGCTCCAATACAACTCCCAACATCAAAGATTCATCTAAAACAATAAAAAATCCAACAATTTCTAAAGACCCAATTTTTGAATTATGCCTATAAAATCATAAAAATCCAAACGATGTTCTTTTTCTGATCCGACTTCAAATATACGATCTATCTTAGCTCAAGAACAACGTATCCGAATTTAAACAAAACTTCCGACAACATCCCAAAATCAAATTATACTGGATCGAAGAAAAACTTACGGTACAACAGAGCTTTTGCAGCCATGAACGTGAATTTGCCTTCAGATTAAAATTCTATTGGACGGATCGAGCAGAAAATGAAATCACAAAAGCTTGGGAGACGTTAATGGAGGTTGAGGCATGAAGGAGAGAAGGGAAATAGAGTGAAGAAGAAGTCCAGGAGGCTTAAATATCTAATAAAGCCAAAATTTGTAGTTTAGACCCTGAATTTTCCAACATTTTAAAATTAGTCCCTGATCAAATATCAATTAAATCCTCAAATTCCCTAATCTCCGATTATCAATCTTAATCTCCTATAATCTTGAATAGGCTAATTTTGGGGTGTTACATCGACACTGCCATTGTACCATAACCAATGGCATGCTCTTGTTTCTGAGAACCTTATCTTTCCTATCAAGAATCTTGAGTGGTCGTTTCACGTATTACAGATCAGGATCAAGCTGCACATCAGTCAGATGTAACACATGTGAATCGTCAGCTATATATGTTGAAGCAATGACACGTTGAAAACATTGTGGATACCAGATAAATATGACGGTAAAACCTAGCGATATGATACATCTCCTATCTTTTCGAGTATCTCAAATAGACCTGGTCATGGGCCGGGTACGGGTTCGAAGGTGTAGCGCCCCAGCGCTGCCACCTTCTTCAAAAAAAAAAATTCTAAAATTTTTTATTTTATTTTTTTATAAGACAAATTCTTTAAATAAACTCAATCAAATTTTTCATATCTAAAAAAAATATCTATTACATTTATTCAATAAAAAATATATTAAAATTTTCAACATCTTATATTACCAATCTATTACATTTTATTATATTTCAATCACATTCACTCGCATTTCCTCCCGTCGTAGTTCCGGATGTTCCTTCGGTATCATATTGGTCTTCTTCATCACTTTGAATATGTTGTGTTCGGGTAGCGGCTTTTGACAATCATTGAGCAAACATTGGGCTTTCAAATTTTTCGGTCTTAAGCTATAACGTATCTCGTCCATTGTATTTCCTCTAATACTAAATGCTTGCTCCACTGTAACTGTTGAAACCGGACAAACTAGAATTTTTTTTGCCATTATAGACAAAATTGGATATATTTGTGTTTTTTTGCGACCATCATCTCAAAATGTCGAAGTTTTCCTCATCTGTATCATTAAAATCAAAAGTAGTGGTAAAATAATTCTCAAGCTCCTAACAGTGACTGGAACTTGAGGATCCTCGTGGACGTTTCGTCAGTTCCCTTAATAAAAGTTGTGTTTTAGTAAGTTTAGAACTAACATTACTAGTTGCAGTGGATTGTGTTTCATGTGAAACAATTTTTTCAAAATATATAGTGATGTTATATTCATTATAAATATCAAATAAATGAGTTTTAATATTAAACAAAATCACTGAGATAGTAGGAATCGTTTCTGCAATTGGCTCCAAAGATTCATAATATAATGTTAACATATCGCTTAAGCCATCTAATTTAAGTCTAGGATCTAAAACAAAAGCACATAAAAAAATTTCAGGAATGAGCAAAAAATATTTTTCTCATTTTTCTTTCATGACTAGAATACATTGAGATAAATCACTATCATTAGATTTAATATGTTCATAGAAAATACAAGCAATGTTTTAACAATGTGTTAAAACTAAATGTGAAATAGGATAATAAACATCGGAAAATTGGTCACTAGCATCATTAAAAACTTTTAAAATTTCACAAATACTAATGCATATGTTCCATTGATTTGAAAACAAATAAATATCATGAGCTTGAACAAATTGATGAAAAACTATATATAATAAATCTTTATATTGAAAAGACGATAATAACAATTTATATGAATTCCAACGAGTTGAAACGTCTCATGTAAACCGCTTAGGCTTCATACCATTTACTCTACAAAATTTTTTCCATTGCTTCATAACTTGGGGACGTGTCCATAAATAATAAATTGCGTTTCTAATTGGTTGAATATGCGTGCTTAAATTTTTTAGCCCATCTTGAACACACAAATTTAAAATATGACATGTGCACCTAATATGAAAAAAATTGTCACCTAGTGATGGTTTACATATTTTAATAAGCTCACTAATACTAGAAGTATTTGCACTAGCATTATATAAAGACATTGAAAAAACTTTAGTAGTTAGACCATATTCTTCTAAAATAACAAATATAAGTTGAGAAATATTTTGTGTCGTGTGTGATTCGTTGAAACATCTATATGCAAACAACCTTTTTTGAATGTTCCAATTATTATCAATCCAATGACATGCAATACTCATATATGAACAACTTTGCCAATGATCACTCTAAATATCAATACACAAAGAAACTTTATTATTTAAACTATAAAATTTCTTAATTAATTCTTTATTTTGATCAACAACTAATTTTTTCATTATGCGTTTGAAACTATTTTTGGAATATGTCTAATAGAAAGATTTGCACTTATAGAAAGAAAATTTTCAAAAGATAATTTATCACTAAAACTAAAATAAAATTTTTCAATCGCACAAAATTTAGCCGTTTCTTCTCTAAATCTAGCTCCGTTATATTTAAATAGTTGAGATTCATTACCCGATTGAGAAGAGATTGCCGGAATTTGAGTTTGACCACAATCAATCCCAATTTCCACCGGATGATTTTTCTCGATATGCCGCATAAAAGTTCCATAACCACCTCCTAGTTTAAATTTGTAACATTTCGAACAATATTTTCATTTGGCTTGCAAATCACCGAAGGAAAGCGTCACCTTTTCGAAATGTTTGGTGAAGATATTGGATGTCGGGCGAGGCACCGCTCGAGTTTGTCTTGGAGAGGCCGCCAAATCGTTCATATTTTTTTGACTTGCATGATGACGTGGTTGTTCAACTTGTTGTTTTGGTTGGGCCTCTTGTCGAAGTTCTTGAATTTTCTCATCGGAATATTCAAGATCAAAGTCATCGAAATTGAATTGAGAAAACTCGACCTTGGGTGGTATGATGCTCTTTTCTTTTCCTTTGTCACTCATACGACTTGATACGGCTCCGGACATTTGTATAAATATGAAATTAAAGTAATTATGAAAATAAATCAACAATTAGCAATAAATAAATAATCGAGACTTGATATTTTTGATAATCAATAAATTAGAAGGAATTGAGAATTGTGAGAATGGAGAGAAAATTGTGTAAAAAACATGAAAGGGGTTAGGGGTATTTATAAATAAAAAGCAGATTTTTAATAAAAAAATTTCAACGGGTCCGGCGAATCGACCCGCCGGGTTGTTCGGGTTTCAACGACCACAAAACCGTGGCCGCTCATCTTAACGGCCACGAAATCATGGTCGTTGATCTCAATGGCCACAAAATTGTGGCCATTGAGAGATCCAACGACCACTTGATTGTGGTCGTTGGATCATCTGGAGAGGACGCCAAGTTTCCAACCTGCCGGGTTGGACGGTTTCAACTCGACGGGTCGGATTCCAAAGGGAAAACCAGGACCGGACCGGTCAATTATGGGCCTGGTCCCGGTTTCGGGTCAATCCTGCTGACCTGGTTAACCGGCTCATTGACTACGGGCATGTTTTGGGTCGAGCCCGGGCCCAACCCAACCCTTGGCCAGGTCTTATCTCAAATGATCCAATATACCGAGGTGACATTGATAAGTGCATTTTGTGTGGATTATTTTATGTTATTTTTATATCTATTTTGCATGAATTTGTATGGTTTAATGTGTGTTTTTACATATTTTATTTATAATTTATTTCATATGTGTGAATTTTACTCTCCGGGTTTATATTTTTAGGAATTTGTGAAGAAATCATGATTTTGGGGCAAGAGAAGAGCCGCAAGAATGAAATACGGAGCATCAAATGTCAAAAATTCATTGTTAATGATAGAGAGATCTAAATATGATCTTCAATGTTCAAATCAAAGTTCAAGATGTTTTGAAGCCGATGTCCAAATTTCAGCTCAATCCAATGGCTAGAACTTGAAATATGATTTTTCAAGAAAACAGCCGCTGTGAAAAAAAATCAATCGCCTAGGCGCCAAGTCTGTGCCAAAAAAATGTTTTGGGCAGAAAATTGTGCGCTCGAGCGCGCCCGACGTGGAAAAAAAAATATTTTTTCGGATATTTAAAGTTTGGACTTTTCGGGCTTTATTTGACGGGCTTTCAAAGACATATAAAAGAGTGTTTTAAGACCTCATAAAGGTAATGGCATCAGCGGAACGTGAAAGGCGGCTAGGGAAGAGGCGTGGAGATTGAAGATTGCTCCATCCTAGTTTCTTCTTATTTCTTCTTTTTCTAGTTTTTATTTTTGAATTTTATTTTCAATTATTGAGTAGTTTTCTTCAACCAAGGCCACGTGATTGGGTCGAACAAATCTATGTAGAAAACTTGGAGGTTTGTTTGAGATTTTTCAGATTTGGTTTTATGTTATTGATTAATAGATTTATATCGGTCTTGTGAATGATCTGGCCAATTGTTTGCTTACATGTTAATTTATTCCATGTCGACAGAGGAGGAATTGATTTCGATCACTCTAATAATTAACACGAGGTAAAATTGACTAGAAATAGTATTCGATTTCATCGTGCGGTTTTAGGTGCAAACTGAATTCTCATAGTTCCTAATGCATTTGAGTTTGATTAGAAATATGAAAATTAATCCGTCAATATTTGAATAGGTTTAATTGTTCTAGAGATAGACCTTTAAACAAGTTAGGAGAATTCACCGTAATTTAAGATTAAATCTAAGTCCTGAATCGGCTACATGTTACATGATTTGTTCGATACCTGCGTGTGTCTTGGTTGTATAAATTTAATTGAATTTATTCTTATATTTTAAATTATTATTAATTTTAATTATTAATTTTTTATTTAATTCATCGCAACCTTTTTATTATTCTGTCTAGATTAAGCTAAATAATTAATTCTTGATAATTTACTACAGTCTCTGTAGGATTGATATTTGGACTCTCTGTCCACTGTACTATTACTTGACCTAATATACTTGCTAGTAGATACCGATTTAAGCGGTCAATTTTTTGGCGCTGTTGCCAGGGACTGTTTGGTTAATTAATATTAGGATAGATTATTTTCTTGAGACTAGAAATTTTTTTCTCGCATTTGTGTAATTTTTTATTTTAATTTTTCTTACTTGTGAGATACTTGGAGATGGATCTTCGACAGGTGTTCACAAGGTTTGGCCAGCAATACTCGGAGCCATTCTATGCTGCTTAGGGGAGATTCAATGATTTGGCGAACAAATTTCGATACCATGATTTTTTCAAACTACACTCTAGTTCAAATTTTTTATGGTGGTTTGGATGCGACAACAAGGAGTGGGTAGATTATGGAGCTTTGTCAACTGACAGTCACTTGTTTCACAGAGATTACGACAGTCCTATGCACTTGTTAAATGATATGACAGATTTCGACTACCATTGGCATTCTAACCAACCACCTGAGCATCAAGAAGAGTGTATAGGGCATTTTGAAGATCATGTGGCTCAGTTGGAGAACATTGTGCGACAACAGACAGAGATAAATCAGTTCTTGAAAAGCCGCATCAACTCTTTGAGTCTTTTGAATGAACAGATTGCGCTCCTTATAGAACCATCTTCTGAGATTCACCAAGATACTGAAGCGATTTGTGCTGATCAGTTATTCATGGGCATGTGATCCTGGAGCATTAATTGAGATAGAGCAAGAAGAAATATTTTTTGAATAATCTTCATGTGATGAGGAGCCTAAAGTGACAGTGGAGGAGGAAGAAACATACAAGGAGACATATATGATATCGTCAATGAACTTTACATGTATACCATTAGAAGATCCGTTCTTGCCATTGATGCCAACTTCACACTATTACGTCATCTATGAGCTTCAGCCTGAATTCCGAGTCTTTTCCCAAAATAATCAGTTCATGAAGAGTATTGTTGGACCAACGAGCTTACAAAGTCAATATCACGCCAAGATTGAGGGCGTAGAAAATCAAGACCCATACGTAGAGTCGTATGATTCTTACTATGGGCGACAACCGCTCTTTGATGGCTGATACTGGAAAGTCGGGAAATAGACTATAAACTTAGCGCTGACTGGGAGGCAACCCAGTGTTTTATTTCCTTTATATATTTATGTTATTTTATTATATATTTTTTTTGCTAATCCACGGCCTTACCCGTCGCCTTTATATGTGCAGTATATTGCCCCGCCACCAGAAGTTTATGTTGGAGTTTTACAATGGAGGAAGAGGACGAAGCATAAACCAGGGGAGTGTTATTTTGTTTTCATTGTGTTTTGTTCGTCATGCATTTGTTTGTTTGTTTATGCATTTAGTTCATTGTTTTGAAGCTTTGAGGGCAATGCTTTGGATAAGTACAAGGGGGTAGTCTAGTTTTTATGTTTTTATTTTTTGTGTGTTTGTGTTGCATCCGTCATATTTTTTCTGTTTGCATCTCATTTTTTTTTTTGTGTTTGTTTGCATGTGTGTTAAGTAGGATAATGAATGGGAGCCTATGATGATGAAGTTGCTGTTAAAATTGTTTTTGTGAAAATTGTTGCTCTTGATTGGACATGAAAAACTGTCGGTTGAACCGTGAATAATTTTTAAGCACACATGTTAAACCAGTGAAGTGTAGCAATATATTGGATGATGTTGGTGTCTGTTGGACCATTTCACAACAATATGTGTTTGTTGATCTTGATAGTGTCTTTTGAGTTCCAATGATTTTATGACATTGCATGTACTATCTTGGTCGTACCTATAAAATTTTTATGAAATTTTTTTTAACTCCATCCGGGTTATGAGCAAGAGATTGAAATCCTAATCACCTTGTTTTTGAATAAGTATACATATTAAATGGGGTTAAGAATTTAAAATTTAAAAATCAAAATTTTTGAAAATAAATAACAATTCCATCAGGGCTTGAAAAGTGATTGAAATTCTATACACTGTTCCATGGCTAAGTTTGCGGGTTCAATGGGATTGTAGCTCCATCCGAGCTATAGACGAGGGGATTGAAATTCAAATCCTATCTTAGTTATAGCTAAGTCTGCGAGTAATTATTGCGGCTTAAGAAAACCGTGTGTAAATCCGGAGGTGTGTAAAATATCTCAAGGGAGTTGTGTTTGTTATAAATTGTTAAGAGGAAGGGACCCTTGATTGTGAAACTTGCACTGATTTGTCATAGGTCGCTAAGCAGTTTTGAAACTGATTCTTTTGAAGTTGCATGTAACTGGAATAACATCGCACACACACACGTTCACGCTTGACTGATGGTGTATTATGGAAAATCGATAGTGTTCGTAATTTTGTTGTGTATGTTGGCACTTCTCTGAGGCTGTGATGTTCATGATTCATCATTCTTTATGATTATGTTTGCATATTGTTTTTGCATGTCTTACTCGAGGGCGAGCAAGATTTAAGTATGAGGGTGTTGATAAGTGCATTTTGTGTGCATTATTTTATGTTATTTTTATGTCTATTTTGCATGCATTCGTATGGTTAATGTGTGTTTTTACATATTTTATTTATAATTTATTTCATATGTGTGCATTTCACTCTCCGGGTTGATATTTGTAGGAATTTGTGAAGAAATCATGATTTTGGGGCAAGAGAATAGCCGCAAGAATGAAATACGGAGCATCAACGGTCAAAAATTTATTTTTAATGATAGAGAGATCCAACTCTGATCTCCATTGTTCAAATCAAATTCAAGATGTTTTGAAGCTGCTGTCCAAATTTCAGCTCAATCCGACGGCTAGAACTCGAAATATGATTTTTTTAAAGAAAACTGCTGCTGGGATAAAAATCAGGCGCCTAGGCGCTGAGTCTGTGCCAAAAAATGTTTTGGGCAGAAAATTGCACGCTCGAGCGCGCCCAACGTGCAGAAAAAAAATATTTTTTCGGAAATTTAAAGTTTGGACTTTTCGGGCTTTATTTAACGGGCTTTCAAATACATATAAAAGAGGGTTTTAAGACCGCATAGAGGGAATGACATCAGCGGAACGTGAAAAGCGAGTAGGGAAGAGGCGTGGAGATTGAAGATCGCTCCTTCCTAGTTTATTCTTCTTTCTTCTTCTACTTATTTTTATTTTTGAATTATATTTTTAATTATTGAGTAGTTTTCTTCAACCAATGTCACGTGATTGGGCCGAACAAATCTATGTAGAAAACTTAGAGGTTTGTTTGGGATTTTTCAGATTTGGTTTTATGTTATTGATTACTAGATTTATCTCTGTCTTGTGAATGATCTGGCCAATTTTTTCTTGCATGTTAATTGATTCCAATTCGACAGAGGAAGAATTGATTTCGACCACTCTAATAATTAACATGAGGTAAAATTGACTAGAAATGGTATTCGATTTCATCGTGCGGTTTTAGGTGCAAACTGAATTCTCATAGTTCCTAATGCATTTGAGTTTGATTAGAATTATAAAAATTAATCCGTCAATATTTGAATAGGTTTAATTGTTCTAGAAATAGATCTTTAAACAAGTTAAGAGAATTCACCGTAATTTAAGATTAAATCTGAGTCCTGAATCGGCTACATGTTATATGATTTGTTCGATACCTGCATGTGTCTTGGTTGTCTCAATTTAATTAAATTTATTCTTTTATTTTAAATTTTTATTATTTTTAATAAATTATTTTTTATTTAATTCATCGCAACCTTTTTATTATTCTGTTTAGATTAAGCTAAATAATTAATTCGTGAGAATTAACTACAATATTTGTGGGATCGATACTTGAACTCTCTGTCCACTTTACTATTACTTGACCTAGTATACTTGCTAGTAGACACCGATTTAAGTGGTCAGACATCTTTCCTTTCAAGTCAATTAGCATCACTTTTCGAAAAGGTGATACTCGGAGAAAAACATGTTCTCCAGGCTCGAACTGCAATGGCCTTCGAAGGGTGTTGGCGTAACTTTTTTTTTCTATCTTGGGCAACTTTAATTCGTCGCTTGATCAAGTCCACCTTGTCTGCAACTTGTTGCACTAGTTCTGGTCCCTCCACCTATCGTTCACCAACCAAATTCCAAAAAAAGAGGTATGCGACATCAACGACCATACAATGCCTCGAATGGAGCCATACCAATGCTGCAGTGATGACTGTTATTATAGACAAACTCGACCAAAGATAAATGATCTTTCCAAGACAAACGAAAATCCATGATAGAAGCTCGTAGCATGTCCTCGATAGTATGTATTATCCTCTCTGAATGTCCATCCGTCTCAGGATTATATGTTGTACTCATACTCAGTGTGGTACCTAGTGCCTGCTGAAAACTACCCCAAAAATGTGAGGTAAATCTTGTATCTCGATCGCTAACAATGCTCAATGGAACACTGTAGAATCTCACAATCTCCTGGATGTTTAAGAGTGTCATGCGATCAAATGAATACTCATGATTGTATGGAATAAAGTATGCAAGTTTAGTCAATCGATCCACAACGACCCAGATAGCATCTGTAACGCCCATAAAATCCATAAATCCACTCACGAGTGTTGAATTTTAAGTTATTTTATTTTATTTATTAATGATTTAAAGGTTATGCTTAATTAAATGTTTTTATGTGATAAATCCATGATTTAAAGTTTGTTTAAAATGTTTCATGCTAAGTTTATTGCACGATATTTTTATGTTTCAAAATTGAGTGTAGGTGTTAAAATATATTTAAATATTGTATTGAATAATTATTTTTTTATGTATTTTATTAGGAGATTTAAAAGTTATGGTAATGCCTAATGTTTTAATATTACAAATTAGTTTTAATGTTTCAGGTTGGGATTATTATGAACTGCGGGAAACGAGACTGGCATATGAACGATGTTTAAGCAAAAAATTTTATGTTTATTTTAATTTTCAAGTTGGTGCAGTATAATTTTTATAATTAGTAAAGAAATATTTTAAAAGTCAGTATTTGCAATTAATGGGCCGACTTCCAAGCCCATTAGTTACAATTAAGTAGGCGTCAAAATCTTTCTCATGCATTCTCCACTAGCCGCTGCCTACTCCACCCTTTTACTCTCTCTTTTCTCTCGTTCAAACCCTGCACCAAGGAAGAAGAAAGATGCCTCGATCTCGTTCGTGCAAGGCTATGATTGCTACCAAGGTTTCGATTATCTCCAACCCACGGCGATCAGACAAGTTTTAAATGATTTTGAAACCACCAATCGAGAATATATGTATTTTGGTTTGAAAAAGATGTATATTATGTGTAAATTATGTATATTGCATTGATTCTATGAGTTTTGATGAGCATGATGTAGAACTGTGAAACGTAAATCGTTCTTGATGTTTTGGTTAAAGATTTTTTTTGAGAAAGATGTAAAATAATTTTGAGAAAGATGTTTGGATATGAGTATTTTTGGATGTATGTATTTTTAGTTTAAAGCTTTTGAAAGTTTGGTTTTTTTAAACAAATCTTTTCAAATTTTGAAGATTTGTCATGTGGAAAATCAAGGTTTCAATGAGCATATGTTTTGTCTAAAGATTTTTGAGATTAGATGAAAAAGTTGTTTGAATCTGAGAATTTTGGTGTGTGTATTTTGAATGAAAAGTTTAGATGAAAATATTTTGAAGATGGTTGTTTTCGGATGAATCATATTCGAGATTTGAAGGTTTTACTTGTTCAATATCATTGTTTTCTAACGTTTTTGGATGAAAATAAGTCGAAAAGGACCGAAAAGCATCGAGAAAGGGCTTAGCAGCACCTGCGCGCCGCTGCCCGATAAAGTAGTGCGCTCGAGCGCGCAGAAAGGTGCGCCCCAACACGCCCCTGGTCTATCCAGAAAATATTTTTTTTTTTGCATTTTTCGAGTTCCAAATGCATGGTTATGGTCTTTTAAGATGTTTTAAATATTTATAAGAGTTCCTATGCAAAAAAATCAAGTTTTAATGTCAAGAACGGACAGAACGACTCACGTGGACCGGTTTAGTTATGTAATGCATTATATGCTAGTATGTTCTCATGAAAGTTATGTTCATTATTAAAGCATTAAGTTTTATGAAAGTAAATATGATGTACTCATTTTTATTTAAATAGCACACATGATTTTTAAGCATGATAGAATTTTTAAGATCATGACATGTTGAGTTTCAAGTTATTTTGAAGGTTCATGATGAATTTCCTCATAAAACGCATGTTTATATCTTATACCTTCATGAAAGCTATTTTTTCATGAAAATAATGAAAAGTTAGGAAGTATTTTATGCATGATGATATCATGAAAGTTTTAAGAGCATGATGTTATGAAGTACGAGAAGTATGACGATGATATGATGAATGATATGATGCATGAAAAATATTTTGATGTCGTATGTTTCAGCACTTGTGGAAATACGGGACTACAACTTCGAGATGAGATCCGGAGTTTCCTATCCAAACTATGGCTCACGGGATGGTTACATGGGGTATGCACTTTGAGATGAGCTCCGAAGCGGCTATCCAAAAAATGAAAGTTTTAGGGCAAAAGTCATATGCTTGTTGTACAACGACCATGATCACAGGAAATTATGATGTGATCTTATGATGCTTACCACAAATACACATACTTCATCACCCCCAAAAGTTTTATGTTATGGTCACGTTAAGCTATGTTCATGTTATGTCTTTGCATGAAGAATTATATGCTAATATTTTCTCATCTCGTGTTTAAATAAGATCTTTTATGCATGTTTTTGCTGAGTCTTTAGACTCACTATACTTGATTGGTGCAGTTGGATTTGAGATGTAATAAATTAAAAAGCTTGGTAGTAAGACTGAAGAGTCCAAGAATCGAAGGCATTGCATGGCATGACGGTTTTGAAGCTCTGGCGTTCTCAAGCAAGAAGTTTTGCATGTATGTTTCTTGTTCTTTCGTTATTAAATTATTTTGATGCACAACCGTTAAGAGTCAATTTTAAGGAAAAGTTTAGAATTTCGTATTTTCAATTACGGTCTCATGACGACGAGTTTTATTGATGTTAAGTTTTATCCTTTATGTTGTTTATTTCTTTAGGATAGTTTATGCATGGTTTCATGAATATTTTAACAAGTATTTTTTCGCACTAAGTTTATTTTATCGAACACATGTTCATCTATTTTTCCTAAGGACTTTGATTGTCACTTCAGGTTTTAATTGAAAGTAAGAGTTTTGGCGTGCCCGTAAAGGAGCCGATGGTCGACTGTAGGGTTGCATCATTTGTTTAAAATATTTTATGCACGATAGAGTCATTATATTTTTAAATATTATTTCTTAGATTTTGATCCAATCGCAAGTTGTTAAACTTGCTAGTTCGATGCATGCCCTGAACTTTTATATTTGAAAAATGTTCCTTCATTTTTCCGCATTTGGTTCATGTAAATGTTTAAAAATATGGGACGTCACAACATCACACTGTCTAGAGGTCATAGGAAAGTGAGTGACAAAGTCCATAGTCACATGTTCCCAATTATATTCGGTAATCTCTAGATTCTGCAATAGACAACCTGGTCGTCTATGCCCAGCCTTGAATTGCTGACAGACAAGAATTTTAGACACGAACCGATACACACTTTGCTTCATTATTTTCCACTAGAACCTAGATTGCAAATCCTTATAAATATTCATGCTTCCAAGGTGAACTGTTAATCGACTCTTGTGAGCATGTGCTAAAATATCATTCCGTAGTTCAGCATTATCAGACACTACCACTCGATTATACAAGCACAATAATTCATTCGATTGATAATAAAATCCAAATGTATTCCCCGCATTGGCAAATCTATGTGTCTTAGCATCAAACATCTGAGCATATCTAATTCGAGAGTACAAGGTTGGATCAGCTAAAAGGGGATACAATTGAATTACATTCGTTCCCTTATTGTGCTTGAAGGTAAAACCCAAAGAACAACATTCATGACTCATGCTAGAGATATCACTAGTCTGAAGAGCAGAGTCTAACTTGTCGACTCAAGGCATCAATAGTGAGATTAGTGGAACCTGGATGATATTTGATTTCATAGTCGTAATCCTTTAGAAGATACATCCATCATCGCTGTCTCACATTCAACTTAGCTTGAGTGAATATATACTTCAGAATCTTGTGATCAGTGAATATCTCAAACCTTTCGCCATACAAATAATGTCTCCAGATCTTGAGTACTGCAAATATAATGGCGTCCAACTCAAGATCATGAACCAGATAATTCAACTCTTGTGTTTTCAGTTGTAGAGAATCATAGGCTATCACATGCTCATGTTGCATATGTACACATCCTAGCCCCTATCCAGAGGCATCAGTGTAAATCGTATAGTCTCCACATCCCGATGGTAAAGCAAGAATAGGTGCAGTGGTCGGACGTTTACGAATCTCTTTAAAAGATTTCTCACATTCAGAAGACCAAGCAAAAAGAACATCCTTTCGGGTAAGCTGTGTCAAGGTCTGGCTAACTGGGAAAAATTCTCAATGACCGATGGTAATATCCAGCTATACCCAGAAAACTACAGATCTTAGCTACCGTCGTAGGTCGTGTCCAATTAAGCACTGCCTCTACCTTACTTGGATCCACCGATATTCCTTATCTTGATATAATGTGACCAAGGAATACAACTCGATCCATACAGAACTGACATTTGCTTAGTTTAGCATACAATTGTTTTTTCTGCATCGTCTGCAAAACAATTCTCAGGTGTTGTGCATGCTCATCCATGTCATGAGAATAAACCAGAATATCATCAATAAATACAATGACAAATTTATCCAGGTAATCGCGAAACACACGATTCATCTGATCCATAAAGATTGCACGTGCATTCGTCAAAATGAATGGTATCACCAGAAATTCATAATGTCCATACCTGGTACGAAAAGCAGTATTAGGAATATCTGAGTCGCAAACACTTAACAGGTGGTATATCGATCTCAAATCAATTTTAGAATATACAGAAGTACCCTATAGTTGATCAAATAGATCATCAATGTGTGGCAATGTATACTTATTCTTGATGGTGACGCGGTTCAGCTGTCGATAATCAATACATAGCCGCATCGATCCATCTTTTTTTTTTTTCACAAACAGGACTGGTGCTCCCCAAGGATAAACATTTAGACGAATATATCCCTTATCCAAAAAATCCTATAATTGTTGTTTCAACTTCCGCATCTCTGACGGATCCAGACGATACGGTGCTCGGGATATTGAAGATGTTCCTAGCAATAATTCAATGTCAAATTCTACCTCACGTACTGTAGGAAAACCAAGAATCTTATCCAAAAAAACATCAGAAAATTTGTTGACTACTGGAACATGCTCAATACCATGACTACCATTAGTAGTATAACAACATAGATAAAATAGTCTTCCCTGCCAAACTCTAAGGAACGACATGCCTTTAGAGCCAAAACCAGTGGCATCGGGGATCGTGCTCTCTTACCATAAAAATATCAACTGTCACCCTCATGTGGATGAAACTGAATCATTCTTTGGTAACTGTCCACAGTAGCATAATATAATGTCAGCATATCTGAAACGACCCTAACTTCTAACTTTTAAATAAATAAAGAATACGGAAAATTTTAAAAAAATTCGGCATGACCTATTTGTTTGAATAATAAACCACCTGTCACAAACAACAATTTAAGATAAACCTCAACCCGAGGTAGACATCATGCATAAATCATGCATAAATAGTAACTAATTCGATACTAGACGAAAACTTTAGAATAACGTTTACATGCCAAACATATTTGCAGGGAATAACACTTCCTGATACTAGAAAGGAAGCAACATACGACAGTAGTTACTTATTACAATAACATAATGCGGAAATAAAAGAGCGGCAACGGCCAGGGCGTGCCACCGAACACCTAGGGACCCTGGAAATCCTGCCCCGCATCCTCGTCTGCATAAACACCTGCACCAAGAATAGTAGTGAGCTTAAAAGCCCAGCAAGATTTAAATAATACAGCAAAGGTTCAAAATAATGCATCATACTAAAAATAGTACTAAGTACACTTATGAATCTCACACGAAGAGGGAAAAGTCAAAACATGCCCGAAGTAAGAACAATAGCAATATGCGTTGAAAAACACATCCCTGAATCATTCATCATTTACTTTTACTTTTGAATTTGGATCCTCGATTGTGACTATGATTTTGATCGATCAATGGCTGCAGTATACTATGCCGGCAATGACACCGAGATTAATCTCGTCGCCACATTGCCCCTTTTTCATTCTTTTTAGTAGGGAAGCCGAGATGGATTCCCGGCCGCTTACTACACGTCTCATTTGGTAGGGAAGCTGGGATGTCTCTCAGCCGCTTACTACACGTCTCATTTTGTCAAGTGAGCCAGGGCATCCCCCGACCGACATTGCATGTACAAGTCACAACCAACTCACTTCATTCTTTAACTTTTCCTTTCATTCATCATTTCCTCATTTCAACATTTATATTTACAAGCATTCTTTAAATAAGACTTCGGGACTAGAATATAAATGAATTTGAAGTCACACACGCGAATAAATGGGCGTTGAATAATTTAAATGACAAAAACTCAAAAGATGGCATGACGTGAATTTTATGGATGATTGGAGTGTAGGGGAGCACTCTCAACTTAAAGACTTTCCTCCTTCCACTTAAGTTTATGCTCACAAGGGCCTAACTCGAGCGGTTAAATCATAAAATCCATAACTCATCCTATTTAAATTCAAAAGACTTTCCGTTTGAACTGGAACCTCAATCACACCTTAAAATACTCCTATAATCAGTATTCACATTTTTATAGTGGCCCAAAATAACTCAACAACTTAGACTCCCGGACAGCCCGTAGACAATAGAAAAATCTGCTCGCGTCACCCCAACTTAAAACGCACATAACCTAGTTAATTTTTATCCGAAATAGGCCCAATTTACACCAACATGATCCTAACATCCTATAAATTAAGAAAATCAGGGGTAGCCCCTGTCCAGACCTCCAGAACCAACCTCACCAGACCTGTTTCCCAAGACTTGGCGCGACGGTAAAAATTCTGTTTCTGGCCAACTTACAACTATGACCACCCAAGCTCATCCCTCAACCTATTGCACCTCAAAAACCCATGTACATAAATATTTGACATGCCTATGCCTCCAGTTAGGTTCCTTGAACAAGAATTTAGCCGACACTACCATTCTTCTTCCTTTAGACCAAACTACTAACTCCAACGACTTCAAAACGCTACTAACCAACCACACAAGTTAATTACTCCACGACCAGCCCTATAACCCTCCTCAAGCACCTCCATATGCACACATTCGACCTCAAGATCACCCCGTGGCAGCCCCTCAACTCCATCATCCAATCATACCAAATTTCTCAATTCATACGCCACCAACTCCAAACAAATTACATCATTTAAATGCATATGTACCAAATAACTTGGCTAGCACCATATAAAACTTGAATCCAACCAAATACACATGAGCAAGGGCTGAACACAACAGGCCACTACTGATTTTTCATTCAAGTCATGCAAATTTCCATGTAAATGTAAGGTTTCAATCCAATTAAATCTATAAAACTTCCTAACAATGCAAATATGCAAAATTTCAAAATTTAAATCCATAGCCTACTGAAATTCGAACAAAGACACTCCATATACACACAAATAGTTTTGAAAAATTCGAAATCAAGAAAAGAAACCATGAAAACATATATTACATGCTTGGGTTTCAAAAGAGGAACAAAAATCTTGCCTTAAGTCTTGAAGAAGAAACGAGAGGGAGAGATGGATAGGCTCACACACACACACGGCTGGCAGCTGGAATAGCTTCTTATGGTGACTCCATGGCGGCTGGATGGCAGGGAGGGGCGGCCGGCGGCTAGGAGAGGAGATGGAGGAGTGGCCGATGGTTTTCTTGAGGAAGGGGTGGAATGGCGTGAGAGTAGGGAGAGATTGAGGGTGAATGGCGGCTAGAATAGAATTAGAGTGCTAGGGTTTAAGTTGTGATATGGTATAATATGTATATGTATGTATAGGTGTGAGTGTGTGAGAGTAGGACAAGTCAAAAAGTGTTCTTTGAATAATAAAAATGCTAGTTTTGATTTTACAACATTAGCTTGTAGAATTTTCCCTAATTTAAATTTCTAAGTCTAGAATCTTAAATCTTAAATGCCAAGAATGAAATTTCACTTGTCCGGGTCAAAAAGGATAATTTGGAAAATTTAAAGAATTACGCGCGAAAACGCGCTTACGCGATTTTTCTTAAATGGAAAATCTAAAAATAAAGATTTTATTTTATTTTTGTCACCTCTCAAGAAATTTAGATCACCTAAATTTAAAATGAAGGATTTTTCTGCCGTGTTCGCCTTTGCCGCGCGCCAAAATCGGAAGTCACCAATACAAGAAATTTAAGCAATTAAATTTTTAATATCATACAAATAAATTCTAAGGAAATTTAAATCATTTAAATTAGCATGAATTTTAGAAGTTAAACATTAAGACTAATT
This sequence comes from Henckelia pumila, assembly GCF_033568475.1. Taxonomy (NCBI): domain Eukaryota; kingdom Viridiplantae; phylum Streptophyta; class Magnoliopsida; order Lamiales; family Gesneriaceae; genus Henckelia; species Henckelia pumila. Next base: position 602,214 of record NW_027331869.1, on the reverse strand, counting down.
TACGCATGGAATTTAATTTATAGAATTTAGGCATCACAAAAACAAATAAACGTTTGAGAAAATTTAAACACTAACTTAGAAATTAAAATCAATACTTTAGTTTTTTTGATGTCACAATGTTAAATAAAATATTTAAATAATAAACTGAGCGATTAAAATAATTTAAATAAACTAAATGATTGTTTAAAAGTCATTTAAATAAAATACACAAGCGGAATAAAAATCTTTAAAACGACTTGAACAATTGAAAGAATTTAAATAAATAAGCTAGACATCTAAAATGATTTAAAATAACTAATCGCTAACTTAAGTTATTTAAAACAAATAATTTGGTCCATCCAAAAATATTTAAATAAATAAGCTTAACAGTTAAAATCATTTAAATAATTATCCAATAAACTTAAATCATTTTAAATAAATGAGTGAGACAGTTAGGATCATTTAAACGAATAAACTAAATAATTAAAATCATTTAATTAAACAAACTTAAACCTTTAAAATATTTAAAAAAAATAAGTTGCACAATAAAAATCATTTTGGCAATTAAACTTAAGCAATTAAAAGTATTAATTAAATAGTTAGTACAATATAAACATTTAAATAAATAATTAATATTTAATTAACAAATAATTAAGATAAAAAATTTTAAATCGATTAAACTTAAAAATAATAATCATAATATTTATTTAATTTAATGCATGCGATTTAATAGATTGGATTTTAGGTGCTACAATATCAATTCCCAAGATACAATAAAAATCGGACATCTCTAAGATCATCAAATTTGAAGTCAAGAAATTACCCTCTGATTCTAAAATACATCACATCACTAGATGTTTAGTTATCATCTCCTGACCCATTTGAGTAGATACAACTAATTCAAGATCTAGGGACACATAGGACAATTTATAATTCTTGAAAAACGACTAGAGATGAAAGAATGTGATGCACCAGTATCAATTAAAATAAGAGCAGGTATGCCACATAATAAGAATGACATGCTAGCATACGGTTGCTTTCAGCATTTTCTGGACCTGATCAAGAGCAAACACTTGCCCTTGAGTCCGAGGTCGCAAGGTAGAAGTACTCGGAAGTACTGGCAGCTGATACAACTGGACAGAAGCTTGTGATCTACTTGAAGTTCCAGAACTAGTGCCTCCTGTCCGATGAGGACAATCTCGATGCTGATGCCCTTTCTCACCGCAAATAAAACAAGCTCCAGATAACCTTCGGCATTCCTCAGTCGGGTGCTTCCTGCCACACTGATCACAACATCCTTTCTTCTTCTTCTTCTTCTTCTTTTTCTTCTTCTTCTTCTTCTTCTTCTTCTTATTATTATTATTATTCCCAAACTAGAAAAATCCTCGAAATCCAGAATAAGTAGAAGTAAAAGTAGAAGTAGAAGTATAACCCTATTTCTTACTGTGAGCGGGGTCCAAGTGATCCACTTGGTTGAGAAGGCATCAGGGCCTTTGCACGCCTTGCACTGTTCTCTGTCTGACGACAGCAGTTAATCAGAGTCTCATAGGATCACAGATTATGACCCGATCAAAGATTTCCTAGATAAGTCCTTGCAAGAACAGATCATATTTGGACTCATCACTGACATTAATATGAGGAAATAATGGCAATATATCTATGAAGCTCTACTGGTATTCATCGATAGTCATCAAGCCTTGCTTCAAACTCATCAATTCCATAAATTGTGTCTAACGAATAGCTGGAGGAAAGTAAAATTTCCAAAATTTTCGACGAAAATCTGCCCATGTTACCTGGTATTTTTCTGTACGTACTTGGACAGACTTTTCTTTCCACCATTTTCGTGCTCGCCCTTCTGGAAGGAATTCAATCACTTTTATCTTTTGTTCCTCAGTGTAATCGAAAGCTCGAAAACTATTTTCGATCATGTCCAACACATATTCAGCAACCTCAAGGTTCTCACCACCCACCAAGGGTTTTAGCCCAACCTTCAAGAACTTTTTAGGGTGTAGCAGCGTCGACCCTCGTGATTATGATGGTGTCTGTGGGAATGTCCCTGTGCATCTCCTGTTTCTGTAGGACCTATTGCATGAGGTTTCTATCCTTTCCCCACCATTATGCTGCAAGGATTATCAATTGTTAAATCTTAATGCATCATACTATAGCCGAAAAAGACCCAAATGAACAATGTGCATGCTCTGATACCATAAATATAGTGAACCACTCGGATCACCTACTAACGTACAATCTTAAGCATGACATTAGCTTAATATATAAAACATTGATTATTCAAACTTAACAGAGTTTATTGCAGAAAATTAAAAATGAACTAAATACATGAGAAACTGACAAAATGCAACTGGTATCACAAATCCATGTATTTTCACCCAAAATATTTACAAATGATACTGACTGTAGCACATAACTCCTGGCATCCCCTAAACCTGCAACTACTCCTGCTTCGATCCACCTGCTTTGTCCAGCCTGAGACCTGTCCACAAAATGGGGTGTCCAAGATAATACCAAGGACGTGAGCGACTAACGCCCAGTACATAAATATGAGTATACAAAACTTAATATGAAGCATGCAACGTGAGATGAATGAGGTGACTAGTCAACTACCAAATCCTACTCAAACTAGGCGCCAAAGAGTATATAGAACCATCAGAGACTCCGACCACTGGGTAGCTCACACACTCGTCTAGATCATCGTAGTATAAGTCTTTGCTCCATGCGGTAACTCTCGGTGTTAGAAAATATAATCAGTTGTAGGGCTGAGCGACCCTACAAGAAAGGCTATCTCGAAGAAGATATGACTCAACGTGTATGTGCACATGAAGTATGTATATAAAGCAGTAAAACATAAATCATGGAACATAAATGCAACACATAAGAATGAATATTCAGCTGACAATCTCAGTTAATACTTACATATCTCTAGCAGTAGATCAAGCCTAGCAGATTCTAGGTTTCAAGCCTACATTCAATTATTAATCATATTGTTGGAACTTTTTAGAAGCTAAATGAATTTAAATTAAGAAAACGGACTCGAAAAACTCGGACGAACGAAAAAAAAAACTTGGCTGAGAAAAGATGTCTGAAGCAGGGGCTCCCAAAACGAATGCCCTTATGCCATAGAGAACTGCCTGGGAATCCGCCTTGAGCATGGGTGCGCCCAAGAGTGGGAGACCCTGCTCTATCCAAAATTCTTTCGGACAAATCGTGCGGCATGGGGGCACCAGAAAATGGCGGGGGTGCGCCAGTAGACCTGTTTCACGCTAATTTGTGATGTATTTTCGAGTTTTCTGCACCCAAATGGTTCCTTTGATCGTTATTGTAAGTTATTTTGAGCCAAGAGACACACCACATGATGAAATGTCTTGTCCTTATATACAAATAACTTAAATATGATAATCAAACATCATTTTAAAGAGATATTCTCATATCTTTCAAATAATTTTGCATTCATCTTGCTTCCTCTTCTTCTTTCTACAAAAGATAGTGTACTTATTTTCTGGTTAGAGAACTTGTGATTTATAGTGTTGTAATCACAAGTAAATGTTGTTGTATCTTGAGAGAAGATTGCCAAACACCGAAAGAACCAGAGCGGGACAAAATCTTTTAAAGGAAATCTTGTTCAACACGAGCCTCAACTATTGAATTCATTTGTTTTTTTCTTTTTTCATATTCAAGTTTTTTCTTGACACTATATACCACAAGCTTAAGAAGATTTTTTTCTTAAAAAACTTGAAGATGACATCCTCATCAACAACGACAAACACTCATGTTACACATGGACAAAAATATGAAAAATTTAATGGTGCAGACTTCAAAAGATGGCAACAAAAAATGTTGTTCTATCTCACAAGTTTGAGTCTGACCATATTTCTGAAAGAATATCCTCCTTCCATTCCTTAAGATGAAGCCGATCCTTGCAGAAGGGTCGCAACAGACGCAGGGAACCAAAGCAACTTCCTTTGCAAGAACTACATTCTGAATGGACTAGACAATGCATTACATAATATGTAATGTCAAGTCAAAACCGAAAAGAAATTGTGGGAGATGCTTTAAAAAATACAAAGCGGAGGATGTTGGTCTTTAAAAAATTCATTATGAGACGTTTCCTAGATTTCAAGATGGTGGACTCCAAATCTATAGTGAGTCAAGTGCAGGAAATACAAGTACTACTAAACGAGATTCATGCGAAGGGAATGAGTCTAAGCGAGTCATTTCAAGTTGCTGCATTGATTGAGAAACTCCCTCATTTGTGGAAGGATTTCAAAAACTACTTGAATCACAAGAGGAAGAAAATGAAACTCGAAGATTTGATCACAAGACTGAGGATTGAGGAAGATAATCATGCTACTTAGAACAAGACAAGTAAGATGGTTGCAAAAGTTAATATTGTGGAGTCGAGAAACAAAGGAAAGAAGAGAAAGTTTGTGAGTGAACAACAACGACCAATGTATCAAAAAACGTTTAAAGAAAACTGTTACAACTGCGGAAAACCGAACCATATGACAAAAGATTACAGATTCCCAGAGAAAAGGGAGGAACAAGCAAACATGGTTCAAGAAAGGTCGGTACCTTTTAATTTTTTTGAACTTGACTTAACTGCAGTGGTCTTCGAGACGAATTTGGTGGACAACCCAAACGAATGTTGGGTGATACAGGTGATACCCGCCACATATGTCCTGAAAAAGAAATGTTCTCCACATATAATCCAATATCTGAGAGAAAGATTTTCATGGGAAATTTTGCAACATCAGACGTTGTGGAAACCAGGAAGGTGGTGTTAAATATGACACCGGGCGTGAAAGTGACACTTTTGGATGTGCAGTTAGATCCGTCATAATGGGTCGAACCCGTCGGGCCAGCCCGTCCCTCCATGAAAAATTGGCAGGTTGGGTTAGGGTTTTACTGGACCGTTTGGAGGTGGGCCTAAACGGGATGCGGGTAGGGTAGAGGCCAGGAGGGGTGGGTCGGGCAGACCCGTCATTTTAAAAAAAATAAAATTTTTAATTTTTTTAAATTATGGACATAAAAATACTTATTTTAAAATAATGTGATTTTAAAATTTTAAAACTAGTATTTTTAATACTTTTAATATCTTAAATTATTATTATCTTATTGTTAAATATCTATTTATATTATTCATATTATTTGAAAATGCAATTTTTTTATCAAAAATATAATAGTTAACATCAAAATTTTATATTATTTTTTGATTGTGACATTTATTATTTTTTATTGTTTAACATGTTTATATATTTTTTTCAATCTCAAATAATAATTTTATTTTTTTAAAAAAATTTAAATTTTTTATATTTTTTTAAAATTTTGGCGGGTTACCCGCCGCGAGACGGGTTAGGGTTTTTATGGACCGTTTGGAGGAGAGCCTAAATGGGCCAACCCAAACGGGCCGCGGGCGGGATGGCCTGTCTGACAGTTCTGCTTCATGTTCTTGAAATAAGAAATAATTTGGTTTCAGGATCGTCTTTGGTCAAACATAGATTTAGGCTTGTATTTGAGTCTATAAGTTTGTATTGAGAAAGAATGGTCATTTTGTTGGAAAAGGATATCTCAATGAGAGCCTTTTCAAGTTGAATGTAATTGAGGTTTACCAAAACTTTGATGACAATAAAGATACACTACAAGAAAAACGGCCAAAGACAACGCTTTTTCCGCGTTATTAATGTCCCCGAAAAAGCGTTGTCGTATCCAGTGTTGTAAAAGACCACGCTCAAAGACAACGTAGAAAAAGCGTTGTCATTTCTGAAAAAGACAACGTTTTTTTCGCGTTGTCTTTGTCATAAAAAAGTGTTGTCATAGCCAATGTTGTGCAAGGCCGCGTTCAAAGACAACGCTTAAAAAGCGTTGTCGTTTTGAGCAAAGACAACGCATAAAAAGCGTTGTGATATTTGAAAAAGACAACGCTTTTTAAGCGTTGTCTTTTTTAGTAACGACAACGCTTTTTCCACCTACGACAACGTTTAAAAAGCGTTGTCTTTTCTCAAATAAAAAACAAAAAAAAATTAATTCACAAATTTTTAATATTATCACTCAATATTCAAAATTTTTGAAAATTAAATCTAATATACAATATTTCAATATTATAAATCATTCAAATATAACAAAAATCATTCAAATATAACAAATAATCGAATTCTTCATGTTCATCTCGGCCATGTGCGCTATGCTTTCTGCCTCAAACCAGAGTCAGCGATCAGACCAACTCTCAAGAATGAGTGTGTGCTCTCAAAGAGCTCATTATATAATATATCTTTATCATCTGTGTTTTCAGGTACATCCACGGCAATCTGAAAGGATCATAAACCAAATATAAAAAAGGAACGTAAGAATGTTGAGTATTTCTTGAGTTAAAACTTGTTGATGGATTATATGAAACAAAGTTAATAGATAGCTCCTTAAGTATTTATTGAGTTAAAAAACAGAAGAAAGGTCTTGGTATTGAAGACAATAATCACCTGCTACATTAAATGGTAGTGGCATTAATTGCAAGTCCAATGATTTCCAGAGAGTATTGCTTCACGGCAGTTCACGCATGTGAGCTACAACCGGACAAAAAAAAGTATTCCTTATGTGGCAGGATAGCATCCCCAAGCTGCAAAATTCGGGAAATAGCATAAAATTAAAGGCAATGCTACTGTATATAAGTCATTTGAAGGTGAAAATCTTGATATGCTAAATTCTTGAGGGGCCAAAGGTCTCTCACACCCGGCAATGCTACCGTATATAATTCACGTTGAAGGTAAAAATCTTGATATGATAAAATCTTGAGGGGCCAAAGGTCTCTCACACCCTCAAATATTTTTCTCAACTAAAATATTTAACCCAAGGTTTGCAGACAACTATCACTCAACTAGAATGAATAATAAAACACATCAAAAGTTTTGGGAGTTACCTCTCGGGCCTAGCAGAGGCTTCCTCCCTTATTTTATAGCCTTCCTTATATCTGCCGCTTTCCATGCTTCATACTTCTGTTTCTGCTCAAACTGTAGGAGAGGGGAAACAGAGAGAAGAAGGAAAGAAAAGTGAAAAACATAGAGTAGAATAAATCTGCACGATAAAGTGTCTGAAACGCAATGCTTGCCAATAACTTATAATGTAGATTCAGGAATGCAGTGGGAAACTTACATATCGGACAACGACGATGAATCCAAGTCATTCCTTTTGCCTCCAATTTTTAGTGATGTATAGCTTTGGCTAGTCTCCTATTTCATGTCGATTCCATGTTGGTTTTCAAACTCGAGTCACCAATTTTTGATTCATAACATCTTCAAAGCACACATTCAGAGCTTAGCCATATAACAACATAAATCATAATCTCTCAAAAAAGCTTGAGGGGAGGAAAGAAACTACTGGACATGAGAATCTGCAAAGATGTTATTAAACTAGCAACAGATGTAAGTGCGGCCTTCCAACAGCTGAAGTAAAAAAAAACAACCAGGAAATATGGAGGAAACTCTAATACAAGGATAAAATGAAATACCAAACATAAAACTAGAATTGAAAAAGGCAAGTAATCTAGGCAATGGAACAAAACTATGCTAAAGGAGAGGCGAGGCGAGGCCGGCCAACTTACCAAACATTATCAATTCCACCAAGAATGGATGTAGCCAGCTAGAATTGGAAACGATTCCAGTTCCACACTCTATAATCGGTCTGTGTTCCATCTTCATTCTGAGAAAATAAACCAACAAAAAAGACAAACATTAGTAAATATGAAAAAAAAAAATCAACCTTGAGCTGAGCCGATGATCACCACCAACAATCCACATACTGAAAATGTGCTCCTCATCGTCCAAAAGCTCCAGCCTCTAATGAGGGAAGTCCTAGAAGCATTCAACTCATGAATTCACACACACCGAGCAAAAACAGAGATCTAAAATTGAGTATACCATCGCCATCCTTATCGAAATGGCTGAATGCCTCCTTGAACTCGGCGATCTGCTCCTTCGTAAACTTATCTGCCATTTGCTCCCTTGAAAAAATTTCTCCTCTCGAAAACACAATTGCGGAGAAATTTAGAGATTACAGAAAAAAATTGGATACAACACTTGAGTTAAACTCAAAAACATTATCTAACTTCAAATACATACACAAGAGACATTTTGGATGTGAAATTGGGGATGCTTCAAAATCTCTTGAATGTAGGTGGATGTGAAACATTTTGGCATATACTTAGGGAGGTAGATTCAAAACATTTTACAATAATTTGGAAGCATAATTCATACATGTCTAGATCTCAGGAGTCGTAATCACAATGTGTATAGAAGTCATTCAGTGAAGTTGGATATCGGTAGAGGCACCTTTTAACTTAGTTTAAAAGTTGGAAGACCATTGTAAGGTCACATACTGCATTGAAAAGCATCACCAAGACCACACTTAATAGACAACAATCATTAATGAGATTATATGGGTGAAAAACATAGTTCCTTATGCAAACAAGATCCACAGCCAATGAAGAAAGTGACAATGAAACTCGGAAGCACCAAACCAACATAAGAATTCATCATATTTTGAACTTGCTTTTCAAAGCCAAACATTAATTAAAAATGTTTGCATATTTCAGTCACTGTTAAAAGTGATACAGTGATCAGGTTGAAGCAAAATAAAACTAGCATATTAAAAAAATTCAGTAGTACCCTATCATTTTCAGGACGTCTGGCATTTATAAACCTAGATACCAAAACAACATTTTAGAGTTGAATTGAACTCACATTTTCACAAGAAGATTGAGGATTATTCAGCTGGTCCATGGTAAGTCCAAGCTTCATCACTTTTTCCTCTTCTTCAGCCCTTCCACAAGTGCAGTTTTACAGGCTTTCCTTGTACTTCCAACTTCACAATCACCTAGTAGGTGGCAATATTTTCAAAATTTCCACCTACCGATCATACAAAAGACTATAAATAAACAATTGAACCGCAAACATAAACACTAACCAAGTGGCAGCTGAGGTTTTTTTGGATCTTCTGTGAGGAGACTATCCTCATCAATTAAATCCATATCATCGTCAAAATGGAATTTGGGTAGAACTAGCATGGATTTCTTAATGGAAAATGAAGAACCAATATTCCATGAGGGCTTCTTACCCACCATCTGGCGGCAACAGACAATCAGATCAATTTAAAAATCCCTAAAATTCAAACATCTAATGGCTCACAGCATATAAATAACAAGGGAATAAGACATATAAATGAACATATCAATAGAATGCAATGACCATCAGTGATGGGAAAAAGAGAGAAAAAAGTGGGGTTTGATGCTCATTGCATTGTTTTCACAGTTAGACAATCCTTCACGTGTCCTTGAAAATTTTGGCTGATGTTCACGCATTAGTATTTCTACTTGTGTACTTCCAGTTGTTAGCAGCTCTATAGCATGGGTTATCATCCTATTGGTAAAAAACACAAGATTGCATCATATGACGCAAATTCTGAAATTCTAGATGCCAATTCCATAACCATGATCATATTAATTACTCTCCAAATAGCATAATATAAATAAAATCCATTCGCACATCAAGAAAACAATTACTTGAGACATATAACAGATGATCAACCACCATCAAGTCATATAAAGAAAGACATGTTATCCTAAAAAGGATTTTCAAACAGAAAAAAAATAGTTGAACAACAATTAGAACCTAGAAAGGTATGGCTCTCACCAAGGACCATATGATCTTGAGCGTTCACCAAGAATAACCTGAATAATTAAACTAGTCATTCCTAGCTAGCTAAGACACAGAGGACACATTCAATAGCTTCCAAGTCTGAAAAATTTATCAACATTACTAGATAATAATTTATTTAATATTAAATGAGCTAATGTGTTTGATCATAATTGGAGCCTATATATAGTTGATAATTAATTTCAAATAAAATAAAAGGAGATCGAACCCTAACTCCAAGTGAAGATCCCTGCCATAATGGCTCCTTCAATCTGATTATAAAGTGTTAATAAAGACTCCAGAAACTTAAACTTGGAAAAACGATACAATACTATTATTGAAGCTTACAATATGATAACTAAATAATGTGATGTCATTAATGTGACAAATTCTTATATAAGATGACAGTCGTGGTAAAATATGCCTATGCCGAAAATAAAATCAAATAGACATCAAATTCTGCAAAATATTCCAAAACACATCTTCCCGAAATATTTTCAAGAACATTACTAAACATCATCTGAGTGGTTGCAGAAAAATAGAAGTATTGAGAGGAGGCGCACAATCACAGTATACTCTTGGATTATTTAAGTAGGAGAAGTTCAAAATCTTCACCAACGATGCTCAATTGCAATGTGTAGAAAAGCCATAAAGGAACAATTATTGATAGCACATAAACTAGTTAATTTTCCATGATTGGAATATTTGTTCATAATAAATTGTGAAGCTAACAAAGCTGCTTACTTTGGTACGTTAACATCTGAAAATGCATAAGATGGAAGTTAAGCTCACCCCAAAGCGTATTGTTGGTGATGATGCTATTTGTGACAAAAGTGGCCCAATGCTCTGAGCCATTGGAACAAGAACAGGTTAAAGCAAAGGAATGGCCAGGCTTGCGTCCTGAAAGTAGAATAAACATGTAAAGCACCTAAACTTTAAACATATATTAGTATGCAGATTATGAACTCAAACAACACTTGCCAAAAAGGGACAACCAATAGATTTAAGTCAAACTTGAGGAAATTATGTGCACTACCATTAGATGATTATTGTTCCGAAATATGAAAAATACCATGTATTTGATATCTGTAAAGTAAGAGAAATTGTGCTGTTTTTATACTTGTATAAATGCGCTCTAGTCAAACAAGAACAGGTATCCAATTCAAGCCCGCTAAGCAAGCAAAAATGTTTGTCATTTAAATTGATGATTATTTTTCTGTTCAAGGAAGAATGTTTCCAGGGTGGAATTTGTGTTAGGCTGAGCCACTATCCATTATATGGATAACGTCTAACTTATGTTGCTACTGGTGAAAGCAATATAAGTGGAAAAGCATAAGAAAATTGTCATGTTCCTCGCTATCAAGAAATTTATGCGTGAAGATGTGCAACTGTTTGCACAAAACACACAAATGTGCACCTTATTAAATGGGATTTCTCACTTTTCCATTCATCCTAATTCTTCCTTCATAAACAAATTTAGGAATATCACAAGACACCTAATGAAGGTGCATCCTAATAAATAAACGAAGAACTGTATTTCAATAAAAAAATTTAGAGGTGTACTTCTAGTACTAAGGAATCTGTCATTTGCAAAATCCGTTCAGCAGTTATAATTATCTTTCAAACCCTCAAATGAGAGAGTTGTTAAATGGTATTAATTTTTAAAAGCAAGCTTCCACTTTACCTTAAGGTATTAATCGTGACAAGGGTTTGGGTATTTTGGGATTTTTTCAAACGTGACAGGAAACTAAGGGATCGGTATTCACCTGTAGTGAAGATGCGAGGTGGGCTTCCCGACGGCTCGAGCGAGAACGTTGCGAGGTATCAACCAATTCATCGTCGGAGTCACTTCAAAAATCGTTTGAAGAATTGAGCAAAAATGGAAGCCATGGGATTTTGAATTGAAAGAGAGAAAAAGGAGCTAAGGGATATGTCGGATCTGGAGAAGAAATCGATCGAGAGAAGGGGTCTGAGATTTGGGGATCTAATTGGGCTAAGGAAATATTATTTATTTTATGTTTTATTTTAAATAAAAATAATATTTTTTCCACAACACTTTTTAAAAAGTGTTGTGATACATGGGGAAAAAACGCTCATAGACAACACTTTTAAAAGCGTTGTCTTTGACCCCAAAAAAATGCTTATTGACAACGCTTTTTAAAAAAAAGCGTTGTCTTTGATGAACAAAAAACATATAACGACAACGCTTTTCACTAAAAGCGTTGTCTTTTAAAAAAAGACAACACTTTTCGTTAAAAGCGTTGTCTTTTAAGTGTTGTGTTTGTGCATTTTTCTTGTAGTGATAAATATTCTATTTATTTGCTTGAGTGTTTTGATTAATGACATGTTCATTTAGGACACGTAAATTTTAATACTCTACGACGTTTAAGGAATTTGGATTTATTGCCAAAGTACAAATTTGATCCTACATATAAATGCGAAATACGCATTGAAAGAAAAAATGACCAAAACGACTTTCCTTCCTATTAAAAGATGTACAAATCCTCTGGAATTGATTGACATCGATATTGGTGACATAAAGTTTGTGCAAACTAGATGAGGTAAGAAGTACTACATAACGTTTATTGATGATTGCACTAGGTACTATTATGTATATCTTTTGAGGGGTAAAGATTAAGCACTTGATGTGTTCAAAACCTATAGAACCTAATTTGAAAATCAACTTGGTAAGCAAATAAAAACTATTCGTGGTGATAGAGGAGGAGAATATGAAGCTCTATTTGATGAGTTTTTTTCATCCTCGGGTATTATACATCAAATTACCGCTCCATATTCACATCAATCTATTGGGATTGCCGAAAGGAAAAATTGAACTCTGAAAGAAATGATGAACTCCATGTTGATAAGTTCGGGCTTACCTCAAAACTTGTGGGGGCAATCAATATTTTTGGATAATCACATCATGAACAAGATTCCCCACAAGAAAAATGATAAATCGCCATATGAATTATGAAAAGGTCACAAACATTCCTACAAGTATCTGAAAGTGTGGGGGTGTTTGGCCAATGTTGAAATACCAAAGCCAAAGAAAGTGAGAATAAGACCAAAGATGGTGGACTGCATATTCATTGGATATGCACATAATAGTAGTGCCTATAGATTTATAGTGCACAAATATGAAATTTTTGGAATGACAAACGGGATGACTATTGAATTCAGAAATGAAATGTTCTTTGAAAGCATATTTCCTTGCAAAAAGAGGAAATATGAAACAGATATTCGAAGAACATAATAAATTCCAACTGAAGGTTCTTCTCAAGGAGATGAACCGAATAATAATAGAGGCCTAATTGAATTGGAAAGTAAAAGAATTTCTCAAGAAGAATTTCCTAGTCAAGTGAAAGAAGATTCTGAAAAAAAAATGATCCTAGTTCTAATAAAACAACTAGAGAAATGGTGAATGAAGGTTATGAACATAAGGAATAACCTCGACGAAGTAAAATGGCTGGAACCGTGAAGTATTTTGGTCCATATTTTCTTACTTACATGCTGGAAATGAACCAAATACTTTACAAGATGTGTTGTCTGGCCCTGAAGCTCCATACTGGAAAGAAGCCATCAAAACAAAAATCGATTCTATTATGCAGAATCACACTTGGGAACTGGTGGATCTTCCACCAGGAACCAAGCCTTTGGGATACAAATGAGTCCTGAAAAAAGTATAAAATCTATGGAACAGTCGAAAAATACAAGGCTAGATTGGTGGCTAAAAGATATAGACAAAAGAAAGGACTTGAATTTTTCTATACATATTCACCAGTCTCAAGAATAACCTCCATTCGTGTACTCTTGCAATCGTAGCATTGCATAACCTTGAGAAACACCAATTGGATGTCAAAATTAATTCTTGAATGGTGAGTTAGAAGTGAAAGAGTGGGTGCCCGGTTAGCCAACTTGTGGCTAAGGGCTTTTGTGACTCTATGTATAAACAATCTTTGTTTAATATAATTTACAGTCATTAATGGCATTTTCTTTGTCTTTCTTCATTGTTATATTGTGATATACTATTGATGTTTTGATAAATACCTTGAATATACTATAGTGTAAGTAAGATGAGATAGTGAATAAACAGAGATCACTATTATAAAACACATCTTATAGTCACTGTATATTCTAAACAGTTCCTAGTCAATTGAGCCGTCCGTTAATAAGGATAAGGATCGCTCGAGATTGAGACTAGCATTTGTGATGCCAAGTACCACGTTTAATTGGTAATGGACATGGAGATGTTCAAAGCATGCAAATGGATATTCATATGATGAATGATCGAACTACCATATTCGGACTTTTCAAGTGGTTATCACTTATCGAGTGGATAAAGTCCGCGGTTTTGGTTGTACACCATTAGTCCTTACTACTTGAAACATCATTGAGACTCTATATGCTAGTACTGTACTTTGACTCGTTTATCGACTCTATTGGGGTCATCAGGTGTCGGGATTGGGTACAGTTACGACACATATAGGATTCGATGCTTTGTTGTCAAGGATTCACCACATACTTGCGAGTGTGGATATCCTATGCGATCTGAGGAGAAATTAGTGTGACGAATCTCTGGCCAGAGTACATGATGTGTTTTAGGTTACTCGGTTTTCCTAGTAACACATGCGATGTCACTATTTGATCTCCAAGATGTAATGCATAGTTATCGAATCTCGAACGACTCTCGATGCACCAATGGTTGTTGATTCGATTGAGATATATGGATGAAGGGACCGTACTGTACGCTAACCAAAATCTACTGGTTCTTGCAGGCACTATCAGTGATACCTAGGGAATTATGGGGCGATATTGCTAGACGCTTTTACCATGATTCATTGGGCAAGTCGGAAATTATTGTTCCGAGTCACAAGGAGTTGTGAGCCCACGGCTAGCTGTATCTCTGAACCATTGAGGGTCACACAAGTAATGGATTACTAAACCCCGTTGAGATAGTTAAATTTAAAGAGTTAAATTTAATGAAAGAGAAGTTGAACTTCTTAACTAAAAGGGAGTGGAATTTCCTAAAATGACATAGGGATGGGCATTTTTGGAAATCACTGAATTCGGATTCAAAAAAAATTATCTTGACTTTAAAAGGTGCAGAAATGGTTTCTGTGCACATTGGTAAAATCGGTTTATCAATCGGAGTCATGATGAATTTTATATTAATTTCTATAATAACGGGCTTGGCTTGTTGGGCTTAAGTTATGGATTATCGGCCCTAAGGAGTTAGAGTCCTAACATAATTATAACTTAATCTATTCTAGAAATTATATATATATACATATGTAAGGTTCGAAATTCTCACTAATTCCTCCTTGCAATTTTCGAACACTAAATAAAATTTCTAAGGGATTTTTCGAAAATTCCCTTCTCCTTTTTTGAGAAAATTTGGTCTGTGATTTTTCCGAAAAATCATTTTCTGAATTAACAAATCAAATCTGTTTATTCTCTTCGATAAACATCTGATTGATTTCTAGTGCAATCAATCAGAGGGTTTCTGTTTTCTGTTCGTGGACTTGATTCCGGAGATTGATCGTGAAGCCATCGGTTCCCGGGATATACAAGAAGAGCAGATTAAATTATGTTGGTGTCCATAATCAAGCCGTTGCTTGAATAGGTAAAAATTTAATTGTGATTTTATTTTTACTTGCATAATTTAATCGTAATGTTTTGATACCCATGATATGGAATCGTTCCATATAAGAAAATAAAATTTTTAAACTTCCGCTGCACCGGGTACCAATTTTTAATTGATCTGAACACGTTTTTCCAACAGTGGTATCAGAGCCAGGTTGCTCAGATCAAACGATTAAATTAATCGATTGTACAAAATTTTTGACCTCGAGTTTTTGAAACGAAAACAAAATTTTAAATTAAAATTTAATGGGCACATCGGGCAGCGATCGTCGCTGCCCGGGGCAGCGAACGTCGCTGCCCAGGGCAGCGAGCCCATCACTGCCCAGGGCCGCGCACGGGCTGCCCGGGAAAAATTAAAATTGATTTTTTAATTAAAATTTTAATATTTTGGAATTTTAGTTTTTGGTCCGATCGAAAATTGTTTTTGATTGGTCCACGAGGCATCGGATCGAATTGTTCGAGTCCGAAATTTTTAAAAATTGATTTTTGGATAAATTTGAATTTTTGGAAAATATATAAATTTTATCCGTTAAATTAGATTTTATAAAATCAATTATTTTGGTACAATTGATGATAAGATATGATCTTATGAAAGGATAAGATAAAATTTGATTTTATCTTTTAATTATGATGTCATTGCATGTTATCCAATTATTTAATTATTTAATTAATTATTGGATAAGGGATGATCGATTGCCATGACCAATATTTTAGGTGTATGTTAGGTAATTTACATTTGATTTTATTGTTGTTGGGTTTTATTAATGAGCTTGGTTTATAGCCCAATTTGAATTGTCATTTGTAATAAAAAGTGGGCTTGGTTTATGGCCCGTTCTCACCCCTTAAATATGTATCCCCTACTTGTCATCGAAATTTATTGTAAATTTGTAAGACTTAGTGGGAGATAAAGATTTGAAGACAATGGTGGGCCCAACAGACGATAAAGACCGAAGAAATGTAAATGGAAGCTCAATGTAATAGGATTGCATTGCATACTTGCATATCACCTAGGATTGGACTTAGACTCGTGATTGGCAACCACGGGTCGATTAGAGGGCTAATTTCATCCACACCCCTTGTGAAAAGTCTAAAAAGCATAAAACACCTTATGTAAAATTAATAGCATGTTAGACCCTATGTTTTAAAAAAATTAGCATAAAAACCCCCTATGAGAGGGTATAAATGTGCCCGAGTTTGTATAACATAGGGGTGAAATGTGCTACATTTTAAAAAACTGAGGGATGCATTAGCCTATTAATATTTCTTAGGGGGTTTTATGACTTTTAGACTTTTCACATGGGAGATTAATGCAATTAGCCCGTCGATTAGATAATGGGATCGATCATCCTTAAATAATATATGATATTATTGATGTATGCATGTTTAGAATAAATTTTATGAATCCCGCAAGAATATATAAATTGCATGATGAGACAAATTTTCAAAAATTAAAATCCTTCATTTTAAATATGATTTAAAATTTATATCAAGATTTATAAAAGGGAATTTAAATATTGTTTAAATGTTCCTACCTTCCATCAACGATCAATGTATGAGATGCTACCCGCGGATACGGTCCGGCTCATATTATTGGGGGGGCCCGTTCATCGAAAAGCTGTACATTGGATCGACACATGTTGCAAGTTGGGTGGAACTCCCATGGGATTGGCTCATATTATTGGAGGATCCACATGGCGACCGTCCATCACAACTTAATATTGATGGGTAATCTTGACATGTCACAATAAATGGCGTCATATTATTGGGCCCTTATTGGACATGAGGTAAAAACATGGGGGTTACTTTGGAAGTAATTGGGCTCTACCTTTTGAAAATTATGGTTGGCTGATATTATTCGGGACTATGATTTGTCAATTGGACTCCATGTTTCCACTAAGGAAAGGAGTTTCCCGTTTTCACTAGAGGGTAGTGAAAGCGTTAAAATAGTGGGAGTGTAATTCATTAAATTAAATTTTTCCATATTTTATGTCTTAGTAAATTAATTAAGCAATCACTGATTATTGTCTGTTTCTTTTCAGTATTTCATTACAATGAATTCGCGCAATCCACTATACTCAATTCTCGAACAAAACAAATTGACTGGCGCAAACTATACGGAATGGTTCCGTAAATTAAAGATTGTTCTAAACTCGGAGAAAATTTTCTACGTGTTAGAAAAGAATCCTTCAAAGGAAGCACCGACTAATATAAGTCCGGAAGAATTGGCAAAACTTGATCAATGGTGGGACCATGATGTCAAGGCTAAATGTTATATGCAAGCTTCAATGTCTGATGAACTCCAAAGGCGATTTGAGGATGCCGTGAATGCTGCTGACATACACATGCACCTCAAGGAACTTTTTGGAGCTCAGTCAAGGTCGGAGAGGTATGCCACCGTCAAAGAGCTCATGACATGCCACATGCGAGATGGGACTTCGGTCCGTGAGCATGGGGTACACATGATTGGGCTCATTGAAAAGTTGGTAACACTCGATTTGACATTGGAGCATGAACTAAACGCGGACTTGTTACTTCTTTCACTTCCTTCGTCGTTTGACGGTTTTGTGGTGAACTTAAATATGAACAAGATAGAGGCCACCCTTGAAGAGATGGTCAATATGCTTGTGTCTTATGCGGCCACATTAAAGAAGGATAAACCGGTACTCTTGGTTGGCTCCTCTTCTTACTCCAAGAAGGGGCCAAGTGAAAAGGGTAAGAAACGTTCTGCCCCACCCAAGAAAATTGTACCACAAAAGAAAACCAAGACAAAAGTTTCAAACGTGAACATATCTGGAGATGTTTGTCATCACTGCAAGAAACCCGGTCATTGGAAACGTAACTGCAAGGAATACCTCGAGCAGTTGCGAACTGCAAAGGGTATGTTTTACATTGAAATAAATGTTTCACTTAATACTACTTCTTGGATATTGGATACCGGATGTGGATCTCACATTTGCAATGATTTGCAGGTGATGACAAGAAGTCGTAAGCTTAGGATGGGTGAGACCCAGCTGAGGCTCGGAAATGGTTCCAGAGTTGAAGCCAAAGCAGTGGGAGACGTTTATTTAGTTTTGCAGAACAATTTTAAGTTATTTTTTAGAGATGGTTTATTTGTGCCAGGTTTAGTTAAAAACATTATTTCTGTTTCTATGCTTGATAGAGATGGTTTTTCTTGTAATTTTGTGAATGAGATTTGAAATATTTACAAGAAAGAATGTTTGATTGGAAATGGACAACTTGAAAACGATCTATATAACTTAAAATTAAAAGACGTTCCAATTAATTATGTTGATAAACCGGTAACAACAAATAAAAGGAAAAATGATAGTCAAAACCCGGCAAACCTTTGGCATGCTAGGCTAGGTCATATTTCCTCAAGGAGGATGAACAAGCTAGTGGGAGAGGGCATGTTTGATATGTCGGATATTAACTCTCTACCTACTTGTGAGTCCTGCCTAAAAGGAAAAATGACTAAATCTCCTTTCAAAGGGAAGCCTGAGCATAGTCAAAATCTGTTGGATTTGATCCATACAGATGTTTGCGGACCATTTAGTATCGGTACTAAATTTGGTCACACCTACTTCATTACCTTTACTGATGATTATTCGAGGTATGGGTATTTATATTTAATGAAATATAAGTCTGAATCATTTGAAAAGTTCAAAGAATTCAAGGCTGACGTAGAAAACAAACAAGGTAGAAGTATTAAAGCACTTCGATCTGATCGAGGTGGAGAATAGTTAAGTACCGAGTTTTGAACTATCTAAAAGAGAATGAGATTCTCTCTCAGTGGACTCCTCCTATGACACCTCAGCTGAATGGTGTCTCGGAGCGTCGCAATCGATCTTTGTTGGACATGGTTCGATCTATGATGAGCTTCACTGAGCTCCCACCTTAGTTTTGGGGCTATGCGCTTGAAACGACGGTATTGTTGCTGAAAAATGTCCACACTAAAGCAGTAGATAAAACTTCATACGAGTTATGGAATG
The DNA here is from genome assembly GCF_033568475.1 of Henckelia pumila. NCBI lineage: Eukaryota > Viridiplantae > Streptophyta > Magnoliopsida > Lamiales > Gesneriaceae > Henckelia > Henckelia pumila. The sequence goes on along the minus strand of NW_027331869.1, from coordinate 582,908 downwards.
GCAAAGCTCCTAAGTATTCGTACTTAAGGATTTGGGGATGTCCTGCTTACGTGAAGCAGACAGTGGGAGATAAGTTGGATAGTCGATCCACCTTATGTTATTTTGTAGGATATCCGAAGAATTCAATCGGATATTATTTCTATCATCCTTATGAGACAAAAGTGTTTCGAGGAATGCCACCTTCATGGAGAAGGAGTTCTTATTAGATAAGAAAGGCAAGATGATGGAACTCGAAGAAATTCGAGAAGAACCCGAGATACAAAATAATGACCACACACCTCAAGAACCTTCAACGGACACGCCTATATCTAGGAGATCCGAGAGGACTTCTAGACCTCCTATTCGATATGGTCTTCTTCTTGAAGGGGATCAAAGTGAACCCGACATTGGATGTGATCCAAGAAACTTCAAGGAAGCAATTTTTGATGCGGATTCTAATTTATGGCTTGAAGCTATGCAGTCGGAAATAGACTCGATGCATACAAACCAAGTTTGGTCTTTAGTAGATCCTCCCGATGGAATTGTTCCAATAGGGTGTAAATGGATCTACAAGAGAAAACTTGAGCCTGATGGTAAGGTACTTACCTACAAGGCACGATTGGTAGCAAAAGGTTATACTCAAAGACAAGGAGTTGACTATGATGAAATCTTTTCACCAGTCGCAATGTTCAAGTCCATAAGAATCCTTATTGCCATAGCAGCATGGTATGACTATGAGATATGGCAAATGGATGTGAAGACTGCATTTCTTAATGGAAACATTAAGGAAGAAATCTATATGATGCAGCCCGAGGGATTCACATCCATGGGAAGCGAGCATAAGGTATGCAAGCTACAGAGATCAATTTATGGTCTCAAACAAGCATCAAGAAGTTGGAACCAGAAATTTGATGAAACAATAAAGGACTTTGGTTTCATCAAAAACCCGGAGGAACCGTGCATGTACAAGAAAGTAGTTAAGGATGCGCTGACATTCTTAGTGATTTATGTTGATGACATCCTACTCATTGGGAATGACGTAGGGATGTTGCAGTCAACAAAGATATGGTTATCAGGTAGATTCTCGATGAAGGATTTGGGTAAGGCATCCTATATTCTAGGGATACAGATCTATAGAGATAGATCTAAGAGAATGATAGGACTCACTCAAGCAACCTACATCGACACCATATTGAAAAGGTTTTCTATGGATGAGTCCAAGAGAGGACATCTACCTATGTGTCATGGAGTTTCTCTATCCAAGTCTACGTGTCCCAAGACTGACGAAGAGATAGAAAAAATGACACACATACCATATGCGTCAGCCATAGGTAGTATTATGTATGGGATGATATCTACCAGACCGGATGTAGCCTTTGCTCTGAGTGTCACGAGCAGATATCAGGCCAACCCCGGTCAAATGCATTGGAAAGCCGTGAAGGATATTCTTAAGTACTTGAGAAGGACTAAGAATATATTCATGGTTTATGGAGGAAGAGAATTGAAATTGGAAGGCTATACCGACTCTAGCTTCCAAAGCGACGTGGATGACTCGAAGTCAACCTCTGGATTTGTATTCATGCTCAATGGTGGTGCTGTTTCTTGGAAGAGTTCCAAGCAAGACACCACAGCGGATTCCACCACTGAGGCAGAATACATTGCAGCATCAGCTGCTGCTAAAGAGGCCGTTTGGATGAGGAATTTCGTCCAAGAGTTGTGCATAATTCCTGAAGCTGTTGGTCCAGTTCCGGTGTACTGCGACAACACTGGTGCCATTGCTCAGGCAAAGGAACCAAGGTCTCATCAAAGATCCAAACACGTACTGAGGAAATACCACATCATCCGGGAGATTGTGGAAAGAGGAGACATCACTGTCGAGAGAGTGGCCTCTGCAGACAATATCACTGATCCACTTACTATGCCCTTGCCAGGACCATTATTTGACAAACATCGCGAAGCAATGAGATTGCGTAGTATGACTAGTTGGCTTTAGGGTAAGTGGGAGATTGAAAAAGTGGGTGCCCGGTTAGCCAACTTGTGGCTAAGGGCTTTTGTGACTCTATGTATAAACAATCTTTTTTTAATATAATTTACATTCATTAATGGAATTTTCTTTGTCTTTCTTCATATTGTTATATTGTGATATACTATTGATGTTTTGATAAAGACCTTGAATATACTATAGTGTAAGTAAGATGAGATAGTGAATAAAGAGAGATCACTATTATGAAACACATCTTATAGTCACTGTATATTCTAAACAGTTCCTAGTCAATTGAGCCGTCCGCTAATAAGGATAAGGATCGCTTGAGATTGAGACTAGCATTTGTGATGCCAAGTACCACGTTTCATTGGTAATGGACATGGAGATGTTCAAAGCATGCAAATGGATATTCATATGATGAATGATCGAACTACCATATTCGGACTTTCCAAGTGGTTATCACTTATCGAGTGGATAAAGTCCGCGGTTTTGGTTGTACACCATTAGTCCTTACTACTTGAAACATCATTGAGACTCTATATGCTAGTACTGTACCTTGACTCGTTTACCGACTCTATTGGGGTCATCAGGTGTCGGGATTGGGTACAGTTATGACATATATAGGAGTCGATGCTTTGTTGTCAAAGATTCACCACATACTTGCGAGTGTGGATATCCTATGCGATCTGAGGAGAAATTAGTGTGACGAATCTCTGGCCAGAGTACATGATGTGTTTTAGGTTACTCGGTTTTCCTAGTAACACATGCGATGTCACTATTTGATCTCCAAGATGTAATGCATAGTTATCGAATCTCGAACGACTCTCGATGCACCAATGGTTGCTGATTCGATCGGGATATATGGATGAAGGGACCGTACTGTACGCTAAACAAAATCTACTGGTTTTTGCAGGCACTATCAGTGATACCTAGGGAATCATGGGGCGATGTTGCTAGACGCTCTTACCATGATTCGTTGGGCAAGTCGGAAATTGTTGTTTCGAGTCACAAGGAGTTGTGAGCCCACGGCTAGCTGTATCCCTAAACCATTGAGGGTCACACAAGTAATGGATTACTAAACCCCGTTGAGATAGTTAAATTTAAAGAGTTAAATTTAATGAAAGAGAAGTTGGACTTCTTAACTAAAAGGGAGTGGAATTTCCTAAAATGACATAGGGATGGGCATTTTTGGAAATCACTGAATTCGGATTCAGAAAAAATTATCTTGACTTTAAAAGGTGCAGAAATGGTTTCTGTGCACATTGGTGAAATCGGTTTATCAATCGGAGTCATGATGAATTTTATATTAATTTCTATAATAACGGGCTTGGCTTGTTGGGCTTAAGTTATGGATTATCGGCCCTAAGGAGTTAGAGTCCTAACATAATTATAACTTAATCTATTCTAGAAATTATATATATATACATATGTAGGGTTCGAAATTCTCACTAATTCCTCCTTGCAATTTTCGAACACTACATAAAATTTCTAAGGGATTTTTTGAAAATTCCCTTCTTCCTTTTTGAGAAAATTCGGTCTGTGATTTTTCCGAAAAATCATTTTTTGAATTAACAGATCAAATCTGTTTATTCTCTTCGATAAACATCTGATTGTTTTCTAGTGCAATCAATCAGAGGGTTTCTGTTTTCTGTTCGTGGACTTGATTCCGGAGATTGATCATGAAGCCATCGGTTCCCGGGATATACAAGAAGAGCAGATTAAATTCTGTTGGTGTCCATAATCAAGCCGTTGCTTGAATAGGTAAAAATTTAATTGTGATTTTATTTTTACTTGCATAATTTAATCGTAACGTTTTGATACCCATGATATGGAATCGTTCCATATAAGAAAATAAAATTTTTAAACTTTCGCTGCACCGGGTATCAATTCTTAATTGATCTGAACACGTTTTTCCAACAAGAAGAAGAAATCTATATGGATCAACCCAAAAGATTTGTTGTTTTGGGTAAAGAAAATAAAGTGTGTCGACTCGTTAAGTCTTTATATGGGCTGAAACAAGCTCCTAAGAAATGGCATAAAAAATTTGATAAATCCTTGTTGTCAAATAGAATACTCCAGAATTATTGGACATCTCATGTATATCATGAACTGTAATTGACCAAATATTGTGTGCACGATAAATAAGCTGAGTTGGATCACGGGTAATCCAAATGAGGCTCATTGGAAAGCTTTGACACGGGTGCTTAGATATCTAAGACACACCTTGGATTATGTCTTGTATTACACAAGATATCCTACGGTGCTTGAGGGATACAACGATGCAAATTGGATTTCCGATACCAAAGACTCTAAATCCACCAGTGGCTGTGCTTTTAGCATTGGTGGTTGCACAGTCTCTTGGAGGTCATCAAAACAAACTTGCATCGCTAGATCCACAATGAAATCTGAATTCATGGCAGTTGCTAAAGCCGCAGAAGAAGCAAAATGTCTTAGAAATTTTCTGGAGGATATTCCTTGTTGGTCAAAGCCAGTGCCTGCAATTATGATACATTGTGACAGTCAATCGGCAATTGCAAGGGCACATAATACTATGTATAATGGTAAGTCTCGAAATATTCGTCGAAGACATAATACCGTACGACAATTTATCTCAAATAGAGTTATCACAATTGATTAAGTCAAATCAAAAGATAACTTAACTGATCTGCTTACAAAAGCATTGAATAGAGATCATGTAAGGCCCGAAAATATTAAATTATTAATTATGGGATTTGAGACTTAAATTCCATAATATGGGATAATATTTATTTGAGAATTTATGAAAATGATAGATTTAATTTCCGAGCCGAAAATATTTAATTTGAGAATTTACGGATTTTGAGAATTAAATTCCGAGAATTCTTAAATTAAAAGAATAAATATTCAATTTGAATATTTATGGAATTCGAGATTAAATTCCATGTTTTGGAAATTAAAGAAGATGTATTTTGAAGATGAAACCCGATCAAGGGTTGATTGGAGAATATCGAAGATTCGAGGGCTAAAGTGCAAAAGGTCGGGATTATTGATTAATCCGAATTTATTTAATTTTAATCCGAGTATATTTAATTTGAGAATATTTAGAGTTTTGATTTTAGTTCTAATATTCTTAAATTATTTTGGATTGAAATTGAATTAAAACGAAGGTCGAGGACTGAATTGCAATTACTGAAAACTTGAGGGACTAAATTGCAATTTATGCAATACATATCCGATTTAATCAGATTTGTAAGCATATACACGTGCATATGTTGTAAGAAAACTTCAGATTCAGAAATGAGAACAGAGAGCTCGAACCCTCTTCCATTTCCTTTGCTTTTCGATTTTCAAACGTCGATAACTTTTGTTTCGCTCGTCCGATTTCAATTCCGAAAGATGTTCTGGAATCCTTGCAACGAGGCCTTCGAATTGATGTAAGTATTTTGTTCTCTTGGCATGTTTTGAAGAACGAAATATGGCAGAGATCAGATTATGAAACTATGTTGTGTCTTTGAGTTTGTATGTCATTTGATATCGCAGTCGGATTGGAAATGAATTAAGAAACGAACTTGTCATGGTTTCAGCATGTTTTTGACTTGTTAAAATGTGATTATAGCTGCTGATATGATGAATTGAATGATGAATTCAGCTGATATAAGTGATACGAATGATTGAGTTGATTAGAAATGAATTCGATACCGAGTTGGTTCCCGATTTTCAATCGCTACGCCGTCGATTGATATTTTGACTTCGTTTTGATAGCCTATAACTGAGTTGATATAGTTGTTTAGATGCTATGAATGTTATGGCATTTTTATTTCTCGATTTGAGTTGAGTTTCGAAGGCTAACGATTCACGACTCCGAGTTATATCGAATAAGAAGAAGTTGAAGTTTGAAATGATGTTGATTGAATCTATATTGATGATTTTGATTCAATTCTGAAATGATTGAATAGAATGAGGTTTGATATACATGTTTGATGATATATTTCAGAGTTTAATAGGAGACTATTGACTCAAGAACCTCAACTTGAAATCGAAGAAGAAATGATCAAGATGGAAGCGAATGTGAGTGAAGATGATTGACGATTGAATGATCAGATTCATATAGGAGTTGTGGTACTTCCTATCCAGATGTGGAACATCGTCAACTCTAGAATGAAAGGTATAATGACGACATCGCGAGTCAGGGACTGTGAAACTCAAGAACGACTATTCTTGAGTTATCCCGAACAAACCACATACTTGTTTAAGTATTTGTTTTTGAGGTAGAACTTATGTTATTGTCGATCCATCATAGGTAGTGGATCTTTATTGATTTTGATATGATTGTATATTGAATTGATTCTATGCCAAGGTTGCGGTTAACCTTATTTTCTAGCCCGGAATGGCTACGATAGATGGATATCCATGTCAAGATCGGTTACGAATCTTGATGGCAATGAAGTGATAAGAATCAATTCTTGAGATAAGCGCGCTATATAAATTGAGTCTTGATTTGAAGTTGAGTCGATATATGCGTTATTTTTACTCTATTCTTGAGTTGATATGTTTAGAGTTGATATGAATTTATTTAACGCATTTATATGTCGATTATACTGAGAATGATTTCTCACCGGAGTTTATCCGGATGTTGCTTTGTTTTGTATGTGTGCATTGCAACAGGAGGGGCAGGAGCTTTGTTGAGACGACATTGATAACTCGGGAGAGAGATGTAGCAAGTAAGGACTCGGGTGTATAAGTTAAAGCATGGTATAGTGATAGCATCAACCATAGCAAGAACTTAAGACTTGAAGTTATTTATGCTATGTTGAATAGCTTGTAGTTTTATATCTTTTAAGCTATTCATTTGATGTAATACATGCATGATTTTATATGTGAGACTTGATACAAGTGTATATGCATGTTTTTATATTTGATAACATGCTTGGGATTGAGTTTGATTATGATTTATACCTTGTACCAAGACTTGACAGCAAGAAGTTCTGCTCTGTTATTTTTCTGGAATGGTTCCCGCTCGATCGGTAGCTTTTGCCCGATCGAGCGCGGCAAGTATATGGGCACACCGAGAGTTTTGATTCATGGCTCGCTCGATCGGCTAACTTTGCCGGATCGAGCGAGGCCAATATTTGTGCAGACCCGAGAATTTGATATTTTGCTCGCTCGATCGGCTGACTTTGCCCGATCGAGCGAGGCTCTGAGATTTTAAAAAAAAAAAATTCTGCTCTTGATTTATTATTCTTTAATTGTTTGATTAATTTTTTAATTAATCATTAGCTGCCCTAAAACGAGATTAGCAACCCGAGGTCCCCACAGATCAAATGTACATCTTGTCAAGAGGAATGAGCATAAAGTCTACAATATGAAGCTCTCATAGTGGTAACCCAACCTTGTTGATTGGAGATCCCAAAATCTTGGTTCAATGGGACAACTAAATTATGAGAACTAGTAAACACTCAGGAATTTTTTCCAACTCATTCCTAGGACGAAGAGTGTTGTAGTACTCTACCAATGTAGTGAGGTTAAGTTTGAAATTTTAATGGTTTCTTGATTAAAAAAAAGGAGGAATATGGTAGAATACTCTTAAAAGGAAATCACCTATGTTAGTGTGAGGACGGGCCGCCTCAAAGAAAAACTTGTGAAGCCAAGAGGTGTTACATGACCAAAATGGACACAACCGGAAAACCAAATAGAAATGAAGGGAAGTTGTTGTGTAGATATTGTTGACTGGTTTTACACAAATCGCCAAGAAGTTCAAGACATCATGTTCACTTTGTGGCCTAGTAAATCCGATAGTATTCTACCGGGGAAGGTTTAAAATCACAAGCTACCTAACCTGATGTAATAGTTTTTCGTGTAAACTCTCTTTCGACATCATGTGCATTCATGCATTAATTTCATTCATGCAGGGGATTGTTGGAATTTTTTAGAGGCTTAATGAATTGAAATTAAGCAAAAGGTCTTGAAAAACTCGGACGAAAGAAAAAAACTCGACTGCAAAAAACTGTCTGGAATTGCCCATGGGGCGCCCAAAATGAGCGCCCCTGCACCGCCTTGAGCGCGGGTGCGCCCAAGAGTGGGCGCCCCTGCACTGTCCAGAATTATTTCGGACGAAGCGTGCGGTACGGGGGTGCCCGAAAATGGCGTTGGTGCGCCAGTAGACCTGTTTCACAAAAATTTGTGATGTATTTTCGAGTTTTCTGCATCCAGATGGTTCTTTTGATGGTTCTTGTCAGTTATTTTGAGCCAAAAAGACACACCTCATAATGAAATGTCTTGTCCCTGCAGACAAACAACTTAAATATGATATTCAAATATCATTTTAAAGAGATATTCTTAGATTTTTAAAGCATTATGCATACATCTTGCTTCCTCTTCTTCTTTCTACAAAAGAGAGTTTATTTATTTTCTGGTTAAGGAACTTGTGATTTATAGTGATGTAATCAGAAGTAAAAGTTGGTGTATCTTGGGAGAAGATGGCCAAACACCGAAAGCACTAGAGCGGGACAAAAGCTTCTTGAGGAAATCGTGTTCAACACAATCCTCAACTATTGAATTCATTTATGTTTTATTTTGCCATATTCAAGTTTTTTCTTGATACTCTATGGCCCCATTTGGTTTCAAAAGCTAGACCAAAAAAGCACTTTTTTAAGTGCTTTTCATTTAATAAAGTGTTTGGTTGACAAAAAAAGTGCTTAAATAAGCACTTTTTAAAGTCAAAATTAGAGCTTTTTCAAAAGCAAAAAATTATAGCTTAAAAAAGTGCTTTTTTTAAAAAATATCTACCAAATCCAAACGGGGCCTATACCACACATATCACTACACATGTTCTACAAACCATATACTCTTATAAATTAAATAGGATTCTCGTACCAAACTTTGTCTGTCGTTAGTCCGTTGATGTCAATAAACCTAATTTTTACTCTCAACTTGATGATATTACAGAAAAACCTCACTTATTATCGTCGGGCCCTCAATTATAGTCTGAAGTAAGGAAGGAAAAATTTGAATTGTGAGTTGAAATGTCGTCTGAAGACTCCTATTTATAGACCGAGATCAGTACTTCCGATTTGGAGTTCGGACATTCCGAACTCTGCATGCTCACCACGTTTCCGAACGTCAGAGTTCAGACGTTCCTATCAGGGATTCGGTGGTTCCGATCATTGCATGCATTCACTCGTGTCCAGTTTCATTGCTTAGTCATCGTGCCATGTCATCGGATGCTCCGATTTGACACTTCGGATGGTCCTGTTGGGGATCGGTTAACTCATGCCCGAAAACGCAGCGAAAATTTAAAATTTTTAATATAAACACCAAGCACTTGTGTAGCATTCAAATCATCAAACATCCATAAGGTGTTTAAGAAGATTTTACCTATCAATCTCTAAAGATTGATTTATGGCTCCAACCAATTTGTGAACAACTTAGCTCTTGAAATGATAGACACTATCTACAAGCTTCCAAGAGCACACCTTGCTCAAAAATGGATTCAACTCTTCAAGAATGAACCTTGTTCGAAATTATCTCCTCTTCGAATTAGGTCCACGACTAGTCGAACTAGATTCATTTTAAATATGCACTATAATATTTAGAGCATTTTTCATTGAGATTTTTTCTTGCCTTTTTTTCCCAAAATGAAAAGACAAAACTTTGAGAATTTTGGACTTGAAGTGCACGGTCACTTCTTCAAAAATGGATGAGGAATATGATTATATTATTGTGATGGTAAAAGATGATTGACACAATTAATTCTTGCATGAAAAATTGTATCCAACCTTTTAACCTTTCATATTCCCTCACACACATATATATATATATATATATAAATATGTCAAACATATATATATATATATGTCCCTTGAACTTAATATTTAATTAATTAATAAACTTAAATTCATTTAAGTTTAATCAATTAATTAAATCCAACTTGAACTTATTCAAGCCCACTAGTAAAATAATTATTCAACACTGTTTTATTTTGAGCTCTACAAGACTCAATGGTGTTTAATTAATTCAACACTTGAATTAATTTAATTATTTATACTTTACAAAGTCTACTAGTGAAAAAATTAATTCAACCCTTGAATTAATTTAATTAAGTTCAAAATAATAGTTTTGAAAATCACCATTTTCAAAAACTAATTATTTATTCAAGTCAACTTTTAATTTTGGAACACATTCACAAATTAAAAGTTACTTTCCCTTTTATTCTCCATTAGAAGTCATACTTCTAATTTATTTTACTTATAAACTCCTTTATAAGTTGTTCAACACATTGAACTAATTTTAATCTCAATGAGATCTAAAAAGGTAGTACTTGTGTGACCAATGGTTCATTGATACAACTAGCAGTGGGTTCACATCTCCATGTGATTCGGGATCAACAAGTCTCTTATGTGAGCATACCCTATATAGCTCCATTCTTATTAATCAACCCCTTGATAATAAAAACGTCAGAAAACTCAAGTCTGATAGCACCCAACCAGTCATGTTAAACGTCTAGCAGCATCGCTTACATGACTCTCTAGGTATCAAATGATAGTGCCTGCAAGAACCAATCAATTATGGTTAATGTACAGTACGGTCCCTTCAACTCATATATCCCGATCGATTCGACAACCATTGGTATATCGAGAGTTGTCAATGAATCGATAACTATGTGTCATGTCGTAGTTGCATCAAAGGTGTATATCAAGAAACTCTTTCTTAATTACCACCTACTCTGATCAGAGATTTCAAGCTACATATGCATGAGAACACATAGGATATCCATACCTGTAGGTAAGCGGTGAATCTCCGACTACAATGCATCGACTTATATATGTTTCATCACAACATCCAACATTGTCACCTGACGACCCCAGATGAGTCGGTAAACAAGTCAAAGTGAAGCACTAGCATATAGAGTCTCCATGTTGTCCCGGGTCATTTGTGACTAATGGTGTACAACCATAAACTAGAACTATTCCACTCGATAAGTGAGAACCACTTGGAAAATCCTTTAGAAAGGGTTGTTCGGTGCACTCTACAAGGAGCACCTATTTGCATGATTGGACATATTCATGTCCCCTACCAATGAAACATGGTACTCACATAGAAAATACTAGTCTCAAGCTCGAGCGTCCTTTATCCTTTTTTATGGCGGTTGAGTCGACTAGGAATAGTTTAGAATATAAAGTATTCCAAATATGAGTTTCATGATAGTCATCACATGATCATCTCATATTCTTTCTACTATTTGTATAATCAAGGGCTTTATCTATGCAGCTAGCATGGGCATACAGATAAAGATGTGTCAAATTAATAATTCAAATATTATTAAAATAAAGATTGTCATACAAAAGTTCTTTCAAGGACCATCGGCCAACACTTGGCTCGACGGGCACCTACTCTAACAATCTCCCACTTGCACTAGAGCCAACTACCCATATTCTTCAAACCCATTGATTCGCGATGCTTTTCGAACAATGGTCCTGGTAAAGGCTTAGTTAGTGGATCATCAACATTATATGCGGAGGCGAATCTGTCTAACGAGACCTCTCATCTTTCCACAATCTCGCGGATGATGTGGTATTTTCTCAGTATATGTTTGGATTTCTGATGAGACCTGGAGCAACTCCATTAGGAACAACGTCCAACTCTTGGATGAAATTATTCATCCAAACACCCTCCTTTTGCTGCATCTAATGCAACAATGTATTTGGTCTCATTGGTGGAATCCGCATTGTTGTCTTGCTTGGAACTCTTCTAACAGACAACAACACCATTGAGCATGAATACAAAATCAGAGGTTGAATTCAATTCATCGATATCGCTTTGGAAGCTAGAGTTGGTATAGCCTTCCAATTGTAGTTCTCCACCCCATAAACCAAGAACATATTCTTAGTCCTTCTAAAATACTTGAGGATGTCTTTCACAGCTTTTCAGTGTGGAAGACAGGATTCGATTGATATATACTTGCAACACTCAGTGCAAATGCCACGTCAGGACGTGTAAATATCATTGCATACATGATAATACCAATAGCAGATGCATATGGAATGCGTGCCATCGCCTCTATCTCTGCATCATTATTGGGAGACATGGACTTGGATAGAGACACGCCATGACACATTGGTAGATGTCTGATAAGTGTGTTTAGTATGCATTATTTTATAGCATTTTTTGTTTAGTTTGCATGAATTTAGGTTAATTTCGTAAGTTTTATTAGTGTCTTTTGTATGTGTTTGCATTAGACTCACCTGGTTGAATTTTGTAGGAAATTAAGCAAAAAAAAAAAGGGAATTATGTTCGTCCAAGGCACGCGCGCGCGCGAGACCCTTTCTCGCGCGTGCGCCGGAGGAAAATCCAGAGGCAAGCACTCGCGCGCGCGCATAAGAGAAATTCAGAGCATGAATAGAAGAGGCGCGCGCGGGCGAGCTCATGCCCCGCGCGTGCGCCGAAGAGATGTCCAGAGAGTTACAGAGAAGCAGCGCGCGCGCGAGCTCTGTCGCGCACGCGCGCGAGACAATCGAGGTTGCACTGTTTGTTTACGTTGCGCACACGCGAGACTTCCTAGGCGCGTGCGCGCGTGTCCGCATAACCTAATTTTGAGTTTTTTTTAAGTTTGAAAAGGACTCTAATCGGGCGGCCGTATAAATAGAATTTTTATACTCTTTCCAAGGACTTTTGATCTTTTTGGAGTACGGGCAAAGCTTACGGCGGCTGTAGAGCGAATTTCTTCAGAATTTCTTCTATTCTAGTATTTTTATTTTATGTTTTTAAACTTGATTTATTGAATCATGTTTGTTAGTGAGTAGTTTCTTTTCTTCGATCAAGGCCACGTGATTGGGCCAGACAGTTTATGTAACAACTTGATTTGTTTATTTGAGATTTTCAGACTTAATTGATTTTATTGATTATCAAATTTATCTCCGTCTTACAAATTTCTTGGCCAGTTATTTGTTTGCTTGTTAATCGAGTGTAAGTCGACAGAGGAGGTCTCGAATTCGATCACTTTGATTTTCAACATAGTGTAAAGCTGACTAGAAATAGAATTCGGTTTCATTATACGGTTTAGGTGTCTATTGAATTTTCACGGTGATTTATGCATTCAAATTTGATTAGAATTACGAAAGATTAGTTCATCAATTTTTGAATAGGTTTGATTGTTCTAAAAATAGACCTTCGAATAAATTAGGAAAATTCCCGTAAATTAAGATTAAGTCTGATATCTTAGATCGATTACTTGTTGCATGAATTGTCTGGTACCTACGTGTGTCCTTGATCGAACTTTTCCCAAATTTTAAGTAATCTAAAGTTTTCTGCTGCGTTTTTATTTAATTTAATTTTATTTGCAATTTTATTCATTAGTTTAAAATCTGAAATCATTTTTTTTATTAGTCTAGATTAAGTAGAAATAAATAGATTTTGGTAATCATATTTTTACAGTCCCTGTGGGTTCGACATCTGGATCTTTGTCCACTTTATTATAATTTGACCTGGTTCGCTTGCCAGTAGAATTTATTCATACCGAAATAACCGGTCAAGTTTTTGGCGCCGTTGCCGGGGACTGTGTTGATATCAAAATTTTTATTTTGCTTGAGATTAGACATTACTTATCTTCTGAATTTCTGACTATAATTTCTTGGTGATTTTCAGGTACTTTCTGTTTTGCATGCATAGAACTCGATCAAGGAAACTACTACCACTTGATTTGGAGATCGAGCGCAATGAAGGATCACAATGCCAATGGTAGTCGAAATCTGCTATATCATTTAACAAGTGCATCGCACTGTCTTCATCTCTTCTAAACAATTGACTGCCAGTGGCCAAGGCTCCAGAATCTACCCAACTTCTTGTAATCTCATCCAAACCAATATAAAAAATTTTAGTGAGGGTGTAAGTCGAAAACTGATGGCTTTGAAATCTGTTCGCCAAATCATTGAACCTCCCCCAAGCAGCATAGAAAGGCTCCAAGTATTGCTGGCCAAATCTTGTAAACACCTGTCATTGGTCCATCTCCAAGTACCTCACAAGCAAGAAAAAAATAAAATAAAAATTAAGAAATAAACAAATGCAGGAAAAAAAAATGTCTAGTCTCAAACAAATAATTTATACTAATATTAACTAAACAGTCCCCGGCAACGGCGCCAAAAACTTGATCGGCTAAATGGGTGTGATATAAATCTACTGGCAAGCATACCATGTCAAGTAATAGTAAAGTGGACTGAGAGTCCAAGTATCGATCCCACAGGGACTGTGTCAATTCTCAAGATTCGATTATTTTACTTAATCTAGACCAAAATCATAAAGAGCAAATTGATTTAAATAAAATAAGAATATAAAATAAAAAACTGCTCAAGAAATAAAAATAAAAATAACTGAAGATAAAAATAATTAAAACAAAGACAACCAAGACACACGTAGGTATCGAACAAATCATGTAACATGTAGCCGATTCAGGACTCAGATTTAATCTTAAATTACGGGAATTCTCCTAATTTGTTCAAAGGACTATTTCTAGAACAATCAAACCTATTCAAATATTGACGGATTAATCTTTCGTAATTCTAATCAAATTTGAATGCATTAAATATTTGTGAAAATTCAGTTTACACCCAAACCGCACACTGAAATCGAATTCTATTTCTAGTCGGTTTTACGATATGTTGATTATCAAAGTGATCAAAATCGAAACCTCCTCTGTCGACTTGGAATAAATTAATATGCAAGCAAACAGTTGATCAGACTATTCACAAGACAAATATAAATCTGACAATCAATAAAATAAAATCAACTCTGAAAAATCCCAAACAAACATCCAAGTTTTCTACATGAATTTGTTCGGCCCTATCACGCCGTCTTGGTTGAAAATAAACTACTCAATAATTAAACTAGAATTAAACAAAAATTAAAAGAAAAATAAAAGAGAAAGTGCATAAATCTCTTCTCTTCTCCAGCCGCCTTGCTCTGGTTGTGCGTCCAAAAATCCCTGATGAATCTCCTGGTCGCTCGAGCGAGCATGTTTCTGCCCGAAGAAATAATTCACAGCACAGACACTACAAGAAAAATGCAAAACGACAACCGATTTTATCCGTTGTCGTAGGGGGGTATAAAACCGTTGTAATTGTGGGTGTTGTAAAAAGCATGCCCTACGACAACGGTTTATATCCGTTGTCTTTGGTAGCATACCACAACGGTTTTGCAACAGTTTATATCCGTTGTCTTTGGAGGCATAATACAACGGTTCTGCAATAGTTTACATCCGTTGTCTTTTCAGGCATACAACAACAGTTTTTTACCGTTGTCGTTTGAGTTAAAAGTCGTTGTCTTTCGGCTTGTCTTTTAAATAACAGTATCTTCAACAACAGTTTTACATTACATACAACAACGGTGAAAATCCGTTGTTTTTTTAAAAATAAAAAACAAAAAAAAATTTTAATATACAAATTTTCAATATTATAAATCAATCAAAATTTAAAATTTCAAAAATAAAATTTAATATATAATTTTCCAGTATTACAAATCACTCAAAATTCGAATTCTAATTTTTAATGAATACTAAAAAATAGAGCTATAAACTAATCTTGAAAAAATTGAATAATTGAGAGAGAAAATATATATCGGAACAAAGACAGAAGCCAAATAGAAATGAAGCATTATTTCTTGGCAAGCAGAGATGATTCCTCTTTCAATTATTATCCAGCAGTTGGGGCTTAGGAGTGTTGGCAGATCAGATCATTCAAAGTCTTGAGAAGTTTTCCCTGCAAGATTGTACAAAGTTGTATTGATTGTTTATTTAGAGCTAGCTAGACCATAAGAAGAATGGCTCCTTCCGAAAAATATGCGAATTAAAAGTAATGATAATTCAAATGGCAATAAAAATGAATAACATATGTTTTTAACCAGAAGAATGTTTACCATTCCAGCGAACATACATCCAAGGCTCCACATGTCTAGAGAATAATCATAGTCTTGCAATGTACGCAGGAAAAGTTCATCCGGGACATACAAGATTAGATAGATTGGCTCCGCTAAAATTTTCACATGAATTGATCTTCCCAGTAGCCATATGGTTGACAGTGTCATCTATCCTCAAATCGCCAACAAGAGCTCTCAAGATCATTATTTGCAGAAAGAGTTTTCATAAAAACAATATAAGCATCGAATTATAAAATCAATATATTTGAAAGCAGCATTTTTTTTCTTTGTTGAAAACTACTCTATTACCTGTCAAGCAATGTAACCATTTAGGATTATTGGAAATCCGCGGATCATAACCTCCGTGATTGTTCCACGGCCAGCCTGCAATACATCCAAATTTTCATTAGTCAAACGTCGATTGTTTCCAATAAATATGCTCCTTTTCTTATCCATGGAGATATACAGGGGAGGGGAAGTTTATTTACGGTCTTGATTGTTATAGCTTAGTTATAATGCAATCGCAGGCACCCATGTACTCCTCCATTTTGGTGACAAAACCCTTCACCTACGATGCAAACACATTTTGTCGGTAAGAAAGTAGCAAAAAGGGCTGGACACACCACCAGTGATCATACCAAGAATTTCGTGTTATAGTCCTGCATGATAATTTCATAAATTTCAACAAACAATAACTTTATACCATAATACTAGAATTGACGAATTTGTTAAAAAACCTCCACAAGGGTTATAGTCCTGCATGATAAGTTCATAAATTTCAACAAACAATAACTTTATACCATATTTACATGGGCAACATCCAGATTGTGAACAATGAAGGGATTGAAATTTGGATTTCCAGCGTGTAAAAATTTGAGAAGACTAGCAAATCTGAGGGCAATTTTGATTCTTTGAAACCAAGTAAAACCATATACAGAAAACACACATGTTGAAAATAAATTGAGATTATATGTAAGTGAACAAGTACAAAAAAAAAACCACTTCTCAATCTTAGCATATCGATCAGTAACAACAACATTGACCATTAAAGTAAAATAAAGCCCATGGACAACAAAAATAAATATTAGCGAGCATATAGAACCCACTTCTCAATCTTATATTAAAGTTAAATAAAACCCACTTCTCAATCTTATAATAATATATATTAGTGTATAATTGCTAGGTTTTCGCTAATAACAATGATAAATTGTTATTATATTTATCATGGCTCGGAAGGCTTCAGATCAGGAAAGTAAGCTGCAAGGTTTGGCATCCCATTAAGCTACATCATACCATGTATGAGTTCTTTAAGTTCCTGCGATAAACCCGTATTAAATCGAGCAAAATCAATTGAGAACAAACTGGAGCAATGTTGTAAAGGTGGAATTTGAAGTATCCACGGCTACATATTTACACAATTAACAATCAAGATTAACATGATATAAACAACAAAACAAATTTAACGAATTTAAGTCTGTCTGAAAAAAAAAATTCTACCCTGGAACAGAAATCGTAAAGTAAGAAAATTCTTTGGCATTGAGGAATTCCATTGTACAAGGTGATTGTAGAGGCATTTTAAAACCACCTACTAACCCAACAAACCAAACTATCATTAGGCGGTAAAAGGACAAAGCACGGTGAAGGAGCCCTCCATCCTACATTATAAAAGAGAAAACATTGAAATCAACACGTAAGTAGAGACATGATTTACCAAGAGGTCAACAAAATGATGAGGACCAAATAACTTTATAAAAGAAAAACAATGGCCCTTCTGGATCAACTATTTTTTGGCAATACCTAGTGTGGCCCAGATTGGATCAGGAGCTTACAATTATTTGATTGATTCTAAATAGCTTATATATATTTTGTAAAAGAGGCAACCCAGTAATCCAACCAAGCCTGGTATACAACTTGAGAAAGAATGGTGAAGAATAAACCAACTCCTATTAATTAGTAATATGCTATATCCTATCTAATAGGCCATTGCTTCCCTAACACAATTTCAGGATGGCAATTAAACTGAATCACAAATTAAATGAATCAGCTGCCTTTATTTTACAATGTTGAGGATGATGAAACTTTAGCGATCATATGCATCAATTCACAAATAGAGACACAAAATATAAGACTGATACACTTGCACCTCAAATATGTGCCACAGATTCAATTAATAGCAATATGGTACAGCACAAATTTAATACCCTTAGCATCTGAGCTTCATAACATAACTTCTCCTGTGAGTACAACTCAATTTCTTTTTCAAGGCATGATATATCTTGCTGCAGTTGTGGAGAAAGGGCTTGCTTTAGCATGGCTTTGAAAGAGGATAGTGTATCTTCAGATCTTGGACATTAAATATAAAACATAACATCTGAATTTAACTTTTAATCACTCCAAAATAATACAGAATTTACTGAAACAACTTTCCTGGTTGATCCAACCACTAGGCACAACCTAAACAAGATTTTTGAAGTCGGAAAATGCTTTTAGCAGCCCCAAGTTAAGCACCCTGGCAGTCATGAAGAAGAATTCACAAATGAATGGGTATTTGGCATTTACAATACTTGTGGAAACAGGATTCTTGTTTTGGATAGAAGGTACATTAGCTTTACTAGTAGAACTTGTAGCTTCTTGAGATTGTAGCAACCGATATTGTTCATCGTTATTATTTGTTGCAGTATCAAATTTTGCAGCATTATCATTAATCCACTCAGATACTTCTTCCGATGATGCATGCAGAGCTGTCAATCCTCTGGAACAAATTTATCAAAGAGGCAACAACATCTTGAGTATAGTAAAAAATAATCGTTAAGAATAAAAGATACATCTATTACCTCAGCTCCAAGCGGTTACTGTGAAACACATATTTAGGATCGATTTTGTCCCTTTTGGACAAATTGGCATCAAGGAATGGCTCACACAGACGAAACATCACAACACTGAGATTTAAAAACATGCCAGAACTAGCACAAGATAAAGGATCGACATGTAAACAAATCCCACATAATGAACTGTTATACTTACAGCTGAGCATTACCACATACAGTTAAAGTTAAAATTTAGCATAACAAGTACAACCACAAAACTATTTTACTGTGAACAGAGATACCTGCAAATGAGCCCTTGAAGAGTTCCTATTGATAACCTCTGCAATGTACTCAAAACCATTTTCGCGAGTATTTGTATTCTTAAGTAGGCACATGAGAACCTCCGCCAACACATCATAGAAAGTGTTCATCACAGTTTTGATAGTTGTAAAGGATGATAGAAGGTCTGCAGGATGGCGAGTATATGCTTCTAAGAAGCACTGATGACTGGCATTACAAGAAAAAACTACAAGTTGAATTAAAGTTTTACCACGAAGAACTAGATTCACCATTCTCGCAACAAAGAAAACAAGGAAACAAGAAACACCATCCAGTTTCAGTAAATTCAAAAATCCATATCTGGTAGTGTACGATAGCAATGGCGGCCAAGAAAGAGAAAAAAATTAGCAGAGAAGAAGCCCGCTGCCTATAAAGCTCCGAATGAGAATAAAATTTCTTGTAGTGTCTATATTAACGCCAGCTTAAGATCTCAAACTTGTAGATCGAATTTCAATTGAATGCATGAAGTTTCAATACCGGGCAACTATGGTCGAACAGGGGTGACGCCTTCGAAGCTTCATGTCGCCATTCCTTTCTATATTGGCATCAAAATGAAGCTCAGGATGATCTCTAATCGAATTCTAGCTCCAAACACATATTTCCGATGCGAATGGCAGCAAATCGACGGTGAGAAGTGGGCGGCGGCTAGGGTTGGGTTTTGGGAGAGTCGTGAGAGCGCGAGGAGGAGGAACAAAATGGTTGAGAAATTTTTATTTTTTATCGACGGAAAAGGGGTTGAGAAAATTAATGATATGGCATAATTATTTTTAAAAAAAATGAAGAAAAAAATTAAAATAAAAGACAACATAAAAAGACAACGGTTTTAAAATTTAGTTGTCGAAGACACCAAAAAAAACGCACATAGACAACAGTTAATTAAAACCGTTGTCGTAGGTCATAAAAAACACGCTCATAGACAACGGTTTTAAAAAACCGTTGTCTTTGACATATAAAAGACAACGGTTTTTTTAAAACCGTTGTTTTTTTCATTAAAATATAGGCAACCACAACGGTTTTTAATAAAACCGTTGTTAAAAGTCAAAAGACAACAGTTTTTTTAAAAAACCGTTGTCTTTTGAGTGTTGTTGATACCAAGATTTGTTGTAGCTAGACATCATGCGCGATTGCGCTTCTTCATCTCCCAACAGCGCAACTTAAGCACTAAACTCTTCTCCTCCAGCGCAATTGCGCTTCTTTCATGCGCAGTTCCTGATTTCTTTCAATCATGCGCGATTGCGCTTCTTCCTTGTTCTTTAGCGCATCACCATGCGCTGTTCACATCCTCCATTGCGCGTTTGCGCCTCTTGTTGTGCTAAACTCTTGTGCAAACGCGCTACAACTTCACTTATCAGTGCATGCTTCAAACTGCTTCGTGCGACGATTTTGAAAAATTCATATCTTAAGTTCTAGCCGTCTGATCGAGCTGAAATTTTAACAGAAGCTTCAAAAATCTTGAGCTTCATTCTGATCGGTGGAGATCGGATTTGGATTTCTCTAAAATTAAATATGAATTTTTGACCAAAACTGCTCCGTAATTTTACTCTTCAAAAATATATTTTCCTACAAAATCAACCGGGAGAGTGAAATACACACACATGTACTAAAACATATAAAAACACATAAAAATAATATGAATGCGCACAAAAATATATATAAAAATATCACAAACTAATGCATACAAAATGCACTTATCATTGGTCAATAGCGGCTGATTGTTGTTCCGCCCGCCCGCTTGTTCTTGGATTAACTGTTGAATTTGTTCCCCTTGGGCTCTACTCTGCTCTTGCAACAGAGTCGCCAACCCAGCCAAAAACTGGTTATTCTGATGGTTAGCCATAATCCTGATGTCCACACGGTCCACATGCTTAATTACGTTATTTAAACATAACATCATACTCAACATGCATAAATTATTAATCGTTATTACTATCATGCATCTTAAACAATACATAAGATAAAACTTACAGACATGAAGACGAAGCATAGGGTCATGGCGAGAATGCATGCGTGCAAACAAACCCAGAGCGAATTGCTCTGATACCAAGCTGTAACGTCCCAATTTCTCAATCGAAACGTTACTCAAACATACATACTTAAAATTTGGAAAAAATAAAACTTTGCAGAAGCATCATCTTATTTATTAAAATGATCTTATTAAAAGTGCACAAATAATGAAATAGCATCTAAAAGTCTTTGCCAAACATGGTCGTCAACTTAAAATTCAAAACTTGTTTTTCCCATCAAAACATAAAATTTGTTTAAACAAAACTCATTCAATAGCATTCGCACTCATGCATCGCCCGTTGGACTGACCCCTGCCTCTTCTTCATGTCCGCCCACAAAATCATCAATGAAGGCATCAACATCATCATTACCTGCACCATTCAGGTATAGAGATTCTAAAGACTCAGCAAGAAAATGCATAAAAAAAATCTTTCTAAACTTTTAAAGAAAAAACATTAACTTAAGCTTTCATGCAATAAACATAACTTTGTTGTAGCCATAACATAAAAATATTTGGAGTGATGAAGTATGAGTAGTGTGGCAACCGTCATAATGAGTCATTCATAATTTCCTGTTGATCAACAAGCATATGGCATTACGCCCGTAAACTTTCATTCTTTGGATAGACGCTTCGGAGCTCATCCCGAAGTACATACCCCGTATAAATATCCCGTGAGCCATGTTTGGATAGCCGCTCCAGAGCTCATCCCGAAGTGCATACCTCGTATAATCACCACAAGACGCATAAATCATCAAAATATTTTCCACGTAACATACCATTCATCTTATCATATCATATCATGTCATTTCCATAAATCTCGTAACATGCTCATAAAATTTCTTGTGATGCTATATGCTTAAAATCCTTCAAAACATTTCATGATAAATTAGCTTTCATGAGAAAATCACATAATAATGCAATACATAACTTTACCGATCCACGTGAGGCATTCCGTCCGACTCGGACCTTGAAAACTTTAAAATTCTTCATGAACATTCTTAAAAATAATTAAAATATATTAAAATATCAAAATCATGATTTTAGGGATCCAAAAATACTTAAATAGGTGTGGGAAAGTCGAGCCTGCGGCGCGGCCGCGCTGTCTCTACAGCGTGGGCGCACCAACCTTGCGCGGCCGCGCTGCCCGCTCGCATTCATGCGGAACCGCGGCGCGGGCGCGCCGCCTGTGCGCAAAATTGCGCAGCTCAGGTGCGGGCGCGTTGCTCGACAGCGCGGACGCGCCGTCGCTACATCTTTTTCTGAAAACTGATCTTTTCTGCACTATTTCAAAACCCACAATGCTTTGAGGCGTTTTTCCATCAAAAAATAACATTCAACAACATCAAAACTTCAAAAATAACTTGTACCAATACATCAACCATTTCAAAGATTTTGAATCAAAAACCCTCATATCTACTTTTACCCAAAAAATCTGATTTATTGCCTTCAAATCATTCAAAACTCAATAAACATGAACCGAACACATCAGAAATGCTTCACGTATCGAAATCAAGCAACATACTCATGGATTTCCTAAAAGAAGCATTCATAGATCATCAAATAAACACCTAGGGTTTTACCTTAAAAAAATACATATATTCTTGAATGAGTTTCAAAATCAGTAAAAACTTGCCTGAATTGTTTGATTGGGATTAACCTGGCTGCAGAACGATCGAGCCTTGAGAAGTGGAAGAACCCTAGCCTGAAGATCACAGTGTTTGAGAGAGTTTTTGAGAAAAGAAAAGGGAGCGTTCAAATGAGAGTTCAGAATAAAATTCCGAACGCTTATTTCTTTTGTGAACACGGCCCATTAGTTACATTTAAAATCCTTTGAAATTTTTACTCTTCCAATATAATAAAAAAATACACTGCATCCCTTTAAACTTAATTTAAAATATTTTCTTACTCGTTTCAAGGCTAGACCCGTTCCTACGATCCAAAATTAATTCCAACATGAAATCTTTGAAATCATACATATTATATAATATTTTAGGCACTCAAATAATTCACATAATTAAACATAACAATTAAGCATACTAAATAACATGCATTAAATCACATGATTAATTATCTTAACGTGATTAAGCTAGTGCACTTTTGGACCTTACACGACTGGTCCAGTCTTCTTTCAGTTACTTGAATATCTAAAATTAGGCTCTTGAACTGGTTCAACTGTTTTCGAGAAAGGCTGCTCAACTGATATGCTCTTCTTGTCTTGCTATATTTTTCAAGTTATTAAGCTACACACTTAGATAAGCAGTTAGCATAATAGGGACAAATTTTGTGATTATCAAAAACAAAGATTTGGTATGTAAAAAGAGATCTAACAACTATAAACATCTAACTGTGTTTTTTTTCCTTCTAATTTTGATAATTTTATTTATTTTCATCATGAATGTTGATATGTCAATACTATGCGTCGCTACGACAGTGTTGCATTAATGTCATACCAATATTACTCAGAATTTTTTTTTAAAAATAATACGATAATATACTAAGGTAGTGTTTGCAACCTCTAAAAATAAGTGATTATGAAGATTCTCTTCACAAATTAGAGGTTGCAGAAAATCTTCATAATCACTTATTTTTAGAGGTAGCAAACACTACTAAAATTAAATTTTGATAATGATATGACTAATGTAATGAGGTAATTACGTAGGATCAAAATTACAATTTTACAATGGATATTTTAGGAGGTCTACAAAGTTGGACCCAGACAGCCCGGATAAAAATCAGTGTAAGAATCCGACCCATTTATCAAATAATAGGTGATAATTACAAGCAAAAACGCATTGTCACCTTATTTTAAAAAATCATTATCCCAACCGAATCGTATCTTTCTGGTTGAGTTTATGGTCTTGTACTTACAAGCAAAAACGCATTGTCACCTTATTTATTGCACCTATTATTATTTGTTTATGGACATTTAATTTCATATATTTGATGATTTTACTTCCACATTTTTTATTTACAAGTGTTTTATATAGTTGTCATGAGATAATTCTGTATATTTCAGAAGCATTACAATTTACACATTACTATATTTACACACGAATTAGCAACTATGAACTTGAAGTTATATGGTCTTCTGTTTAAGAGAGTGTTTGGGAGAGCTTTTAAGCTCTTAAAAACAGCTTTTAAGCTTGTTTTAAAGCTTAAAAGATCTCCGGATCTGTTTGATAAATTTTTTTAGAAACAGCTTATAAGCTGTCAAAATAAGCTGTTTGACAGTTTATAAGCTGTTTTTAAAAAAGTAATGGGGGAGGTACTTTTTTCAAAAAGATCTTATTTTAACATTCTATCTCTCTAAAATATTCTTAAATATTTTAATAAATCTCCATCATATCCTCCACCCATTAAATATTAAATATTATTTTTTTAAAAAAATTCCAAAATACATAAATTTTTCTAAAATAAAATATTATAACAATTTTATTTTTTAATATATGTTTATTCTAAAACTATTTTCATATATGTATAACTTGTAACATTATTTCATATAATTATACCTTTTTTGGTAATTTCGACGACAAAAAGATCTTATAATACCAAACACATCAACATCTTTAAGTTATTTAAAATAAGTTTATCCAAACACTTTACTTATTTTTAAAATAAGTTCTAACAACTTATAAGCTCGTAAAACAACTTTTAAGCTCTAGAAGCTTATAAGCTCTTTTTATTAAGTTTAGCCAAACATCCTTAAAAAAAACAGGGGATCAAACTCTTACCAATATTGGTTTTATGCAATTTTGATTTTTTCTATAAAAAAAAAAAAAAAAAAACAATGTCTCTTGGTATTCGATGTGTGCATAAATATTAATTTTTTTTGTTGAATATTTTTTTTGCGTAAAATAATATATATCATTTTATTAAGATATGATACTTACAGAATATATATGATTTTATTAGGGGTGTCAAAAATTTCCGAAATTCCGACCTATCTCGAATCCCATCTCATTTTCATCCCAAAAAAATCCCTACCCGATATTTTCTTGACCCGAATTTTCGGGATTTTTTCCGTCCCGATTAATATCCGGAGAGGGACCGGGAAAAATCCCTTATCCCGACGGGATTTCCGACTCATCTCGATTAATATAATAATATATTTTATTAATATATGAAACTAAATATTATTCTGTTTCAACTCATATAACAATTAATTGTGGATTTAATTCGCATAATTTTTATTGTTGGAACGATCGAATCGTGAAATCATGAAATGACATTTTATTATTGTGTATTTTATTAAAATAAATTAATAATTTAATTAATTCATATTTATAATTATCTAATTAGAACAAATATGTAGAACAAGAGATCGATTTGACTATCTATTTAACAAAATTTATTTATTAATTGTATCAAAATATTTTATTAATAATTATCCGATGCACTTCTTTTCTAACCAAAACCTTGAAGCATTATATGGAATATATCTGGAATATTTTAATATTATACTCCATGTTTTAAGTTGAATATTTATTTTTTTATTATAAATATAAGTTTCTAAATAGCATTTTTTATAAAATAATTACATTTTTTTGTTTTTTGAACGAAATCTCGAATATGAAAAAAAAATTCGGGATTTCCGCTCCCTACCCGACGGGATCCCGAATATTCGGGATCCCGACATGTTTCGGGTACGGGATCGGGAGATAAAAAAATTTTCAATTCTTTTCGGAATGGGAATTGGGTAGGAGGGTTACGGGATGGGTCTCGACCCTATTCCACCCTTAGATTTTATGGAGATGATTTAAACTTTGATATATAATAAATAGATGGAGAAAAAATTGAAAAAAGATCGAGATCATGAAAGTTACTTATAAACTCACACCACCATCGTAGCTAGAGGTAAGAGTAAACTAACTTTGACTTTACGGTGATTTAATAAAATTAAATAGTTAGAGGTGATATGATTTAATATTATTTGATGATAAAAATATGTATGTTCATTGGGCGAATCAATGAAAGTTTAATTGCGACAATAAATAAAATCGGGGTGAGATTGCTTCTTGCAACGCCTTCCCAAATCGAGCAAGATATTTTCACTTGCTTTTTCACCAAGATTTCAATTGCTTTTGCGTATTCTTATAAAAATTTATAAATACAAGGTTCAAAATATTTTTGTCACAATAATATTTTAAATATTTTATCTCGCGTTTTGATGGAAAGATTTCAAATCGATTAATTTCAAATAAATTCAAAGATTTTTTTTTTGTTTAGATAAATAAAATCATAAACTTTAAAGTCAATTATTTTATATTTGTATAGTATTGCATAATAATTATAATGAATTTAAAGTTTAGCTAATAATAATGTGATTTGAAATTCATTCTAATTTTTTTATAAATAATAATATGTAAATAAGTAAAATGTGAATTTAATAGTTTATTTTATTGTTTGATTGTTAACATTAAAATTATAATAAAAATTTGTAAATTTCAAATCATTTCGTTTAAGCACAATCTCAAGTCATTTGTATCAGAAACGCTGATATAACAATGCACGTATTGTAAAAAAGACTAAAATAGAAAAAAAAAAACAAACGTAAAGAAAAAAAAATTATAATTCTCTCATATTTAGTTTAGATCTTAAAAATGAAGGGCCGCTTCGCCCGCTCTGGGTTTCAATTTTTTCTTTGAAAACCAGGTTTCAATTATAAAATGTAATACACATATTGAATTAAATGAATATGTTTAATAAATATGTTTAAGTTTACTTCTAGAGCAAATTGGTGATAAATCCCAAACCCAAACTTGACTTTGCCCAAGCTCTCTACCCATAAAATTCTTTGCAATAGCTCTCTAGGACCACCAAATTTGACTAATTAAATGTTTAATTCTTGTAATTGATTTATGCTTATTTATGCTTAAAATCTAAAGACTTTATGCTAAAATCTGAAGATTTTGTGCTTAATTATGGTATAAATAATTATCCACAAAAATGGTATCAGAGCTTTAGGTTAATTATTCAGACATAATATTATTCGTTAATTCATACTTTTCTTTGTTGAGGAGAAGATTTTTTTACAAAAGATGACTTCAAGCGAAGGTTTGAATCAAGAGGATTTTATTTATATGAAATCCTATAAACAAGTTAATCTATTCACAATAAATTCCTTACAACAGGTTGTGATTAATAATGCTCTCGATTTTGAAGGGATGAAGAAAGAAGATTTCTAACTCTTAATTTTTAGAGATTACCCCAGATTCCTCTAAATTCTTCGGAGATTTTAGAGAAATCCAAAAGACGGTACAATATTACAGCAACCATCTGTATGAAATACCTCGACAAATTGGAGAAATCCTTAAGAAAAAAGAAGAAATTCTTGTAACTTTAAGGGAACTTCAAATGAAAATCCAAAATCTAGAACAAACATCGAGTTCTAGGAAAGGAGGAAGATTACCACTCTCGTTTGGTACTGAACCTTTGTTACATCAGAAATGTAAAACCAAAATGGTACAAAAACCTTTAACTGATGAAGATATGATGATTAATCTTATAAAAGTGGTATCAGAAAAGAATACGATCTGATGACTACTTTAGAAATATTAAATCTTGAGGATCTACAAGATCTTGCATATTCATTTACAAATCATAAAGTTGTAGACCTAAAGATGAATTCCCATGAAGGTGAGATACCTACTGGGAATCCTCCGAGATATGTTATTAAAACAGAAGAACCACCTAGTGAATTTCAGGTTGGAGAAAATTCACATCCAGCAGGAACAAGGACAAGACGGGGTAAAATCCCACTCCATCAAACTCCTTACGGAAAAACTATTTTAGATCCAATACATCCTTACGGGGTTATGTTAAACCTTGATGTGCTGGATTTTTCAAAAACAGAGAAGATCTTATAAATGATTGGACGTTAGCTATGAGAATTGCAGCAGGGACATTAGATCTCAATAAAGAAAGATTCATTAAACTTCTAGAAATGAGTCTAATGGGATCTGTTAAGATCGCTTGGGAGATGACTATGCCAGAAACTAAGGAATCAATCTTAGCAGGAGAATCCCTCAGCGAGATTGGAGGAAGAATGACCACCCTATTTAAAGCACAATTCATAGGGGTAGACTATTTCAATAATAAAGATACAAATAAAAAGAGAAGATACACTCAAACTCTATATAGCCTCGAGTTACATGATATATGTTTAGTTGATGAATACATTATGTTATTCACTAAATACAGATGGAATTCGGGAGTCGAGAAAAATGTAGCTATTCAGCTATTTTTCGCAAAAATGCCAAGCCCCTAGAGAGAAATGCTGATAAAAGAATACGTTTCAGGTATTCTTGATACATTGGCAAGACGCGCCTCTTTTTTGAAAGAAAAATTGGCAGAATGGTGTCACATGGCAGCATTACAAAAGAACTACAAAAGGATAATGGGTATAGATAAACGTACTTCTTTATGTTGTAGAGAAAATGATCTCCCAACAATAATTGGGAATAGATCACAGGGATTTAAAAGAAAGAAATTCAAAAATAATCCCTATAGCAAAAGAATGAGAGGTTCTTGGAAACCAATGACAGTTTGGTCCAAACAGAAGGCCAGATCTTATAGATCAGGGAAAAAAATGGACCTACAAGAACATCCCCAGCAACAAGCTCATCACAAAGCAGAGGAAGAATACCATCTAGACAAACTTTCAGAAGAACTTATACGAGAGCAAATGAAAGTTTTAAAGATTGCAACTGCTGGACATGCGGATCAAGGGGACATATTTCAACAAATTGTCCAGAAAATGAGAAGAAAGGAGTCAAACTCTTTGAAGCAACACCTGACATGGATGATGCGATCTTCTTTCAGGATCTTGTCCAAGTATATCAGTTTGAAGATATACCCTCAGACGAAAGCATATACGAGGAAGAAATACTCCGTAGTCAAGAAGAATCTGAGGATGAATCAGAATCAAAATCAGAATCAGAGTAAAGAGGAAGTGTTTCGGCATGAAACACATGAGAGTTTGGCTGGGTTCTTTAGTCAAACTACTATATCTCATAATATGGTCCAAAGAATTATGAGAGAAAATCCTAATTTACAGAAGTATCAAGGATTTTTGGAAGGATAAGTTGAAAGAGTCTTAGGAAACTTAGGGCTTAGAGAAAGAAATAATTTGATTTATAAGGTATCCAGAAGAGAAATGGCGATCCCTATGGAGTTAACCAGTAATCAAATTGAGATGCAGTTAATTCCCTTTGAAGAAATTAGAGAAGAATTACAGAAATTGAAAGCATAAGTAGCAAAGACAATGTCTTGGATTCATATTGGAGCAATCCAGATTATGATCAAAGATACTTTTAAAGTTCACCCATAGATATCGTAGTATGCGATAGAAGAATGAGAAATATTCAAGATGCGGTTCTAGGAACTATCTCGAGAAATTTGTGTGCAGGAAAAATTATGGGAGTTATTTATCCAAGAATAGTCTACAATTTAGCTGATAGAGATTTTAGTCGAGCCTTGACGTTCCATCAAAACTTCAAGAAAAACCATTGATGAAAGAAGGTAATAGACCATATTCTATTACATATAAAATTTCACATGCTCTTTCTAATACTCACCATTCGAAATTATTTATTAGAAATGAGTTTATTGAAATTCGAGAGATTTTTGGGAAGGTTGCTCAAGCAATATACCTGGAAATAATCGAGTTTCTTTTAATCCAGGAAACAGACTTTGTCCCTATTCAAGAAATTCCACCAGAAGAAAATGAGTTTTCTATAATAGGAAAACTTAGGTCTCCATAATGATGGAAATAAGTGAAAATAGTATTCGAAATTACAAGTCATCGGAACCAGTTCCCTTGTAACTTGATTTACTATTTGGAACAACAGGAAAAAAGAACTTACCAAGGAGTGATAAATATTGGAGAATTTGAAGTTCAAATCTGTGGAATTCTAGGAAAAGAAGTGGATCAGCTCATTCTTGGCCTAGAGTTCCTTGAGGACCATAAACCATGAAAACGCTTTGAAAGAGGAATAGAGTTTATGACAAAAGAAAAAACTTGGAGAATTCAATAAAAAAAATTCTACGAGGTGGCCAACCAATAAAAAGTGGGTAAGGGATAATCCCTTAACCAGATTTGAAAACTATGTTCACAAACAGATAAATAAACAACTCTTGAAGTTAGTAAATCATGAACATGATTTACTAGAACGCATTGAAAAAGTAGAAAAAATTAACAATACTCTACCTACTGAGTCCTTAGAAAAATTAAGGCTAAATAGTCTTAATCGGATTACTGAGATACAACACAACTTATTGAAAATGGCAGGGCCATTTAGTAATCCCTTTAAATAAAATGACAACCAGCCTTTTCTTCATATACATTCCAATTGGGATGTTGTATGAACAATATAAGGCTGAATACTTTGCAGCATATATTGATTCAGGAGCAAGAATTTGTACAGCAAAAAGAGGAGTCTTTCCTATAAATTGTGAATAAGATTTGCCAAAAATTTCTGGACGAGATTTCTCGAAAATTTTTTTAATTCTTTGCAAAGGAATAAAACAAGCAGAAATCCTTATGGAAGGCGCAGGTCAGACTCCTTGGTACAAGGTAAAGACACCACCAATATATTTTCATGATACATGAGCTGATATCTTATTAGGAAATAACTTTTTACAAATGTTTAAAAAGTATACACAAGATAACGAGTTAAGACAACTTATGTTCACCACCATTTGTGATCATAAGATTATCGTTCAAAGACTCAAGGTTGCCTTTTATCGACAAATGTCGATAATTTTTCGTAGCCAGCGTGTTGATAAATGACAACTTTTTCATCCAAAAATGAAATATTCCAGGAGATTTTGAGAAACCATGTTAAAAATAACAAGAGAACAAGAAATCCAAATAGAAGATATGGATCGTCTCAAGGTAACTCTAATCCACAGAGATATAGAGTTGGAGAACAAGGTATCCCTTGAAGATGTCAAAAAGAGGCTCAAAGAAAGTTATAACGAGCACCCTCTGGCATGGTGGGATAGAAATCAACTCAAAGCCAACTTTATCCTAAAATAAGGAAAAGAGTATGAATTCGTTAGATATAAGTTTATCCGATTAACATAACAGATCAAAGGGACATGAGAATAATTATCAAAAAACATTTGGACCTTGATTTAATTAAAGAAGGCGTTTCACCATATAGCAGCCCAGGTTTCCTGGTGAGAAATCATGGTGAAATAAAAAAAGGAAAACCCAGGCTAGTTATTAACTACCAAGGTATTAATAAAATCCTGGAGTTTGATGGGTACTTTATACCCAGTAGAGAACATTTAATAAGTTGCGTACGAAATGCTAAAGTGTTCTCAAAGTTTGATTGTAAGTGTGGTTTCTACCATATTCGAATGGAAGAAGGCAGTAAAAAATTCACAGCCTTTTCTACTCCACAAGGACACTATATTTGGAAAGTTATGCCTATGAGATTGGCTAATGTACCCCAGATATTTCAAAAAAAGATGGATAATCTGTTTAAAGATTATTTTAACTTTATGTTTGTTTATATTGATGATATTCTTATAGCATCAAAAAACATAGACGAACATGTTAAACACTTAGAGATTTTCTCTAAAATTTGTAAACAAGAAGAACTGGTTTTATCTGAAAAGAAAGCAGTCATAGCAACAAGGAAAATCGAATTCCTTGGCATAGATATTGATGAATATGGAATTATTCTACTGCCCCATATTGTGAAAAAGGTACAGAATTTTTTAGATAAACTCAAAGACGTAAAACAACTCCAAAATTTTCTCGGAGTGGTTAATTTTGCAGGGATGTTCATAAACAACCTTTCAATGTACATGAAGGTATTCAGTCCTTTGTTAAAAAAGGACGCAATGTTTATATGGACCGATGACCATACTAAAGGGGTAAACCAACTGAAGGAGATATGTAAGAAACTCCCAAAAATGGCTATACCAGTTGATGAGGATGATTTGGTATTATTTACAGTGCAAGCGACGATTGGTGGGCAGCAGTCCTTACTAAGCTCACTCCAGATGGAGAAGTACCATGCAGATACTATAGCGGCCTTTTTACAGAATCTGAGGGAATCAGATGACATATCAAAGAAAAGGAATTTTACGCAGTTAAAAAATCTTTTGAAAAATGACCTTTATTTTTACTTGCTAAAAAATTTACCTTAAAAGTTGATAATACTCAGGTAAAAGCTTTCTCAAGAAATAAGATTGAATCTAAACCAGAGAAAGCTAGATTATTAAGATGGCAAGCTTTATGTCAGAATTATATTTTTGATATTGTTATTACTAAATCTCATGAAAATATTCTTGCAGATTTTTTAACAAGGGATGGAAGGTAGTGACGTGGATTCCATCATGAAAATGCAGATGCATCTCAGGGAACACCTTGGGTTGCTTCAAACCGAGTTCAACCAGTTAGTCATTAATGCTAAAATGGCTGGCAGGTTACAACAAGCTGATCGGATCAAAGTATCTAATCGTATTACAGGATGTTTGCAAGCTCAAACTCAACTATGAGCTGCTATTCAAGGGCCAATTGTGAGGGCTATAGAGAAGCCATTGGTTTATCATAAACAAGAAACGATAAAACCATTGGTTTTACAAGAAGAAATACTGCCACTGGTTGTAGAACAAGATGTTGGGAATTCTAATACCCAAGACACAAGCGCTAATCTACCATTAGCTTATGATGAATTGGATGAAGCAACAATTAATGAGAAGAACTCATCAAATCAACCCTCTGCCTCTGAGTAAAAGAGAAAGATATCAATCTTAGGCCCAACACTGACAAGGGCAAATCTAAGATTGATACTAATCCATCTATTATTTCTCCATTCTAGGTTTATCAACAGAGGTGAGAGAAATTGAATACAGGGAGTGAAATCAACCCGAACACTTGCAGGGTTGATGTTGCAGGAATATATCCAAGGGTTTGGCTAAAAAACAATATCAATCCTAAAGATGTAAAACTTTGGTATGAATTTGGGGCTTTGGCCTCAGTTTATACAACGTCACCAAGCTTTCCGGAGATATCACAGTTACCAAAATGGATCCAGGAAGCTGTAGCGACCCTACCCGGATCCACTACCCAATCAGAGTTTAATAAAGCGCATGCAATAAATACTTAAAGAGTAAGGAGCGGATAATTTAAAATACATCAAATCCAATCGGCATAATACAACCGACGATAACAAAAGCGTATAAATACTCTTACACAACCAAATATAAGTTTCAGGGTAAACAAATCCCTACCCTCTAAACCTCACTCTCTTGGATCCTCAATCCTCCTGAGAGCAGCCCGGACCGTCCAGCCTCAAACCTGCCCCGCCACAAGGCATACCACAATACCCCACAGGGGCGTGAGCTATTACGTTCAATACATAAGAAATGATATATATATATATATATATATATATATATAAACTAATATGCAGCACGCAAATGTATTTTAAATCATAGTAATACAATTTCTCAAGGCGCCATGAATACACAATACCGTGCTAAGAGAGCGACTCCATGGGGTACTCGTATATTCTCCTATCCACTATAGCGTCTACTCCACCGTCGTGGTCGCTCCTAGTGATAGCAAAACCAGGGGCTGAGAGT
This sequence comes from Henckelia pumila, assembly GCF_033568475.1. Taxonomy (NCBI): domain Eukaryota; kingdom Viridiplantae; phylum Streptophyta; class Magnoliopsida; order Lamiales; family Gesneriaceae; genus Henckelia; species Henckelia pumila. The sequence continues at coordinate 549,310 of NW_027331869.1, read as the reverse complement.
CCCCAGACACAAATCCATAAGGAGTAACTCATCACCGATGGAAACGGTCTAGACTCACATCGTACTGGATGCAGTCTTACGTCAAAGTCATTCATGTGCTAAAGCAGTAAAACATGTAAAGACATGCACATGCAAATGCAACATATAAGCATACATATATTATGCCGGATATATCGGTCAGTACTTACGTACCTCTAACAATTGCAGGCAGTTCCTAGCACCACTGTTCTAGACTCCAAGCCTAACAGTCCAGTCTACTGCCACTACAATGCAATTACCCATGCATCAATCATTAAGCTCTAAAAGCCTTAACTAAGCTATTGCATACTCCTAAATATTTTAGGAAGCTAAAGTTATATCTGCGTTCGTCGTCAGCCCTTTGATGTTGATAGCCTCGAAACTAGGCCACAGCTCCGCTACGACGCCGGGATCGCTATGCCACTTCCGGAATCCCAATAGGAAGTGTAGAATTTCCAAGATCTAAGTTAGAAGCCTAGAAACAGAGAGAAGAGGAAACTTGGTGCGATTGAAAAGGATTCCTCACGCCTCTATTTATAGACGGCGTTTGGACCGTCCGAACCCGGTTCGAAACCTCCGAACACGATCGGAACCTCTGATCCCATATTCGGAGCATCCGATCTCCCGATATTAAGTCAGCCATGACGTCACCTTGCACGTAAATGATAACGTATGCCCTGATCCCGATCGGACCTTCCGATCTTACCGACGGAGCTTCCGATCGAAGCCTTCGATCTTGGCTTCGGAACGTCCGAACCACTTCGGATCCTCCGAACTTCTCTTCGGACCGTCCGATCCATCTTGGGTTATTTACGCAAGTTTTTAGTAATTATGAACTTAATTACTTTAATTAATTACGGGTCACTACAGAAGCAGTCCAAGAAACATGGGCAAATAATGATCATTTATCCAGAGGAGATGTGCTTGAATTATACTTTTTCAGTGCAGCTCCAGAACCAACAGTGAAAGGATCACATGAGCCCTTTCATTTCATCAAGCTGAGGAGACCTGATATAAATAGTCATAAATTTATCAAGGATCCTAAAACTGAAGAAATACCTTTGGTGTCCACTTTTGGGAAAAATGAGATCTCAACCAGAAGGGCATGGGGTATTTGGGTCTGTCTTACTGAGATGGACAAAGTCAAGTTTCCATTCAAAATTTATCAGAATTCTGTGAATGAATCGTTACTGTTTAACACAATGACTGGAAAAACTAAAGCCTTTGCGAAAAAACTCTTCGAAAAGAAAAAAAATCTTTTGTAAAACAACAAGCTGTCGGGTAGTAAAGAAACTCGCCGGAAATTTTGTAACATGGCTCATATTGGACGATGGTCAGAGAATATCTGTCCAAAATTCCCAAATCAGAAGGATCCAGAATTTGGAAAAACTTTTAGACCCCAAACGGATCGGAAGGATTTTTTCGAGACAAGCAAATGTGGACAAGGACCACTGAAGATCCGTTTTCACAGGGGCCTACTTCAAAAGCAAAAGATGCCCCGACAACAATAAAGCAGGAATGTGAGGAGAATAAAGCCAAAAAAAAGTGTCAGATATGTGATTCCTCTACTAGTAAAAGATGTCATCAATAATGACATAAAAAATACAAGACAGCTGCCTATTCCACTAGTAAAAGATGTCATCAATAATGCATAAAGAAATACAAGACAACTATGAGATTTCCTGAAGTTTTTCGGTGAAACGAGTGGAACTATAGTTATAAATACAGGCATTTGAGGAAGCTGAAGACATCGATCATTCTCTTCAGTTTTCTTACAAATAAATTGTTGTAATATTTATCTATCTTTTGTATTAATTTTTTTTTATGTATTTCAAGAACAAGGCTATCATGAGTAGCTAAACAAGTTGTCTTCTTCTCTTCAAAAGAGTTGATTTATGTAATAATATTATGTCTGAATAAATTTCCTAATCTCTCGTTCTTTCATGCTCATATTTTATAATTAAATTTATATACCATACGCCTTAGGGTAGGAAACGAATTAAGGCTGTGCTGAGTGTCGTTGAAGGAGCTTGTGCAAAAACCATCTGTTGCGACTGCGTGGCTGAAGTGTGAGGAGCACTTCGTAAAACTCGGCAGGTATGACCCGACGACATTATGGTCAAAGATGTATTTAAATTTAATTCATCTTACGGAAGCATGTTGGAGTTTGGACCCTAATCCAAAATATATCGGCTGAAAACCTTGCGTAACTGATACTCTTGCATGGTCGGGACTGGTTCGATAGTTATAACAAAGTCACGTACAAAAGATTAGTTTTAATTAATTATTAATTCAAAAATAAGGACCACTAGGGAGTGAAAACAAAGAAAGGGGTGCGTTAAAAGTTTGGTAATGAGGAGTTTAAAATAATTTGCCCTTACTTCTACCGTCTAATAAAATTTATATTATTTTTACGTCATAATAAACTTTATTAAAAATTTAATATTATTAGTTTTCTTTTAAATTTCATTTTAGCCGAATTGTTAATTCTAAAAATAGAAATCAAACTGAATTTTCAAATTATCAAATGACATGTAGCTCATATAACACTAATATCTCGATTTCTAGGCTGAATTGATAATAATCCTCTTTTTTAATTAAAAATGGGTACCATTTTTTTCAATTAAACCGATTTGAGCTCACCTTAAGCCGTCCGCCCAAAAGAAAGAATAATAATGAGTGACGAAATCAAATCAAAATTTATGAAAAAGAAGATGTGCAGGAAGAATAATAGAATCGAATATGTAATATTATTATTATATCACAATAATAATATAATAATAGTAATATAATAATAGAATAGAAAAGAAAAAGTGCACAAAAATCTCACACACACAGTGAAGGTGAAATATATAAATGCAGAGAGAGAAAGAAAGCCTTTCTTTCCATTATATTTCCACTAGAAAACCTCTCTTTCTCTCTCTCTCTCTCTCCACCAAAACCCCTCTCCATCAGACGCACTTACACACTTTCACTGCGTGTTTCCTCTATCTCTCTATATATATATATATATATATACACACGCGCACGGTCGCTAAAAATCTTTAGCTTATACTTGTATATATACACTCAATTCGCGTTTAGGAGTGAGAATTATGGAGAGGTATGGTGGAGCCCATTTTGTCGAGGCGGGTCAGGTGGATCCTGTGGCGGAATGGGCGGCGTTCGGAGGTGAAACGGGCCTTGAAGGTTCGTGGAATTTAGCTTGAATTTCTCTAATGCACGAGCAAAGTTTATTGATTTGATGTTTGGTTTTGTGAATGCAGAGCCTATGTGGCAGCTGGGCCTCGGTGGTGGGTCCGAGTCGTACCCTGAAAGGCCCGATGAAGCCGATTGCATCTATTATCTCAGGACTGGCTTCTGTGGATACGGTCCTCGCTGTCGGTTCAATCATCCCCACGATCGTGCCGCGGTGCGATTCCCCCCTTTCTTTTGCTTTGAGTTTCTCTGTCATTGGAGCTCGATTTCAACCTTTTTTTATGCTCTGTAGTGTGATCATTGTGTTGAGGAGCGTAAATGGTGAATCTTTAGGGTAGGTTTGATGTTAATTTTGGTTTTTTTTTTAAAAAAAAGAAAGATATGTTCTTTGTTACTTTCTTTGAGTTGTGTGGTTTTGATTAGACCGAAGTATAATAAACTAGGAACATAATTTATTGTGGTGCTATCATTTTTGCTATTCCGGTCTCGATTCGTCCGACATGCGACTGATAAATGTGGTTGTTTTACTGATTGCAGGCGACCGGATCCCTAAGGTCTGCTGGTGGCGAGTACCCGGAGCGCTCTGGGCAACCTGTCTGTCAGGTATTAATTGTCACGTGATATTGCAAGCTTTAAAAGAATGAATCGAACCAGTAAGTGCCCACAATTTTTTTGACCATTATCATGGTTCGACATGTACTTCACTGAGGAAACGATAATTGAATTCAAAATGCACTATAGATGTGTTCATTTATAATTTAATTTGCCAATTCATATTAACTAAATCACGTTCCTTGAGTAATTCTTCTGAATCCTACATGTTTTTGAGAGGCCGGCTTCTCATTCTTGATCTTTGTTTCATTGCTTATTGTGTGATATGCTTTCGTTGGATTCTGTTTTAAGGATGTTGACTTATGTTACCTTCTAATTGTCAAGTCTATCCTTATGGAAAACAGGGGAATGTTGGTTCAGCAATCATGTAAGGATTTATTCAGGCTGATACTAGATTCTGAGATAAATTTTCATATGGGCTTGTCCTTTCCTTTTTGCTTGTTCAGTAGTATAAATGCCGAAGAATCACTTTCTCAATTGCATCATTTTGTTTAGGTAATTTATGCTGTTAATGTCATATGATCTCATCCTTTTAACCAGTGATTTAGTTCCTGAATGAGATAGTCACCAACGCCTATGGGACAAAACGATGCAAAGTTTTTCTTTTTCATATTATGTTTCGCCTGCATGCTTACAACTGAATGATTGGGATTCCCTTCCTTTACTTTGACAAATGTTCTAGCTAGTAGTCCTGGATTTTTTGTGATCTCATGGCATGTGATAGAACTGTATTTCATAGATTTCTCTTTCATCAAGATGACTGACATGATTAATTTTGGAACCTCAGTTTAAGTGAACATCTTTTATCCTTTCATCTTTCCTAAACAATCCTCATCCTGTCTGTTGAAGTTTTAGTTTATATTTTATTTTAAAGTCATTGTATTTTTATTCATATGATCATGTTATACATAACAAATTGTCTGCACTGAATATTTAGCACTACATGCAAACGGGAATATGTAAATTTGGTGCTTCCTGCAAGTATGACCACCCAAAACACAGAACTGAATCCTCGGCCGCCGTGACCCTGAATTTTTATGGATACCCTTTGCGAGAGGTCTGATACATAAAAACTTATTATTCTTGTTGATAATTTCTTATTCACTATATATTATTGAATGTCATCGTTGCATTCAGCTGTTCATCAAGTCTTTATTTTAGGGTGAAAAGGAATGTGCATATTATATTAAAACAGGGCAATGCAAGTTCGGCATCACCTGTAAATTTCATCATCCGCAACCTGCTGGGTTACAAGTTCCTGCCCAGTTACCTGGTCCTGGGCCTTTGGCTGCTCCACTAGGTTTGCCTGGAACCACAGTGTTCCCAACTGCACGGTCTCCAATCCAGTCTTCCCAACAATATGGGATAGTTCCGGGAAACTGGCCAGTGGCCAGACCACCCATGCTTACAGGTTCATACGCCCCTGGAAATTACGGTCCATTGATCTTTCCCCCTGGAGTTGTTCCTGTTCCTGGTTGGACTCCATATCCGGTAGTTGCACATGAAGCAGCTCATTTATGTGAATTTCGTTATCTCATCTTTTGTGCTAACTTGTGATTACCTGGTACAGACTGGTGGTAATCCCGTGCCCCCTTCAAATACTCAACCAACCATTGGTGCGAGCCCAATGATCGGGATAATGCCACTATCCACCTCTGCTAGTGCATTTTCAGGGTCATATGTCCCGATCTCTTCTTCCACTGTCCACTCAAGTAGCAGTCAAAAGGAAAACGCCTTTCCAGATAGACCCAGCCAACCAGAATGTCAGTATTATTTGAGGACAGGAGATTGTAAATATGGATCTACGTGTAAATATCATCATCCATCAGATTGGAGTGCTCCGAGATCAGGTTCTCTGCTGAGTCCAATGGGTCTGCCATCACGCCCTGTAAGAATGACATTATCCATTTTCAGATTTCTGAGCACTAATTATCACATATGTTCACATTTAAAACGCATAATGATCGCACATTTATATATTCTGCTTTTGTTTTCCAGGGTGCACCAGTGTGCTCACACTATGCACAAAATGGAATATGCAAATACGGGCCCTCGTGCAAATTCGATCACCCGATGAGAACTTTGAGTTACAGCACATCTGCATCTTCTCTTACTGATATGCCTGTCGCTCCTTACCCCGTGGGATATACGAATGCATCTTTGGCTCCATCATCATCTTCGTCAGATTTAAGGCCTGATCTTATTTCCGGAATCACCAAAATTGCCTTTTCAATGCCAATGTCATCTTTGAACAGTGCAAGTGCTTCCTCTGGCTCAGGATTCTCAAAAAGTGGGCCTGTTCCAGAATTGAATACTCACCAATCTGGACAGGGTTCCACCTTTTCAAGTGGCCACAGTAGTCCAGATCAAGAAGGAGGCTAGCCTCATAATTCAAGTTGAATATGGCATGCATCATCATGTCTTTGCTGCGAACTCTCTATGCACCTGCCAACCATGATTTTACATCATTCAGATTTAGTATTTTCATTCAAATAAGGCACACATACCCCTCAAAAATATCTCGACGGATAACAAGAGGTAGTTTTTGAATAACAAGAAACAAATTCAACCTTCAATGCAGGTAAGTCCGCTTCATCGCTCAATTTTGGAGCTTCTTGTATTTATTCGTATAATCTTTTTCAGAACGAAAAAGATACGATGTCTCTCACCATTCTCCTCCGGGATTGATCTATTTTACTCTAGTGCATTCTCTTTTTATTCCCTTGTTGGGATCAATATTCATACTTGAACGTTGAATCGAATGTGAAACCTCATTCTATGGGGCTTTGTCGTGGAAACAAAAATCAGACTAGGCAATTAACTCCTGCCTCTCAATGTAATATATGCAGAGGGTTTGCTTATTATGAATTTCTCAGTTGCACTTTATGCCAGGATTTTATGTCATATAAAAATATCCCTCTGAAAATCATCATTATATCTGCTATTTTGAGTGTAATGCGTCCATTTTGGTGCAATGATTTTTATTTTTTCTATCATAGAGTTTGCTAGTTGGCATTCAATATAACAAGCTATATATGTCCAGAAAATATATCTAGAAGTAAAAATTGATTATTTGGAAAATTAGGCTGATATATTTGATCATAAGAATATTGCTAAAATAATATGTATGTTGCCTCGAGATATAAAACGTGGGATGATCGAGCTTGGTTCTGAAATAGTTTGAGCTCCACGTGTTGAGCCCAATTGATTCCAAGAAGATGGCTAAAAATAGAATATTAATAACGAGAAAATATGAATGCACTGTAAAATATTAAAAGTCAGATTCTTTGTTCAAGCCTCATATTCAATATAGCATTTGTTAGTATTTGTGAAGCCAATATGCATATGAATGAATAAAGAAAGAGATGGAGCTACCAATATAATTCATCATTTGGAGATGAAAATGTAATATATTATAAGCATTTAATTTTGACTTGAAAATACATTAAATAAGTTCCGTCTCTATCAGTAATACTTGTGAAGGAGCTAGCGTGATAGCGACAAGTGATGGAATGCACATTTACGAAAAATCCACAGAGATCAATTCAGAACTTAATGTTGGTATATATCCATCGGCAGCTGCAAAAGAAGCAGCAAGTACTCTTCACCAATCTTGTGAAAAACTGTGCTATAAATACTTTTTCCCAAAAACCTGAGAAAAGGAAAGATTTTATAGCAGAAGAAGATGATTAAAGGGGGGTACGTTGGCTATCAGTACTCGAAAGATGGGGTGTATCCCAAATCAGCTGCGTCTCCAAAAGAAGCAAAACTTGGTGCTGAAGGGCCATTAGCAGTACTAATGCTGGGTGGATGATATTGATTCAAGCCTGATCCCATGCATTGGTTTCCCACCATTAATAAAGGGTCATTTATAATGGCTGAGAGCTCATCCCACGACTCATCTGTATCCCAAAATCCATAACCAGCTTCTGTTTCATAACAAGAATATTTAATTTCAGCTGCTGTCGTGTTCGGGTTCAAACTGCTGCTCTCCTCCACTTTCTTGGAAGCAAAACTGACAGTTGAAGTAGAAGGGTTCAGACAGTTATTAGGAACAATGCAATCTAAGTAGCCAGAATTTGTGTCAGCTTTGGAGAAAGTGAAATCATCATTAAGTACTGATGAGTAGTTACACAAAGAAGATCCACGAGAACGACGCTTGTCGCGGCCGTCTGATTGGGCCGGTTCAGGAGCTGGTGGTGTATGTTGCTTAGTTTTAGCAGTAGAATTCTGCTGAAAATGGTTGAAAACAGATTGAAAAGTTGATTGATCGGTGTATATGAAATTAGTCCTAGCTTGAGTGCCTTTGATGGAAAGGGCAGCCCTGTCATAGGCCAAAGCTGCTTCTTGAGCAGTGTCAAAGGTGCCCAACCAATGCCTTTCTTTGGTGGTAGGGTCTCGGATTTCCGCCGCGTATCGGCCCCAGGGTCGCCTCCTGACGCCTAGGAACCGCCCTGGTTCCATTGGTTTCTTCCGGCCCCTTCGCTCTGTGGGATGGCACGATGCAAACGTGTTGCGTTGAAGTAGTGTGAAGCCTGTTTCAGTGAGGATGGGCTCAAAGAGGGTTGAGGGTTTGTTTGTTGACATGTTCTTGAAATAATATGAAGAAAGTTTGTGTTGTTTTTTTTCAGTGGAAAGTGCAAGAAAAGAGGGAGTTTTTTGAGTTTGAATGCAGTGTGTTGGAGGGCTCTTTTTAAAGGCATTGAGTCATATGATCATGTTAAGGGGAAAAGGACTTTGGAAATGTGACATTTATAGAATATATATATTTCAAAATTATTCTGATTTCATCTTGCTTAGAAATATATATATATATATATATATATAGTTTTTTTCAAGTGCCCACCTACCATGCCCACCAATGATGTGACACTATTCTATTGGATGTGATAAAGATGTGGTCCAATAGAATAGTGTCACATCATTGGTGGGCATGGTAGTGGGCATGATAGGTGGGCACTTGAAAGAAACTATATATATATATATATATATATGTTAATTTTTATAAGTTTTTTCGTTTTAAAAAAAATCATATTTCAAACAAATAACAACTAGGATGATAAGAAAATTAATATAGTTGAGCAAATGATAATTACGAATATTAAAATTTACATATTAATGTTAGATTGAAAACTGTCCAAAAATTTAATTTATTTTGCAAAAATAACTTTAAAATGTTTAGATAACTGAAAACAACAATCATTGGGTATATATACATACATGTAACATAATATTGATTTTTAACCTAACTTGTAATTTTGTGTTTGCCAGTTCCTATAAATATTTTAAGATTACTTCTCGAGAGTTATTATAAATTATAATATCGATATCATTATTGAAGAATGTTGGATTAAATTAGAAGCATAAAATAATTGTTTAAGGAAAAAATGGCAATAGGTTAATGTTGTTTTCTTGTCTGCACGTTTCTTGAGAGTTTCGAGCATTTGAAATCTTGTTTCCTTGAATAATGCAAAAATGTTTATCGTCTTAAATTATTTATTTTTTCTTGTCTTTATTTTATGGTTTTCAAAGGGAGTGGTTAGGGATTTTCATTAATCGAAATGATACACGTGTTTTTTTAAAAAATTTATTCTTTCGGATGATAAAAATTAACATGATTATTAATTTATATATATGTCGAAGTTCCGAAAATTGCACTAGCTCATGCTACAAGTCAAAAGTGGCAACAAACATACAAACATCTTATTTTGGCTAAAAATATTACGGTTTCGAAAAAAGGTGAAATAAAACTTGTCTCAATTGTGCTCATGGATGATTGTGAATGTCCAGTAAGGTCAAATCACTAATTAGTTAATTAAATGGTAAGTCATAATGATTTGGATTTTCGTCCTGTAAATTATCATATTATTTAATTAGTTAGATTTATTTCATTTTAGTGTTTTTTCTTTGGACGCTAAATACAATAACGATGTCATTAGTTAGATTTCTGATGTCAAATCAATAATATCTCGTGACATGCTATCAATATATGACGTCATTTCAATACATTGATATAGAAAAACTATAGTTTATGTTTGATAAACGTATTGGGTGAGATATGTACTAAAATAAGTGACAGCTTGCGAAGTCTCATAAAAAATGTGTGAAATTATTGATGTTGTATAATTCGGAATTGGTTGCATAAGCCGTAAAGACGTCCGTATGAAAATATCATATCTTAATAAATAGGACTGCTATATATCTGGTGTGGAGACAACATCAACAACAAGAAATGATAAGATTTTTTCTATTTTGTGATATGTAACAATATAACATCAAGAGACGAGTAAGTCTAGACTCATTGTCCTAACAATATGATCCGCTAGTATAATGTAGGCGCAACCTTGATGTCTACCCATTGCTTAATTCAGAGCTTTGCGCTACCATAATATAAGACCAAAAGTTGCGTTTAATTTATACCACAAGTTATGGTTTATGGCCCAGTGATAGGCAGAGCGCGGATCTAGGATTTTGGCTTTGGGAGGGTCATTTACAAAATAAAAATTAAAAGAAAAAAAATTATACTGTTGTTAATAAATATATTTTTAGCTAAAAAATTCAATGTTCTATAAAACTTTCAAAATCTTCAATGATATCATCACAAAAAATTTTTGCATTGTCTCTTTTTGTAAATATCATTTTCACATTTTTAGATACAAAATAAGTAACCAAATTTAAGTTAATTTATTAGTAAACCCACAAACTTAATTTTTCGTAACAGACGTTAAAGGGTAAAATTGCAAAAACATATTTTAGTGTGATTGACACCAAAATCAGTTTCTATCACGATCCCAACTTTTATAAAATAGTAAATATATAATTTTAGAGGAATTTTAGAATAAGAGAAAGAGAAAAATATATATAGATTTTCATTTTTCATGATGAATAGCCTCTTTATTTTTATTTTTATTTGTTCGTACTTTTTTTATTTTACTCCTTTCGTCTCATATATATTGTCCTCTCTGGATTTTCACACAGATTAAGAAAATGTATTGAAAAAACAAATTTTATATAAACTTCCTATTTTATCCCTATTCAATGTATTAAAAAATGATTGCACAATTTTCAAGGTGTCGTTAATAGGGGAATATTAGTGAAGAAATGTAAAAAAAATATTACTAAATATGGTATATAACTATATATTTGAGACAAACAAAAAAAAAACGTGGACAATATAACGGAGTGAGTATATAATTTTAGAGAAAAAATTTAAAATATTTAAATAAATAAACAACTTAGATAATTTATTAGAAAAATATTCATTTTCATTTCCGGATGAATAACCCATTTTTTTTTATCAATTGAAATTTTTTATTATATACATATTTTGAGAACAATAAGTTACATATTTTGATAATTAATAAAATAAGTAAAAGGGCAAAAAAATAAAAAATGGGGCACAAAGATTCGAACGTGAGCATCTCCTAAAAATTAAAAACATACCCACTAGCCCACAAACTATCTTGAAACATTAGTTGGCCAAGAATTAATTAAATACTTTTTAAAATCTAATATATATGTTTATAAATCCTAAAAATTTCGAAATTTTTGGGGGGGCCGTGGCCCACCTTAGCCCTATAGTGGGTCCGCCCCTGGTGATAGCACGGACTACTTTAACAGACTAAAAAAATACAAAAATAAAAAATAAAAAACGAATTTTTTGGACCAAAACTTAATAGTAACGACTTTCAGAACAAAAAATCATAACATACCTAGTACACTATCAAATTGGTTTAATGATATAAGTAATTAGGCAAGTTGAGTCAGCCCCATTCAAGGTGAATGAATATGTGGTTATATAAAAATAAAATAAAATCGCATAAACATGACAATATTCCAAATATGCATGGGAATCATTGGTTCATAGTGTGTGTTCAAATAGGTAGAGTATATGAACGCTTGAGTATTGTTTAGAGTTTGATATGCTCTCTATCAATGTGTTTTTGAGTGAGACTGTTATACAGGATTTGATCGGTACGATTTACCTGACTAACGTGATTCACGAGGTATTACGTTAGCTCGATATATATTTTAACCAGTGTCATCGAATTTTTGGCATATCGTATCGAAATTTTTTCGATATACAGACATTTTTTCGGTATAACGAATTTTTTTTTCCGGTATCTATACCTTATCAATATGGATTTTTTCTATACCAAAATTTCGGAATTTCGCTATCGGTATCGATATGAATTTTTTTGATATCAATATTTTTAGTACGATATACGGAAAAACAACCCCTAATAACATATTCTATCATCATTAGACAAGAATTTCATAGCGTTTATTATATCGATAATGTAATTAAAATTTTTTTTTCAAAAAGTTGTAAAAGTGACTTATAAAGGCTATAGTCAAAAAGTGCTCACAAAAACTCACAAGTCACAAGTAAATCACATTACAATTTATAAAATAATGACTTTTTTTTTTAACTTTTTAGTTTTTATCACTTATTTTATGAAACAAATACAAAAATCCAATAAATTAAAGTCATGATCAAAGGAGTCAAACCCCTTTTTGTCTCTACCATTTCAAAATTCCGTGATGCTTTCCACTTCACCATATCATTTTCACTTCATACTACCCTTTTTTTAACCATATATATATATGTACGTTACTATATGGAAAGAAAGTGTTTTCAGTAGGGGTATTCATCGATCGGTTCGATTCGGTTCGGTTCGGTCCGATTTTTGGTTTTTTATTTTGGTTTTTTCGATTTTCGGTTTTAGAAATATATAATCCGATATCTGAACCGTATTCCTTCGATTCGATTCGGTTTTTTACTAAATCAGTTCGGTTATTTCGGTCGGTTATTTCGGTTTTGATATAATTATTTTAATTAATATTATAAATATATTTTAAAATATAATATGTTACCTTTTAAATGATTTTTTTGTAAAATATTTAAATTTAAAGTCTAAATGACTTTAATAAACAACAATCAAATAAAAATTATTAAAAATAATGATTTATTCACTAGGTATCATCTCATAAAATATATAATGTAAACAATTATATATATGAAATTATTAATTTAATAAAATTTTGGTTTTTTCGGTCGGTTCGGTTTTGAGATATATAATCCGAAATCGAACCAAATAAATTTCGGTTTTAACATTTATATCCGAATTTCAAATTTCGTTTTTCGGTTCGGTTCGGAGTTTGGTTTTTTCAATTTAGATTTCAGGTTTTTTTGGTTTTATCTGAAGTTTAAACACCCCTAGTTTTCAGCAAGAAACTGTTATTTGATAGTCAAATTTTAATTCAAGTGTTTTTAACAACATATTTTAATTTTCTAAAATTGTCATTTATTTAGTTATTTTTTAAAATGCAATCCAGTTAAGCACTCTGATCAACACATTTTGTCTCATATTCAACTTCCCATGAAAGCACCATCTATCCAATTGAAGCCATTTAACTCTCCATGAAGACATTTTTTTTCCATCCAATTAAAAATAGGTCATCCAATTGCCCTTTTATAAATTATTTGTGCATCTATACTATTATATAAAAGATGAACACATTATAATAACTATCTTGAGGACACAAAAATTACTTATTCCATAATTACTCTTTCCTATCAACTACCCACTAAATCCCTTCCACTCCTCCTTGTTTTATTTTTTAAAAAAATATAAATATAAAAAACTTCTTTTTTACACATGCAAAGCGTGTGCATTTTTCGCTAGTATACATTACGCGTTCGCGTGCGTGATTGCTAGGATATATATATATATATATATATATATATATATATATATATATATATATATTTACTATTTTATAATAGTTGAGGGCATTAGAAAAACTGTCACACCAAAAATTCTTTCCTATTTTGCCTTTCTCTTAAGTAAATTTTTTTTTTTTGAGAAAAGTCTCTTAAGTAAATTTATACTAATTTATACAAAACTTCTCCACTAAAAAAAAACTCTTAAGTAAATTTATACAAAATTTCTCCACTAAAAAAAACTCAACGATCGTAAAAAAATTAAAAAAAATACATAATTATTTTATAAAATTGAATTTTCGATCCACAAGTTTTATGTATATATATTATGTTACACACGCAACGCGTGTGCTACGGTGACTAGTATATATTATGTGTGTATGAATAAATGAGTTTGATTTTCATTGAGATTCACTATAGTCTCATGATACAACCAACTTTTCTCTCAAATATATATATATATATATATATATATATATATATATATATATATATATATATATATATCAATCATTCAAATATGAGGAAAGTATATATTTTTATTTAACATATTGAACTTTTTTTTTCATTTTTTTAAAATAACGAATTTGTATTTTACAAAAACTTCGTTTTCACGAGTCAATTTTGTGAAACTGATCTCCTAATTGACTCGATCTATTAAAAAATATAAATTTTTTATGCAAAAAATATTATTTTTTACTGTAAATATGGATCGAATCATCTCATCTCATCTCATATATATATATATATATATATATATATATATATATATGTATAATATGAAATTATCTCATAAAAACAATTTTTTTGTGCTTTTTTTTTTTGGTTATGCTAAAGCTATGGTCAGACTTGGAATTTTCACTATCTCCAAAACCCATTGGGCCACACTTTTTCGTATATATAATAAATATTAAGGGCAATCCCGAATTTAGGGAAAATTTAAAAATTATAGAAATTTCAAGGAGACTAAAGACTGAGGACTCAGACCTTGACAAGACTCGTATTAAAAGAATTTTCGTATCTTTTTGACCAAATACCCACACTTGGATTTTTCGTTTTCGTTTATGTATTTATAATTATTTATATATATTTCAATGTACACACTTTAAACGTCTGTAAAATATTTCATTAATATTAATTTGTGTCATACATAGGCTTGAATTCAAATGCAACAACAATTTTTTTTAAAAAATGTAACTACAGACAATTAGACAGACACACACATATATTTATTTTTGGACAAAAACTCCTATGAAACGGTTTCAAGGATTATTTTTTTTTGATATGGGTCTCTTAATTATATAGGTTATCCATTAAAAAGTATTACATTTTATACCAAAATATTACTTATTATTATTAATATGGATAAGATTGACTCATCTCACGAATGAGACCGTCTCACAAAAGTGTTATTCGTTTGTTTGTGTGTGATAATTATTTCCACATGCGACAATTAAATTATTGAATTGTTTAAAAACTTTGAATGACATCATTAACATGAGTCGTATCTTTTGTTACAACGATAATGCTCAATTTCTATATATTAGAGTGGAATTCATGGTTCTTATAGTTTGTGATTTTTGATAAATACCACAAGTAAAACAAAGGTATGCATATAATGTTGAATGCTTCCGATTTTTCACAACAAAAAAAATAATATTAACTACAATATATAATATCATGTTAAAGAAAATAAACAAAAAGAAAAGAAAAGGTGAGTGAGATTTTTACATAATCCTAGGAAACACGTTTCCGGATTCTGCGACCGTAAAACCCGACTTTACTCAAAAGCGTAGTGCTCGAGTGACACGTGAGCACTGTTGCGTGGGCCCCTGAGAGATGACGTGTCGATCTCCTGGCACCGTTTGTGTGCCACGTCATCGATGTTGTACTGTTCATTGTTGGGGTTGTACCATGATGTGTGGTCTCATAGTTGCACGTAAATGACTTATCACTGTTCAAGAGTATGTAATGTATACGAGGTTAAATTTGTTTGTTGGTACGATGTTAGTATTGTTGAGGGTACAAGTACTACAAAATCTTTAGCAATGGCCTCTTAGATTATGGCCAAACTGCCCACATCCCCTCACTACCCATGCTTAATAGGTCCGGAAAATAGATACAATTTCGGTCCATTCAATTTGGAATCAATATTGTTAGATTATACTAGATTATATTATTATTATTAAACTTTTTTATTTATTAGCTAATAAAGATAGAGTAGTCTTTTTATTGTTTGCTTGTATTTAATCTAAATATATAAACAAATTTTGTTGTGTAACTTTTATACACAATTTTTCATGATATAAAAAACCTAGTTTTCTCTCCTTTAATTTCTACATGGTATCAAAGCCTCCATCTCTATGGATTTCGATCGTTTGATTGTAGGACTGTTAATCTTGTCCATAGCTTTTGGTGGGTGCGTCCGTCAATCCAGTTTTTCTCCACTCTTCGTATTTTTATTAGTTTTTTTTTCTTGTTCTCGCATCAACTTGGTTTTTTGCTTCCTATTTGGTTGTCCGTTCATACTGTTTGTTGTCACCATGGCTGGTCGTAAAGAGGATTCGCTTCAATTGATTAGTGTCCAATTGGATGGAAAAAATTATTCGTATTGGGCCTATGTTATGAAGAATTTCTTGCGGGGAAAATCTATGTAAGGTTATGTTACTAGTATGTGTGTTAAACCTGCTGACATCAAAGCTGCTGATTATGCAAAGTCGTTGGATACTTGGGAGGCCGATAATGCGAAGATTATAACGTGGATCAATAATTCTGTTACACACTCCATTGGTGCTCAGCTGGCCAAGTATGAGACTGCCAAACAGGTTTGGGATCATCTGTAAAAATTGTACACACAGTCTAACTTTGCCAAACAATATCAATTGGAAGCATATATTCGTGCTCTTCGACAGAGAGATATGGGCATCCAAGATTTTTATTCTGCCATGTCTGAACTATGGGACCAGTTGGCACTCACAGAATCTTCAGAATTGCAAGCATTCCCGACTTACGTCACTCATAGAGAAGAAAAACGTCTGGTCCAATTTTTGATGGCTCTTCGTGATGATTTTGAAGGATTGCGTGGGACAATATTGCATCGTAGTCCTCTTCCTTCCGTTGATTCGGTGGTACATGAATTGCTTGCTGAGGAGATTCGCTTTAAGTCTCAAGCTGATAAGGGGACTCCTGTCCCCTCTACGCCATCTGTTTTTGCCGCACCACATCGCCCTCTGCCTCATAACCAAAATCGGTCTACTTTGAAGATTTCTACTGATGAGTGTGCTTATTGCAAAGAAAAGGGACATTGGAAGTCACAATGTCCACAATTGTTGAACAAAGATAAACCACAGCCGCAGCAACAGAAACGACCACTGCAACAATGACCTCAGCAGCCGTCCTTGCTACCTCAGAATTCTTCATGGAAACTTGGTACTCAACCACAACAGTTTCCATATCGACCACCACAGTCCAGTAATGCAGTGGCTGCCCCCTCTTTGGATCCGTATCTGTTTGAGCAGTTTCAGCAGTTCCTTGATTAACAGTCCTCTGTCCAGCCATCTGCCATGTCAGTCTCCTCTCATATAGGTTTGTTGTCGTCTGCTCCTTTAGGTATACCCTCATCCTTGTGGGTCTTGGATTCTGGTTCCTCCCACCATATGTCACCCCACTTGTCCTCCTTTGTCTCTTTTACTCCCAGTTCATCTATATCTGTTGCAACTACTGATGGTACTGCTATGCCATTAGTAGGTGTTGGTTCAATTGTTAATTATTGTTTGTCTCTTACAGATGTTTACTATATTCCTAATCTCAGTTTAAATCTTGTCTCTGTTAGTCAATTATGTGAGTCTGGATACTTAGTCTACTTTTCTTCCTCCAATTGTTATGTTCAGGACCCGCAATCTCAGAGGCTGATTGGGACAGGCCGTAGGCAAGGAGGACTCTATGTCTTGGATTATCTCAAAGTACCAGATTTTGCAGCTTCGAGTGTGGATTTATCTTCTTTACGTTTGAGTCGTTTGTCTTCTGAGTTTTATTTGTGGCATTCTCGTTTAGGTCACGTTTCAGCGTCTCGTTTGAAGTTTTTAGCTTCTACAGGAGTCTTAGGATCTTTAAAAAGTTCTGATATTTCTGATTGTAGTGGTTGTAAACTGGCTAAATTCTCTGCTTTACCGTTTAATAAAAGTATTTCATTTTCTTCTGCTCCATTTGATCTTATTCATTCTGATGTGTGGGGACCCTCTCCTGTTTCTACAAAAAGGGGGCCACGATACTATGTTTCATTTATTGATGATTTCACTCGTTACTCTTGGATTTATCTTATGAAACGTAGGACTGATTACCTTACTATTTTCAATAACTTTAGAGCTCTTGTGAAAACTCAACATTCTAGTGTCATAAAGTTCTTTCGTTGTGATTTGGGGGGCGAATACACTTCGACCGAATTTTTCCGTTTACTGGCTTCTGATGGTACTATTCATCAAACCTCTTGTACGGATACTCCTGAACAAAATGGTGTAGCTGAAAGGAAACATAGGCATCTTGTTGAAACAGCTCGGTCATTTTTATTGTCTGCTAGTGTTCCTAGTGTCTTTTGGGGGGAAGCAATTCTTACCGCTGCTCACGTGATTAATAGAATTCCAACCTCACACAATTCAGGCTTGTCACCTTTTGAAAAATTATATGGGCATGCTCCTGACTATTCCTCTTTGCGTGTTTTTGGTTGTACTTGTTTCGTCCTACGTCCACATGTCGAGCGTAATAAATTAGCCCCTCGTTCTGCTCTGTATGTCTTTTTGGGTTATGATATTGGTCAAAAAGGATATCGTTTCTATGATTCTGTTAGTTAAAAATTGTATATTTCTCGTCATGTTATGTTTCTTGAGCATATTTCATTCTTTTCTATTCCTGCTGGTTCACATAATATGACAAAGTCAGATCTTCTCTGCATTGATCCCTTCGAAACTGATACTGAAGACGCTTCACAAACAGCCCCTACTGGTAGCTCAACTGAATTTGGTACTGAGACACCTGCAACACATCCTCCTGCTTCTGTCACTACCCAATCATCTCCTGAGGTTGCGGATGATCCTTCTAGCCGTCGTCAGTCTACTCGTGTTCGTAAGTCTTCTAAGCTACCAGATTTTGCTTACTCTTGCTATTCTCGTTCTTTTGATTCATTTATTGCATCTGTTCATTGTCTATCTGAGCCTGTATCCTATAGAGAAGTTGTTCGTAACCCTGTTTGGCAGAATGCTATGGCCGAGGAACTGACTGCTCTGCATCAAACTCATACATGGGATTTGGTACCGCTGCCACTAGGAAAACACACAATTGTTTCTCGTTGGGTCTATAAGATCAAAACTAAATCTGATGGGTCTATTGAACGATACAAAGCTCTTCTTGTTGCTAAAAGATATTCTCAGGAGTATGACATGGATTATGATGAGGAAACATTTGCCCCTGTTGCAAAAATGACGACTGTTCGTACTCTGATTGCTGTTGCTTCTATTTTTCGATGGAGAATATCTCAGATGGATGTCAAGAATGCATTTCTTAATGGTGATCTGCATGAAGAAGTTTATATGACACCTCCTCCTGGTGTTCCTCACCAACCTGGTGAAGTTTGCAGGCTTCGTAAAGCACTTTATGGTCTCAAACAAGCACCCCGTGCTTGGTTTGAGAAGTTCTCTACAGTTATCACTTCGCTTGGTTTTCTGCCTAGTAATCATGATTCATCATTGTTTGTTAAATGTACTAGTGCAGGTCGTATTATCTTGTCATTATATGTTGATGACATGATAATTACTGGTGATGATTCTGATGGAATTGCTTCCTTGAAGTCTGAGTTGGTTCGTTGTTTTGCTATGAAAGATTTGGGTATACTACGCTACTTTCTGGGCATTGAGGTCGCTTCTTTGCCAAAAGGTTATCTCTTATCTCAGTCAAAGTATATATCTGATCTGTTTGAGCGTGAACGTCTCACTGATAATAGAGTTGTTGATACTCCTCTTGAGACTAATGCTCGGTATTCACCGTGTGATGGCCCACCTTTTCCGGATCCTAGTTTGTACCGAACTATTGTTGGGAGTTTGGTTTATCTCACCGTGACTCGTCCAGATATTGCTCATGCTGTTCATGTGGTTAGTCAGTTTGTCACTGCACCAACTACAGTTCATTGGGCTGCTGTTCTCCGTATTCTCAGGTATCTTCGGGGAACTCAATTTCAAAGTCTTTTATTTCCTTCTACTTCATCTTTGGAGCTGCGTGCATACTCTGATGCTGATTGGGCTGGTGATCCTACGGATCGCAAATCTACCACTGGCTTCTGCATTATTCTCGGTGATTCCCTAATCTCTTGGAAGAGTAAGAAACAAGATGTTATTTCTAGATCTTCCACAGAAGCTGAGTACCGTACCATGGCCTCTACTACTTGTTAGATAGTTTGGTTGCGTTGGTTGCTTGCGGATATGGGTGTCTCTCTTGCTCGGACTACTCTGTTATTTTGTGATAATCAGAGTGCTATTCAAATTGCACGTAATTCAGTCTTTCATGAGCGGACGAAACATATTGAAATTGATTGTCACATTACTCGTCACCATCTTCAGCTTGGCACCATCATGTTTCCGTTTGTTTCTTCTTCTCTACAGATTGCTGATATGTTTACCAAGGCACATTCCGCTTCGCGCTTCCGTTTCTTGTCTGACAAACTCTCAATTCTTTTAGCTGTAGCATCGTGAGTTTGAGGGGGGATGTTAGATTATATTAGATTATATTATTATTATTAGGCTTTTCTATTTATTAGCTAATAAGGATAGAGTAGTCTTTTTATTGTTTGCTTGTATTTAATCTAACTATATAAACATCTTGTTGTGTAACTTTTATACACAATTTTTCATGATATAGAAAACCTAGTTTTCTCTCCTTTAATTTCTACAAATATAACTAGTTTCGGGTAGTATAGAATTCAACGTCAATAATAATGTAGTATTTGGAAAAGCTTTTAGAAAGCATTTCTCGACTTTTTCGTAACAAAATTTTGAATTTTTGTTATGGAAAAGTTGAGACGTGTTTCCCATAAGCTCTTCCAAACAAGAATTTTTGTTAAGGAAAATCAAGTTGTAACTCTTTTAGGTAGTGTTTGTAACCTGTAAAAATAAATGATTATGAATTTTTTTATTAAAAAATATCCACAATCATTTATTTTTAGAGGTTGTAAACACCCCTTTAATCTGATTTGTTTGAATTCAGATCGAAACAAGTTCATAAACAATTTCATACAATTATATTAGTTTTTTTTTTAAACATACAATTATATTATATAGGCTACTATAGGCTATACATCACAAACATAATATACCTAACATTTGGTTGCATGGAGACGTTATTGAATATTTGCTTCTTGTACGTACAATCCCACTTTGGAAATGGGCCCAATTTAATGACTTTGGATGTCCCAATTCAACATTGGGCCGAATAATGTACCTCTCATACTTGGGTATTCTATAACATAAGGCTTTCCGTCCCAACTCAATTGAGTATAATTTTTGGATTGCGTCATTTAGGCCAATAACGCCGTGAAATTATTTTTTTTCTTCTTTCACATGAAATAATAAAAATTTCTCAGGGTTCAGCTTCAGCATATTGGTGATCTGTTTCTTTTTCCGCAGAAATGAACTATTACAATAATTCATAACATAAATGTTTAAACTTATCATCATTATTATATTAGTCAGGTGAAAGACTTGTTACAATTTGTTTGCACATAAATTAAAATTGACGAACGGAAGTGTTGCGGGTGTGTATACATGTTCAGTGTCAAAATAAGAAAAAAAAATAAAAAAGAAATCTAACTTCTAATTGAGAGATATAAGTCTCGGTTCAACCGTCGATCTCAGTCTCTCCGATAAAACATTGAAGAATAAATAAACAAATTATAAACGCTGACAGACTTGGAATACCTTGTCAAATTAACAACAAAAGTAATCAAACATTACCATTAAAGCAACAAACATGGACGGAATTTACAAACAAAATGATGTGAATCTAAAGTATCAAAAACCCTAACAATCACGTTTAAATAGAAAACCCAAATCTTAAGCTAATTTGATCGAACAAAATAAAAGAAACACAATCCTAAACCAATTCAAAATAAGGAAATAATCTTAGAGATAAAGCAAATTTAAAGAATAAAAATAATCTCCTAATTATCTCTTAATTATCGGTTGCATCAGTTCCTTGGGGTCAGGTGTAGTGGTGATCACGGTGTAATTTGAGCGATATTTTCATAAAAATTAAACCGAATTTCTATGCACGGTTCGGTTTCAAAGATAGTTTCTAATTGCGGTTTTTTTCCAATAGACTATTGAAGTTTTGACAAATTTTTCAAGAGAATATAGACTATTAGGCTTCATTTGAAAGATGTGATTTGGGGGTGGTTCGATCCTACAGTGGGGGTATTAACCCCAGTGTAGGTGTGTGGCCAATAATTGGCCACACATCAAAAATCATCTGGGTTCCACATGATTTTGGGCCAATGAAAGGCCACCAGCTGCAGAGGGGGTAATACCCCCTCTGTAGCTTTGAACCACCCGTGATTTGGAAGGAAAAGAAGAGAAATGAAATAAAATTTTAAAAATTTGATTGTTTGTGAGTTTTTTAAAGGAAGAAAAAGAAAGGAAGGGGAGGAAAATTTCCTCCATCTCAACCAAAAATTTTCCTTCCAATAGTAAACGGAAATGAGAGGAAACACAAACAAAAAAAATTGATTTTAAATAAATTTAACTCATTTCTTTCTTCAACTCTCAAACAAAGAAATACATCATTTCTCTTCTCTCCCTTTCCCTCGCCTTCTTTTCTTTTATCTTCTCTTCTTTTCCCTTTTAACTTTCAAACTAAGCCTAAAGGTTGAAGGATTAATAAAAAATTTGAGACAAGGAAATAATTAACCGATGAAATTAAAAGACGACTCATGAGAGAATACACTAAAATTAGGTTTTATAATTTTATATAGTATTTAAGTTAGGTTAAATATTTAATTTAAACCTATAGAAAGATTTTACAAAGTAAAAATGATTTTTTTGCTTACAACTTCCCTAAATGTGCAAGATTTAATTTGAGGATAACATATCTGATGAAATAAAGTTAATTTTAATTAATATGATATATTATATAGTCTCTTTTTATGTATACTAGTATTTCACCCGTGCGATGCACGGACTATATCTTGTGTATAATATAATTAATTTGGATTAAATTAAAATTTTTACTATAAAAGTAAAATATAAACAAATTTAATTTTACAATGAGTAATTAGAATAATGTTAAAAAAATTTAAAAAAGACAAAAACTCTTAAAACAAAAATATGTTATGTGATGCACGTGATATTATTTGATACAGTTAATGATAAAAAATAATATTAAAAATAAAAATTTGAACAAACAATCGAAACATGCATTATATAATTAGAAAACAAACAAATTATCTTATAAATTTTGAAAAACTTCTTTAAATACAATGTTTGTTGTTGAATTTTTCTGATTGGTCTTGCCATCACATTTCAAATTTTGAGACTCTTAGGATTGGTAACTCTAGATACGGCGACATATAGCTGGCCATGACTAAACACGAAATTCCTCAAAAAAAAAGTCATACATGAGATAATGATTGACCCTGACTTTTGTTGATTGTCATTGCATATGATACAATCAAATGATACTGTCTTCTTTGAAATTTAAAAGAAAGTCTTGGATCAGAAGGGTCAAAGATATTCTTGGAATAAGTCGAAAGATTAATATCACGAATAATTCAAAACAATGGTGTCATTTCGTATATATTGAACGATGACTGATTGGTGATTCTACGTGATAATTTGAGGAAGAAATTAAACTCTTCACAATTTTGATGTTAAATATATGTTTATTTATACAATAATAATTGGGATCTAAACATAATTGAAATTGTATTCTTTTTTATTATTGTTATTTTTGATTTTATTGTTTTAATTTGTCGGTTGAAATATAATTAGTTATTTTGTTCCTTTTTTTATTATGGAGATTACATAAATAAATTTATTTCTATTGTAGATAAATATTTGTAAATATTTATAAGGTTTATACATGTTTATAAATTTATAAATTTTTGAATATCTAGAATAAAATAGTTTGTTATAAATTTGATTAATAATAATTCAAACTGAATATTTGAAACTTTGTATATGTCTGTTGTCAGTAAATAATAATTTATTTATCTTTGTTCGAAATCTTTAATATTAGATTATATATATATGTATATATATATAGATTATCGCAAATTGAATATTTGATGCTTTATATATGCAATGATTATGGAAAATCGTCTGAATATATTTTTTTAAAATTTTAATCTTCATAAATATGGTAAATATTACAAACTAAAAATGTATTGAACGTGATTATGTATACTGATTGATAATTCTACATGAAAATTTGAAGAAGAAATTAAACTCTTTACAATTTAAATGTTGAATTTATGTTTATTTATACAATAATAATTGGGATCTAATCAAAATTGGAAATGTATTCTATTTTTGTTATTATTTTTTATTTTATTCTTTTAATTACCGGTTAAAATGTCATTAGTTATTTTGTTTCTTTTTTTATTACGGAGGTTACATAAATAAATATATTTCTATTATATATAAATATATATAAATATTTATACGGTTTATATTGTATATATATATATATATAGATGATCTTTTATTGTATTATAGCAAATTGAATATTTAAAACTTTATATATGCAATGATTATGGAAAATCATTTTAATATATTATTTTAAAATTTGCACCTTCAAATATAATTATTGCAAGCTAAAATTTTTTTTGTTAATAATGTTCAATTTTCATTCGTGGTCAAACTTTCATATTTTTAAATATAATATTTGTATTTTATTAAAGAAAAATCAACCTCCAAAATTAAAGACTTTTTAAATGTTAAAAAGAAATTAAGTGATTCTTTCATTTACGATACATTTTATATGTAATAATTATTAAATATTCTAATTTTATTGTATTGTTAATGAAATATATTAATTATTACAAAATTTATATATTAAAGCATTTAAAGCATTTATGTAATATGTAAGGATTCCTAAAATTATTAAATTTGTGTAGAGTAATTAAGCAAATTTTAAAATTATAATTTATTTATTATTATATTTTTAGAATTTATTTATCTACATTTCAAAATAAATTTTTTTAGCAAAACATAACGTTATAAAGTATGTAATTTTCGTAAATTATATATATATATAATGTATGAAAAGAATGGAAAATTTCATTGCATATAGAACACAAATAGAAATAAGTTTTGTTTGTTTTCCTTTTTTAGCTAATTTTTTTGGCGGGATTTTATTATTTTTGGCAAAAACTCAGTTATTATATATATATAGATAAATTTCGAATTTCAATAATTATTATGGAATTATATTTATATATAGACATAGTAATGTTTAATTTGAATAAATCTATTGAATTTAAAATAAATTATATAAACGATATCCATGATCATATTAATATATCATAAATAATTTTAAAAGTATTTATTTATTTATGCGGTGTGGCTGGTGCGATTTTCCGCCAAAATTTGCCACCACACCATATCATGCGGTGTGGTTTGCTATTTTTTTCAACCGCGTTTTTGTTCAAAAAATTGAACATAGAGGTGTGGTATGGTGTGGTGTGATGCGGTTCGATCGGCTTGGACGGTTTTTCATTAAATTTGCTCAGTCCTAGACAGGAGGATTAGACCTCGAATCGGCGCATCCACTTCACCCACATAAGGAACAAGATGCTTGATGTTGAACACATCAGAAGTGCGGTATCCTGGCGGAAGGCGGAGGCGATAAGCATTCAGATTAAGCTTTTCAACAATATCAAGGGGTCCAATCTTGCGGGCAACGAGTTTGTTTTACTCATGAGCGGTGTAATGATCCTTAGTGAGAACAGCCCAAACGAGATCACCCACTGCAAAGTCAACATCGCGACACTTTACATCCACTACCGTTTTGTACCTATCAGTAGCAGCAAGCAAATTATCATAAGTCTGCCGATGAATATCACACAAATAGGCAACAAAGTCAACGACCGATTGATTAGAACGCTGCAGATCCGGAATTGGGGCTAAATATGTCGGACAGCGAGGGACAAACCCATAAACCACTTTGAATGGGACAAAATCAGTAGGGGTGTTCAAACTTCAGATAAAACCGTAAATCCAAACCGGAAAAATCAAACACTGAACCGAATTGAAAACCAAAATTTAAAATTCGGATATAAATGTTAAAACTGAAATTTATTTGGTTCGGTTTCGAATTATATATCTCAAAACCGAACCGACCGAAAAAACCGAAATTTTATTAAATTAATAATTATATATATATATTTATATTATATATTTTATGATATGATATCTAGTGAATAAAGAATAATTTTCAATAATTTTTAATTTATTATTGTTTATTTAAGTCATTTAGACTTTGAATATAAAAGTTTTACAAAGAAATCATTTAAAAGATAACATATTATATTTTAAAATATATTTATAATTATATTAATTAAAATAATTATATCAAAACCGAAAAAATCGAACCAAATTAGTAGAAAACCAAACCAAACCGAAGAAAAACGGTTCGGATATCGGATTATATATTTTTAAAACCAAAAATCGGAAAAACGGAATAAAAAACCGAAAATCGAACTGAACCGGCCGATGAACACCTCTAGAAATCAGCACTTCTATTAATCGGATGATTGTGAGCGAAATACTTCTGTGGAATCTTTGCATCCCACGACTTAACATGATCGCCAGCCAGACTCCGGAGGAGATTGCCCAACGAACGATTTGACACCTCCGTCTGCGGGCGATAGGCGGTGCTAAAATCAAGTTTAGTGTTCACCGAACACTAGAGGCAACACCAAAAATGACTCAAAAATCTAGTATCAGGGTCAGAAACAATGGACAACTGCAACCCATGCAAACGATAGACCTCCCGGAAGTAAAGTTGAGCCACGTGAACCGCATCGGTATACTTCTTACATTGAAAACGATCAACAACCACAAAGATTGAGTTATGACGATCGAGTCGGTATAGGAAGGGTTTGATATAATCCAACATTAATAGTAGTGCCTTTGGACACCTTACAGACCCGCGACACTATTCCATATAAAGACCAACATCCCGACGTAAATTCGGCCAAAAGTAAGAAGCAGATAAAAGCTGGAACCTATGGGTTGCCTCGACGTGGCCCTTACAATGTAGCTCCTGCAATAACTTAAGGGGAAGGCTGCAATCTGGAATACAAAGTTGGGAGCCCGGGAAGAGAAAACCATCGTGCAGGACAAAGGCTATAACAACTCGGTTTTATTTTACAAGATTAAATTGCTAATCATATTTATATTTAATAAAACATGGTTAAGGGATTTTAATATAATTAAACGGACCAAGGAATTGGGTCCAAAACGCCCGAAAAATGGTTAATTGGCTTATTGGGCTCGAGCAGTTCGGAGGGTCCGAACCAGGACATTTGGAGGCACGAAGGAGTTCGGAGGGAGGGTGAGATCGGACGATCTGATCTAGGGATCGGACGGTCCAAACTCTCCATGTACAAGTGTCAAAAGTATTTGAACAGGTGTATCGGACGATTCGAAGAGGGATCGGAACGTCCGAACTCGCATGCATGCGACATGGAAATCATGCAAAGATCGGAGCGTTCGAACCGGGGATCGGACCATTTGATCGAGGCCTATAAATAGGGGTCCGAGGCCTCATTTTGAAATGCAAAATTGGACCTCTCCTTGGCCCATGTTAGCTTGATTTTAAGAGCTTTTGGGTACTCTTATTTTAAGAGTTGGAGTAGGTAGTAGTTTTTATATCACGGACAATGTCCGTAGTAGCGGTCAAGTGGCAGAGCTCTGTCAAGGTGTCCAGGGGTCGTAGCTAGGCTATGCCCAGGCTCTGGTTCCCTATAGTAAATAGGGAGTATACTATAGTTTAATTAAGACTTTTAGAGCATGTTAGGTGATGTTTGACATGCTAGATAATATATGGTTATTATGTTGTAGTGCCGCTTGGTAGGCTTGAAACCTAGGGGGGAGCTTCTAGGATCTGCCTTAGTAAAAGTACGGAAGTACTATTCGAGATATCCAGATTGAGTATGAATGTATTATGTGTTTGCATGTATTATGTGATTGCATGATTTATACAACATTTCATGATTGTATGTTGCATACATGAGCATATTGATCCCATATCTTTGACATATCCTTTAGTAGGGCGCTCACCGTACGAGTTATGGATGGTTAGATACGTAAGTCTTGTGTCAGGTCACCGTTATGATTGGAAACTTGTACTAGTATCAGGTCACCATTATTCACTGGGTATAGGAGCCACCTCTTGATGCGACGGTGCAACATGCTATATACCTGGGCCCGATTTATGAGCTTGTTTCTTAACCTGAGTGTCTTGGTACACCGTTCACTTGAATACATGTACGTATAATATCGTATACTCATACTCTTGTACTGAGTGTTTTATGCTCATTTCCGGTTATTTATGTTGTCTGGATACCCTATTCAATGGGGAAGATTGCAGGTAGTTATTTTGAGGATGAGGAGATTAGGTGATGATCAAGGCAGGATTGCAAAGTAGACCACTAGATGGCATTTTTTGGTATATAGTTTATTTTAATTTTCGCATTTACTCTGATTAATATTTTCTACTATGTTAAATGCATGCTAAAGTTCTGATTATTAGGTGATCATGGTACGGGTCACCACATTTATGGTATCAGAGCATGCAATAATATTCTTTGGGACATGATATTGATTTTGGGTTATCCTTTGTACGATTGCTAGTCGGATTCAATGACGATAGCAGTATCAGGAATTGGAATAACAAGATACCTAGGCTTTTCCAAGATCGTCATTGCCAAGGTTGACATCAGAGTTTCGTATTATGTGGATCCCAGCAGGATGTAGTTGGAAGAGAAGATTCAATTTTCAACGCCAGACGCTTCTAAGGATTGAATGAAATGTGTGATATGTAGTCATCGATTCTGTTTCGACCAAGGAAGCCACCCCGTAAGATCCTACCAAGAGAATGTCTCATGAAGCTTTGGGCATCTCTAGTAGGATATAAAATCTTTTAGATCTTAAGAGGAAGAAGGTCTGCTGACATTTTTGTATTGATGCTTTTGTGTGTAGCAGACGGGAAACCTCATGTTCAAGATCACTAGACGGAACAAAAGATTTCCGTATATAGTCAGATTATCGAGTTTTCTAAAATCACATACTTAAATGTTTATGTGCTCTTATGTGATTTAACTGTCATTGTTGCTTTGAATGATTATGTAAATTATGTGTTCAAGATGGTTTATGATGTAATGCATCAAGATTATTGTAAGATTTCAGTTATATTGGGTTTTAAATACTATATTGAGTTTAATTGTACACAGTATTTCAGTTGTAATAAGTTGAATCAAATGTATTAAAAGATTTCAGTTTTATTGTACATCTTTCAGTGTAATTTTTTGATTAAGTTATGTATTACATGAGATAGAAATAAAGATTGTATTGAACCTGGATTAGTGGTTCAAGAAATTATAATCTTTGGAAAAATCTCGATTGTTTGACAAGTGAATGATTGATCAGATATTTGATTGCAATGTATTGTTTGACATGTATAATCAGGATTGAATTATGCATATGTTTTTTCAAGATGAATTATACTATGTGCTGTAGATTGTATGGATAGATGACTAGACGGAAAAGGGGGCACGACCCTATATTTATTACTCTGGAAGTCTCTCAAGCTTCAGAGGGTGTCAAGAAGTTTTCCTTGAATCAGATGGTTATTCAGGGGAGGTTACCTCAGTCTAGTACTTTGCAGCAGTCACAGTAAGGGCATATTGATATTAGGAGTATCTTGTGAAGATTTAGTTTCTACTAAGACTTAGTATCTAAGGGAATTTTTATCATCTGATTTCTTCAATGCTGTATATATTGATAAATTCTTTGGTCAGAACAGTCCTGGAAGGGATTTCCTTGACAGGTAATTGTTCTGGGCAAATAATTTCTTTGGTCTTTGAATTGGGATTTTGGGATTTTTAATCCAAGTGCTTTAGATAAAGCGATATTCAACAGGATTAATTGTTAGATGCTTGCAGACTCGGGATTTGAGTTGTGCTTCTGTAAAATCATGAAATTTTTCCTTGAACAATGATTTTGGTCCAGACAGGAATGTTGCTTAGTAATGATGGAATTCATCAGAGACTCAAGAATGAATTATTCCAGGGTGCTGATGACTATCGGGTTTTTAGATGGTATAGTAAGTGCGACTTTATGCCGGTGTACTCTGGAAAGATTTTTCTATTACAGTTTGGAATTATAGGAAGACTTACCTCAGCCTCGATGTATGCACAATCATAACAATGAGTATAAGAATATTCAGATTTTATTTGAGTCTTCTAAAGATTACTCTTGATGCTGGGTTAGTGACAAGGGATGTGATGGATTTACTTAGAACACCGAGATGAATTATACTGGGATACGTGAATTGTGATCAAGACTAGACATGTTGGAGTATATTTCCAATGTTGCATGGAAGTCTTTTATACTTCAGAGGATTATGGAAAATTTACCCAGTCTAGAGATCATTGCAACAGTTACGTTAAAGTATAACTTAGTGTTAGTTTGATAACCTTGAAAAAGATACTTGATCTTATTGGTGGATAGAACTGTGTTGGGAAAAGTGTTTCCTGAAAATGAACATTTTGCATCAGAAGAGTTTGGGATCTACCAGATGATTGATCTAGTTAGTGTTGGACGGATGTCATGAGCCTACTAAGTTATAGTATGGATTCGAAAGTATGAGAATTTACTTGGGTAATGAAATATTGATTACAAAGGTGTACATGTGTAGTGAATCGCATTGTGATCACCTACTAATCAGAGACTTAAACATGCAATAAAACATTAAATAACCTTAAATTAGAGTAAATGCGGAACTTTAAAATAAACCAATACCAGAAAGTAAAGTCTAGTGGTCAACCCTGCCATCCAGTCTTGGTCACCACCTAACCTTCTTGCCCTCAAGAGAACTACATGCATCTGCCCCATTGAATGGGGTATCCAGATAACAGAAAATAACCGAAAGTGAGCCTAACACTCTCAGTACAAGAGTATGAGTATACACTATTATATGCGCATGTATGCAAATGAACTGGGTACTGACCGGAAAAATCGGTATGATTGAAAATCAACTGGCAAGCGCACCAGGTCAAATTATAATATAGTGGATAAAAGTTCAGATGTCGAACCCACATGGACTGTAAAAATATGAATACAAAAATATATTTATCTCTACTTAATCTAGACTAATCAAAAAGAAGGATTTCAGATTTTAGACTAATAATTAAAATTGCAATTAAAATCAAATTAATTAAAACGTAGCTGAAAAATTTGGATTAATTCAAATGTGGGAAAATTTTGATCAAGGACACACATAGGTACCATACAATTCATGTAACAAGCAGTCGATCTAAGATATCAGACTTAATCTTAATTCACGAGAATTTTCCTAATTTGTTCGAAGGACTATTTCTAGAACAATCAAACCTATTCAAATATTGATGAACTAATCTTTCGTAATTCTACTCAAATTTGAATGCATGAATAACTGTGAAAAATTCAGTAAACACCTAAACCGCATAATGAAACCGAATTCTATTTCTAGTCAGTTTTACACTATGTTGATTATCGAAGTGATCAAAATCGAAACCTCCTCTGTCGAATTGGAATCAATTAACATGCAGGCAAATAACTGGCCAGGAAATTCGCAAGACAAATATGAATTCGACAAACAATAAATTCAAATCAAGCATGAAAATCTCAAATAAACAAATCAAGTTTTCTACATCAATTGTCTGGCCCAATCATGTGGCCTTGATCGAAAAAAGAAAACTACTCAAAGTTCAACATAATTTAAGAACAACAGTGTTTAACTCCAAACATCAATAAAAAAAATCCAAAATAAAAATAAAAGAAGAAGAAAATTCAGATGATGATGATAGCCGCCTTCTTGCCTTCAAAGATGTGTGTAACCCTCATTATGATGAATAAATTCCTATTTATATGCTCAAGGGTCTTCAAAAGATAATATCCTTCCCAAGCAAAAATTTTCTTTTTAAAAAACTCTGTACGCGTCTCTCGCTCGAGCGAGATAGGGTGCTCGCTCGAGCGAGCAGTCTTCTGCCCGAGGGTAATTTTCCACATCTCGCTCGAGCGAGCATTCTTCTGTCTCGATACCTTTGGTGTCTCGTCTAGCTCGCTCGAGCGAGCTAGACCTCTCCCTCGAGCGAGCACTCCTCTGGAAAAAACTTGAAATCTCGATCTCGCTCGAGCGAGAATACCCCTTCGCTCGAGCGAGTTATGCTCTGTCCAAAAATCAAAATAATGCCAAGTTTCCCTACAAAACGGACCAAGAAGAGTATTATGCAAATAAATGAATTAAACATGTAAAATTAAATAAAACAACAACAAAAACATATGAATGCATGTAAAACTAACACCAGAAATAAGCATAAGAAACACAGTTAACAACTCCCCCATACTTAAACCTTGCTCGCCCTCGAGATAGACTACAAACACACAAACAAGAATCAAGAAATACTATGGAGCAATGGCCTCAACAATAAATTTTTTCAAAACAAAATCATATCCAATCACATCAAACCTACTAACATGAAAAAGTTTATAAATAAACTAGTTCACCGCATAAACTTATAATCTCTTCAACTCCTGGTTCAAAATACCTTCATCCAAGTTCAATCCATACATTCATATATCATGAGGACTTTGTAAGGTAATAAGGGAATCAAACAGCTGGAATCACCACACTCACAATCAGGTTAATACAAAAAGAAATAGTGCATGCGTGTATTGATTAAAATTCATACTCATCAACAATGTCTATCAACAGTATATATGCTAAATTCTCACAACTCTTTTCCACTAGTATATTGGGCAACTGTGACTCAGTCTAGAGGACTTAATAAGCTTGTAATGTTAGGCCGGGCTTATGGCTACAAATGAAGGATATCAGTTTAAAGCAAGGAGTAAATTATGACTACACCATTATTATTCACCTTCTTTTTCTTGTTTCATTCCAAATCACTTCATCAAACCATTGATTCACTTTGCTTTTCAGATTTTCCTTTTCAACCCATGATATCAAATTTTTTTTTTCTTTTTCACCACTACTTTTTTTTTCCGCATTTTTTTTTCTTTTTCACACAATTCCACTCTTCAAATGCAAATTCAGGAGGGTATAAAATTCACAAATTTAACTTACTCCTTGTTAAGGTGGGGTTGAGTGTTTAGGCTATTATTGGGTAGTGAGTGTAGGACTTTGAAAAAAATGCCGAATGGGGGTTTATCACACGTTTTCACGCATGTCATTCGATTTCATTAAATCTCAAATAAGGTACTAGGGACAAAATATATCAATGGGTAGCTTGAAAGGCACAAACAATTTACAGAAAAATTGCCTAAATCATCCCTAGTCACAGTTTTGCCTGTATTGCGCCTCGAAGAGTGTTCGAACTAGTTCTAGACACGTTTCAATTCACCATCAACTCATACAAATTCAATCAGTGCAGAAACAACCAATCATCAACAGTGAACAATGATTATAAACAAATTCAGAAAATGTACCTTATGTACTCATATAAGTGTAGGCTCAAAAGGGCAACTAGAGATAATTACTTCAACGAAAATTAGGCCCAAAAATCTCAACAACGCCTCAATTATCTTTATGTTTGCATTTTTCAAACTCAGATTCTAGCACAAATCACAGAGTATATTAGAGATAATTCATCTAATTGGTTTCACCAGTTCAAATTGGTCAGACAGGCAGACGGTCATGGATTACAGTTTCAAAACAGAGCAAAAACAGTCTCATCATTGGCCATGCTATCCAATTCTTTCTTGACTCAACACACAAACAACAACATGATATGCTATGTATACGAACTAGATACAACTAACTAAACAGAATGAACACGAAACACTATAACTAAACACCCCCCATACTTATCTAAAGCATTGCCCTCAATGCTTCAGAAGCTCAGAACAAACACACACATAAATGCAAAGTACTAAACTGAAAACACAATGCACAAAACATAACAAGGAACTCCCCTGGTCTACTGCAGTGCAAAAGCGTCGGGATCCTCCTCATATTCTGGAGGAGGCTGCGGAACAAAAGCATCCTGAGTTGCATGTGGGTGCTAGAATGGTGGATCCTTAAATGATGGGTTTGGAGCAGCGTACTGAAAATGGAACGAAGGTGGGTATGGCACAGCATCAGGAATAGACGAGGTGTCGAGCCTCAAATGTGTAGTAATGCCATATAGAAGAGCATCCATCCTCTGAAAATTAGCGGTCGGAGCTGCCATAAAATCATTCTGGACATGAGCAAAAGCAGTGAGCTCATGAATGGCCTCAGGAAATGGCCTACGACGGGGATGTCGTGGTGGAGGTGCAGGAACAGAACTAGAACTCGCTTGTCCTGCCCGAGGAAAGTCCTTCTTCCTCTTCGCTTTCTTCTTCGCAACAAGTGCAGCATCAATGGGCTGTCGTGGCTGCTGCCATTCCTCGTCGTCTCAAACCTGGACCCCAGCCTGAAGGCATAACTCTAAAATAAGGCTGGGAAATAAAAGGCCCAAGGAAGATGACGTATAGATGGAGCGACGAATTTCACTATGAATAAGCCGACCGACATTGATCGGACACTCCAAACTCAAGGCATACAACAGAATGGCAGTCTCCATGTTCACACTGCTTGTATGAGATATAGGCATCAAACGTTTGGCAGCAAATGCGAACCAAGTGGACGCGTCCAACAACAGATATCTTTTAGGAAAATGTAAAAATGCAACTGGGTCATGCCAAGCTGCCCCTTCGTAGCACAATTGTTCCAGAATTTCATTATATTCAGGGTCGACCTTCAAACTCTGATAGAAACTATCATCAACAGCAGGAGTCTGAAGTAAATCATTCAATGCATGTTCATCTAAACAAACTGCTTTTCCTCTAACATAGGCTTTACCATCCTCTCTTTCAGCAGCATTAGCATAAAACTCTCTAACTAAAGGCACAACCGCCGCCTTTGGTTGTTGGCAAAAAAAATTCCCAATTCCTATTCATTATATCGATCGCAACACCACTGTCCCTATGAGTTAATTCGACACCCATCTCAGGAATAGGGGTGCGATTCAGTTTAGCCCAGTCGTACCTTTCTTTTGCAGCGGCATTGACAAATTTTCCTGCGATGCCCGAGGAAGACGACGATGCCGGAGCTCGCTGGGATGTAGAGGCGCCATCCAATCGTGATCTTTTTGGACCCATTGACTTTAGAACAGACTGTTCAAATTCCGGCGAGAGGTGTCGGACTGTGTAGAGGCGTGGAGTAGAACTGGAGTGGAGGAGAACGGATGAATGGTGGCAGAGAATAATAGAGGGGCGGTGGCGAACAGATCTCCGGCGTGGAGGAGAATGGAAGAGAGAGTCGGACTGGGTAATAGAGGGATGGCGGCGAATCGGACTTCCGGCATAGAGGAGCGGCGACGAACTTCCAGCATAGAGAGGCGGCGACGTAACTTGCAAATTTGTGAGATCGAATTAGGAGTGATTTGGGGTTTTAGGGTTCTAAGAAATTGAGAGAAGAAGTTAGGGAGAGAAGAAAGAGGGGGTGCCCGATTTAATCTGTAAAAGACCAGCTCGCTCGAGCGAGCCCAAAATATTGTCGGGGCTAGAGCGCTTCTCGCTCGAGCGAGCCCAAAGTATGCAAAACACGACCTCAAACAGAGAGGCTCTCGCTCGAGCGAGATGAGATGCTCGCTCGAGCGAGAGAAAGGGAAAAAAAAATTATTTTTGTTTTCCAAAAATTTTCGAAAAGAACACAAAAACTTCACAAATTAACTTAAATGCAATAAAAATGCCCAAAACCAAAAAGACAAGAGAAAAGAATACTGGGTTGCCTCCTAGACAGCGCTAAATTTATAGTCTATAGCCCAACTGTACCTCCCTTTTTAATTTGTCGGGTCTGTCAATTCGACGGTGGTCTGTGTTTGATCCACGACACCACCTCGATAAACTTTTATCCTTTGCCAGTTAACTTTAAATGTTCCTGTGGTAGGACTATAAATTTCTATCGTACCATACGACATCACTTGCTTGATTGTGAATGGTCCTGACCATCTCGAACGTAGCTTTCCTGGCATGAGCTTCAAACGTGAGTTATATAATAAAACAGTTTGGCCTACCTCGAACTCACGTGAGACAATGCGCTGATCATGCCATTTCTTGGTCTTCTCTTTGTAAATTCTGGCATTTTCATAAGCATCCAATCTAAGCTCCTCAAGTTCGTTCAACTGTAGAAAACGTTCTTCACCTGTGGCCTGCACATCAAAATTCAGAAATTTAGTAGCTCATAGTGCTTTATGCTCAAGTTCAACAGGAAGATGACACGCTTTGCCATATAACAACCTAAAGGGAGAAGTTTCTATAGGTATTTTAAAAGCAGTACGATAGGCCCATAACGCATCATCTAATTTATTCGACCACTCTTTCCTGTTTGAATTCACAGTTTTTTCCAGAATTCTTTTCAACTCCCTATTAGAAATCTCAAATTGCTGATTACAAAAGTGGGTTCCTCCATCACTAATTATGGCTCTAAGGGTACCATATCTAGCAAAGATAATTTTTTTTAAAAATTTCACAACCACCCTAGAGTCATTAGTCCTACATGCAAGTGCTTCAACCCACTTCAACACATAATCGATCGCAACCAAAATATATTTGTTTCCTTCAGACGCAGGAAACGGTCCCATGAAATCTATATCCCATACATAAAAAACCTCGCACACAAGAATATTATTTAAAGGCATCTCATGCCTCCTAGAAATATTACAAACTTTCTGACAAGCATCACAAACAAGCACATAGGTATATGCATCCTTAAACAATGAAGGCCAATAAAATCCCGACTGAAGTACTTTAGCGGCGGTACGACCCGTGCCGAAGTGACCTCCAGTCGGACCTGTGTGACAGTGTGAGAGTATAGGGCTTACCTCCTCCGCTGGAATACACCTACGAATTATACCATCTGCACATATCTTAAACAGAAAAGGTTCTTCCCACAAAAAATATTTCAACTCAGAGAAAAATTTATTTTTCTGTTGATAAGTTAAATGCGAGGGAAGAAACTTACTTGAGAGGTAATTTACTATGTCTGCATACCATGGTAGTTTCGTTACCTCAAACAACTGCTCTGGAAAATCATCATGAATTATTTGCGTTTCAGTTCTTTGATTTTCCAAGCGTGAAAGGTAGTCTGCAACTTGATTCTCCGCGCCCTTCCTGTCAACAATTTTCAAATCAAACTCTTGCAACAATAAAACCCAACGAATTAACCTGGGTTTAGCATCCTTCTTGCTCATCAAATACTTCAATTTCGAGTGATCCGTGTGAACTATGACTTTGCTTCCCACCAAATAAGACCTGAATTTATCCAAGGCAAACACGACTGCGAGAAATTCTTTTTTAGTGGTTGCATAATTCAGTTGGGCGGCTGACAGGGTGATACTGGCGTAGTAAATCACATGAAGTACTTTGTCCCTCTTTTGTCCAAGCACGACTCCCAATGCAGTGTCACTGGCGTCACACATCAACTGAAACGGCAGATTCCAATCAGGCGCTACTATCACTGGTGCAGTTGTTACTGCTTCAAAATCTGAAAGGCCTGCAAGAACTCAGCAGAAAAATTAAAAGGCACCTCTTTGATTAACATATTAGTAAGGGGTTTAGCAATAGAAGAAAAATCTTTAATAAATCTCCTATAGAAACCCGCATGCCCAAGAAAACTCCTAATTCCCTTCAAATTCGTGGGAGGTGGAAGTTTTTCAATAACTTCAAGTTTTGCTCGATCTACCTCCACACCTACCTCAGACACCTTATGTCCTAAAACAATGCCCTCTTTTACCATGAAGTGGCATTTTTCCCAATTTAACACAAGATTGCTCTCCTCACATCTCTGCAACACTTTTTTCAGATTAAATAAACATGCATCAAATGACGATCCAACCACAGAGAAATCATCCATAAACACTTCTATAAACTTTTCAACCATATCATGAAAAATAGCCATCATACACCGCTGAAAAGTGGCAGGGGCATTACAAAGACCAAACGGCATTCGTTTATATGCAAAAGTACCATAAAGACAAGTAAAAGTGGTTTTATGTTGGTCCTCAGGTGCTATAGGAATTTGCATATATCCGGAATACCCGTCCAAAAAACAATAAAACGCATGCCCTACAAGTCTCTCAACCATCTGATCAATAAAGGGAAGGGGGAAGTGATCCTTACGGGTGAAATCATTCAATTTCCTATAATCAATACAAACCCGCCACCCCGTAATAGTTCTAGTAGGAATCAATTCATTATTTGCATTTTCGATTACAGTCATCCCTCCCTTTTTAGGCACTACTTGAATTGGACTCACCCATTCACTATCAGAAATAGGATAGATAATACCTGCATCAAGGAGCTTGATTACCTCCTTTTTCACTACCTCTTGCATTTTCGGGTTGAGTCGCCTCTATGGTTTAGTAGATGTCTTGTGCTCTGCCTCCATCAATATTTTGTGCATGTACATGGTTGGACTAATCCCCTTGATATCGGCCAAGCTCCATATGATGGCTCTTATGTGTTATCGAATCACCCGCAACAGTTTTTCCTCCTCACAACCTGTCAAAGAAGATGAACAAATTACTGGCAGTTTATCATTCTTTAATAAATACAAATATTTTAAATGAGAAGGGAGTGGTTTTAGTTCAAGAGTAGGGGGGCTCCTCGGTGGATGGCTTCAGTGGTTTTGGAGTATGGTTAAGCTCCCCCATCTTGGTATTGATGAGTCTGTCGAAGGGTAGACTCCAATCCAAATACCGTGCTACTTCATGAACTTCCTCACTGACATGCTCTTCATCAGTTGTACCTGTCAAACATATTTCTAACGGATCCACAGACAACTGTTCCTGCAGAGAATAATCAACCAAATCATCAGTAATATCAATTCTGAAACAATCAGAATTGTCTGCAGGATATCGAATGCCCTGAAAAACATTAAATATAACTTTCTCATCATTGATATGCAATATCAACTCTCCTTTATGCACATCAATCAATGCCTTTCTAGTGGCTAAAAATGGTCTATCAAAAATAATAGGTATCTCACGATCCTTTTCCATATCAAGCACTATAAAATCCACTGGAAATATAAACTTATCAACCTTAACTAACACATCCTCTACAATCCCCCTTGGATATTTTATAGATCTATCAGCTAATTGCAGGGAGATAGTAGTTGGCTTAACTTCACCAATTCCTAGCTTCTCAAAACATGAATAAGACATAAGATTAATACTTGCACCTAGATCACATAAAGCCTTATTAAAAAATGATTTTCCAATAGTGCATGGAATTGAAAAGCTACCGGGATCCTTAAGTTTCAGAGGGAGTTTATTTTGTAAAATAGCAGAACATTCCTCCGACAACTTCACAGTTTCAAAATCCACAAGTTTTCTTTTGTTAGACAAAATCTCTTTTAAAAATTTTGCATAACTGGGCATTTGAGCTAAAGCATCTGCAAAGGGATATTAATATGAAGCTTTTTGAAAATATCTAAGAATTTTGCAAATTGATTATCCAATTGCAGTTGCTTTGCTCTTTGGGGGAAGGGCAGTTTACTCAAATCAATCTTCTCATTAATAATTGGGTGAGAGGACTTACCTTTCTTGTCCGTAGGCGTCAAGTCTGACTTGTTTGGCACTTCCTCCAGCCCTTTTTCCTTGCTTAGCTCGCTTGCTTCCTCATCCTCGGTATTTTTCTCCACAGTATCTGCTTGCAATCTAGTCACCGCCAGAATAGCATTGACATCCTTGGGATTCCTCTCAGTATTACTAGGAAACGATCCTGCTGGCCTAGTAGACAACTGTGTTGCTATCTGACTCATCTGTGTTTCTAACTTCTGCAACATTGCCTCCTGATTTTGTAGACGGGTCTCAGTACCAGCTACATATTTCATCATGATTTCTTCAAAGGAGGGCTTCTTCTCGACTGGCTTCGATGTATTAGCTGTAAGATCTGCAGCTTTCCAAGAGAAGTTTGGATGGTTCTTCCAGCCAGGATTGTAAGTATTGCTGTAGGGGTTGTACTGCTGTCTCCCTTGATTCCCCATAAAATTTGCAGCATCAACTTCAAATACTTGCTGTTAGTCAGGCTGTTGGACTTGCACTTGGTTGGCTGAAGATGTCTGCATAACTGGCATCTAATGAGTAAAATCATCGATCTTGGCATTCAGTGCTGTTAATGCATCGACTTCTAATACTCCAGCCTTTTTCTCCTTTTTGGCATCTGGCCATCCAATGTTGCTTTCAGCCATATTTCCAATGATTTCCCATGCCTCTGCCGGTGTTTTCCTGAATAGGCTTCCATTAGCAGCGGCATCCAACATAGATCGAACAGATTGATCAGCCCCATTATAGAAAGTCTGAGTCTGCTGGCTCTGAGTAAGATTATGTTGAGGACACATCCTCAACATCTTTTTGAATCGAGTCCAAGCAGCATGTAAAGATTCAGCTTCCTTCTGCCTGAATGAGATGATATCAGAGAACAGTTTTGCCATCTTCGTGGGAGGAAAATATTTGTTCAAAAAAGTCTGAACAAGTTGGTTCCAGGTAGTGATTGAACCAGCAGGCAGATTATCTAGCCACTCAGCAGCTTCTCCTTGTAGAGAGAATGAGAATAACCGCAGTCGCACTGCATCAGATGTTACCCCATTCACTTTGAACGTGTCGCAGATCGACAGAAAATGCTCCAGATGAGCGTAGGGGTCTTCCATAGATGTACCCCCAAATCTAGCTTGCAATTGAATCAGCTGAATAGTAGAGGGTTTCAGCTCAAAATTGTTCGCCTCAACAGCGGGGCGAACTATGCTAGATCCATATCCTTCAGTTGGCGGACGGATAATATCCCAAACAGTACGGTTGTCTGCCATCTCTACTTCAGATTCAGATTCTGACTCTAGTTCAAGATTGATAGATTTCTTGGCTTTTCGGATCCTGCTAAGCGTGCGCTCGATCTCCAAATCAAGTGGTAGTAATTTCCTTGATCGAGTGCTATGCATGCACAACAGAAGATACCTGAAAATCACCAAGAAATTATAGTCAGAGATTAAGAAAATAAATAATGTCTAATCTCAAGCGAAATAAAAATTCTGATATCAAACAGTCCCCGGCAACGGCGCCAAAAACTTGACCGGAAAAATCGGTGTGATTAAAAATCAACTGGCAAGCGCACCAGGTCAAATTATAATATAGTGGACAAAAGTCTAGATGTCGAACCCACAGAGACTGTAAAAATACGAATACCAAAATATATTTATCTCTACTTAATCTAGACTAATCAAAAAGAAGGATTTCAAATTTTAGACTAATAATTAAAATTGCAATTAAAATCAAATTAATTAAAACACAGCTAAAAAATTTGGATTAATTCAAATGTTGGAAAAGTTCGATCAAGGACACACGTAGGTACCAGACAATTCATGTAACAAGTAGTCGATCTAAGATATCAGACTTAATCTTAATTCACGAGAATTTTCCTAATTTTTTCAAAGGACTATTTCTAGAACAATAAAACCTATTCAAATATTGTTAAACTAATCTTTCGTAATTCTACTCAAATTTGAATGCATGAATAACTGTGAAAAATTCAGTAAACACCTAAACCGCATAATGAAACCGAATTCTATTTCTAGTCAGTTTTACACTATATTGATTATCGAAGTGATCAAAATCGAAACCTCCTCTGTAGAATTGGAATCAATTAACATGCAAGCAAATAACTGGCCAGAAAATTCACAAGACAAATATGAATTCGACAAACAATACATTCAAATCAAGCATGAAAATTTCAAATAAACAAATCAAATTTTCTACATCAATTGTCTGGCCCAATCACATGGCCTTGATCGAAGAAAGAAAACTACTCAAAGTTCAACATAATTTAAGAACAACAGTGTTTAACTCCAAACATCAATAAAAAAAATCCAAAATAAAAAGAAAAGAAGAAGAAAATTCAGATGATGATGATAGCCGCCTTCTTGCCTTCAAAGATGTGTGTAACCCTCATTCTGATGAATAAATTCCTATTTATATGCTCAAGGGTCTTCAAAAGATAATATCCTTCCCGAGCAAAAATTTCCTTTTTAAAAAACTCTGTACGCTTCTCTCGCTCGAGCGAGATAGGGTGCTCGCTCGAGCGAGCAGTCTTCTGCCCGAGGGTAATTTTCCACATCTCGCTCGAGCGAGCAGTCTTCTGTCTCGATACCTTTGGTGTCTCATCTAGCTCGCTCGAGCGAGCTAGACCTCTCCCTCGAGCGAGCACTCCTCTGAAAAAAACTTGAATTCTCGATTTCCCTCGAGCGAGAATACCCCTTCGCTCGAGCGAGTTATGCTCTGTCCAAAAATCAAAATAATGCCAAGTTTATCTACAAAACGGACCAGGAAGAGTATTATGCAAATAAATGAATTAAACATGCTAAAATTAAATAAAACAACAACAAAAACATATGAATGCATGCAAAACTAACACCAGAAATAAGCATAAGAAACACAGTTAACAGGTACCAAGACACTCAGGTCAAGAATATCTGATCAAGAATAAACTTGGGCCCTGGTATGTGCCAAGATGAGTCGTCACTACAGGAGGTGACCGACATACCCAGATGCCCTGATGGTGATGCGATCATGGAAAGCTCGCAT
The DNA here is from genome assembly GCF_033568475.1 of Henckelia pumila. Taxonomy (NCBI): domain Eukaryota; kingdom Viridiplantae; phylum Streptophyta; class Magnoliopsida; order Lamiales; family Gesneriaceae; genus Henckelia; species Henckelia pumila. The sequence goes on along the minus strand of NW_027331869.1, from coordinate 506,831 downwards.
GTGGATCAAGTGGCAAGGATAGTTCGAGATCCATTGTAGTTGCCATGTGGACCAATAACGAGGAGTCGAGCTAACAAATTCAAGAAGAAACTTCAAATATTGATGATTAATTATCAAGATGGAGTTGGAGCACTTTAAGATCAATTTGGGAGTTGCCTATGCGTTCTTGAAGTATTAGAAGTTGAAAAGAGTGAAGAAAATAAATTTGGGACAGAAGACATCTCGCCCGAGTGCCACATTAGTTCGCTCGAGAGAGCCCTTTAAAAATTTCAGGCAGAGTGTTTCTCGCTTGAGCACGCATATCGTTCGCTCGAGCGAGCGCAGAAAAAGTTGCGGGGAAGAGTCTTCCTTGCTCGAGCGAGGATTTCTTCCGCTCGAGCGAGCGAGGTTTCCGGGAAACACACACACTTTGGCGTGTTGTGTGTGTGCGTGGGTTTTTGATGATTTGGCCTATTTTGAGTATTTTAAGCCTACTACGAAACTTTCTAGATGATATCTTTTGATATCTCTGATATTGTTTTGCGTTATCTTTTATTTTTGATTGTAAACTATAAATACTTTTGTTTATTCTCATTAATAATAATTGAGATTCAGTTTATACACAAATTATTGAAATTCTCTCTAGAATTTTATTCAAAGTTTTTCTTTGGCTTTTCAAATCAAACTTTTCACAGTTTAATTACTTGGAAACGTTTGTCGATTGATTTCTCACTGAATATTGTCAGATACAAGTTATCTGAAGGTTTTCTTTGGTTTTGGTTGTTGTGATTTCTGTTGTTAATTGTCCCGTCGATTAAAGGTGGAAATCCAAAATTCTATCAATTTTACTTGTTTCAAAGATTGGAAAAAACTCTTTGGATCTTTTGATTATTGTTTAGAGGGTGCGATTTAATTTATAATCGTGTTTTCTAATCTTACTCATCAAGATTCATATCATTTAACATCAAAGACGGAAATAGGAGTGTCGTGCAATAGAACAGAAATAGTCCTACCGCGCTTGGTTTTTATTTGCTTATGGGTTGCCTTCTCTTCATGTGCTACGGACTTCTATTTCCTTTGTTATTTGGGCCACAATTATGGGCAAGACACAATTGAATTTGAAACTCTGAAACATGTAATCTTGAAGAACTATAAGACGTTTATTTTTAAAACTTAATTATATTTTTTTTGAATCAAGTAAGTCGTATCCTTTAGACTTAGGAGTGTCGTGCAATAGAACAGAAATAGTCCTGCCTCGCTTGGTTTTTATTTGCTTATGAGTTGCCTTCTCTTCATGTGCTACAGACTTCTATTTCCTTCGTTATTTGGGCCACACTTTTGGGCCAGACACAATTGAATTTCAAACTCTGAAACATGTAATCTTGAAGAACTATAAGACGTTTACTTTTTAAAACTTAATTATATTTTTTTTCAACGTGATATTTAAATTTTAAACTTAATAATAAGTTTGATCGAGGGGTGGAGGGTTTTCTTCTAAAAATAAAAAATAAAAATTATTGGTCAATATATATATATATATATAAATAAATAAATTGAGGTGTAGGAAAACTGAAAATTGCTCCCCTGCACTTGCCATACTTCCTGGACAAACTCCCAGGCTAGATTTGGTGGTGCAAGGGCGCAATATATTGCGCATCTGCACCGGTGCTTCTGCCTTGTACGCCTGAAACCACTTTTCACCAAGAGTTTCTTTCTCTTCCGTGTTTTTCTGATGGTTTTTGATTTTTTTGTTTGGTTATAATCAGTTTTTTGATCAAAAAGTCATACCAAATGGTGAAACGACGTGTCCCTACATGAAAAAAAAATTTAAATAACAGATTAAAGTTTATTTTTCATTCATTCATAATCATTTACATTCATATTCTTCTATTTTCTAAAAAAGAGAGTTCATATCATTTTCTGATTATTGAACTTGTAATTTATTGTGCAATTATCATAAGTTTATTGTTGTTGTATCTTGGGAGAAATTTGCCAAATTTCGTCAGCACCAAGATCGGGGCAAAAAATTCTTAAGGATATCGTGTTCAACACGAGCCTCAACAAATCCAATTCTGTTTCTGTTTACTGCCATCTTCAAATCAATCCCAACAATATACAATCTATATTTCTACAAGCTTAAGAGGTTTTGCTTTATCTGACACTTTTGAAGATGGCTACTAAATCAACAACCATTAATGTTTCTGCGACGCATGGGGAGAAACCGTAAAAGTTCAGTGGCATAGACTTTAAACGTTGGAAACAGAAAATGCGCTTTTTTTTTACCTCACAACCTTGATTTTGGCAAGGTTCCTTAAGGAAGATCCACCGACCATTTCTGAAGATGAGATCGATCCCCGTAGGAGGGCGGTGATTGATGCATGGAGTCAAAGTGACTTCCTATGCAAGAGCTGTATACTGAATAGACTTGACAATGAATTATACAATGTGTATTGTCAAGTCAAAATCGCAAAAAAACTTTGGGAAACACTTGAAAAGAAATACAAGGCGGAAGATGCCGGTATGAAAAAGTTCATTGTGGGACGTTTTCTGGATTACAAGATGATAGACTCCAAATCTGTTGTAAGTCAAGTGAAAGAACTACAATTACTACTGCACGAGATTCATGAGGAAGATATAAGTCTAAGAGAGTCCTTTCAAGTTGCTGCTTTGATCGAGAAACTCCCTCCGTTGTGGAAGGATTTCAAGAACTACTTAAAGTACAAATTTGTCACCACGGATTTAGAATGAGCAAGTAGTTAAATTGAGTTTTTACCCATATATAATGTGTTTTCATATTTATTTAAAAACACAAAAACTCTTATGAGACGGCTCACGGTGAATTTTTTGAGATGAATTTCTTAATTGGGTCACTCATGATGATGTATTACTTTTTAAGTTAGTCTCTTGTGAGACGGATCCGTGAGACGGTTCAAACATATTCATATTTATAACAAGTTATAATTTTGGTAAAAAATAATACATTATCATGAGTGACCAAATTAAGAGACACATCTCACAAAATTTACCTGTGAGATCGTCTCACAAGATTTTTCGTCTTAATTTTTATCAAAAAATACAACTCTTTATTGTAAACATAAATGAGGTCCGTGAGACCATCTCACAAGAGACAAACTCGTTTAAAAATGGTATAGTTTATTACTTTTCACGAGACATTGCGCAGAATTAAGGTTATCCAATAAGTCCAATCAAAAGATATATATACTTTTGTGATCGATCCACAACACTAATAAATTAAATTAAATTATTATATTTTAACAAGCTGAATAAATATGAGTAACACTCTTGTGAGACGGTCTCATCCGTGAGATGGATCAATCCTACTCATATTTATAATAATAAGTAATACTTTTGACATAAATGTAATAATTTTTAATGAATAATCCATATAAGAGACCCGTCTGAAAAAAATGACCAAGAGACCATCTCATAGGAGTTTTTGTCAATAAATATGTGACGACCCGATTTCTAATCTCTCAAAACATCAAGAACTAAGCTATCAACTCAAACTATTCAAAATATGTTCTTCAACATATTTACAAAGCATTGACTTCTAACATAAGAAACAAATCTATGGTTCACATGCTTCAGCTAAAACCCGAGTCACCAAGTCTATCTCGTTCTCGTTCTTTTACGGTCTTCTCTGATTCGTTCCAGCCCCACCTATTGTCATGCACACATACAAACAAGACAATATCCGGAGAGACTCCGATGAGAATTGAATCCCAGTATAAAACAACATCAGCATGCATTTACCCAAGTAACTCATATCAAATCAATAATCAAGATCAATTCTTCAATCAATCATGTAATATCTCAACTTACTCAAAGTAATAGAAATTCATATATTTCAATCGAAAGCAATGCATGATTTAAAATTGGTTATCATCTGGGTATTGGTTCTTTTGGGATCCCTGGGAAAGAAACACATCAACCCATCTACCTACTCTCCATTCGAGGTGACATTGAGTGTTTATTCCCGGACTTTGGTCCACTATATCGAGCATCAAGCGTTAGGGATGAATCAATCACCTAAGCTCCTCAATATACGTCCAAACATCTTATCATCTTATCTTGGCAATTCAGCCATCAAAACTCAAAAGAAAGTTGGCCTAATATGAATGCAACAAAATTCAAAAGCATAACTAAAACCAACTATACAAACAAGCTAAATCAAGCAAGTAAGCATATATGCAAATATCAAGCATATAAGCACAAATTATGTGGTTTTAGAAAGAGATACTCAATAGAATCATATTGAGTGTGCAAGCCCTTTATGTAAAGGTTGTCTTATGCCTTTCTTAGCTTGGTTTCAACCTCTTAAATCTTCAAAAGCTGCACATAACAAAGCTCACTCAAAGTCTGCTCAACAAACTAAGTCTTTCAAGCTAATCTTCAAAGCAAACCTTATTCTTTCGTCGATCGGTTTCGAAGTCGATATTCTTAACTTGAAGTACCCTGTTGTAAATCTGAAATGATAGCAAATAAGTCTAAGAACATCAGCAAGAATTCAATTCACACTCAGCTCAATCAATCTAGATTCAAACACGTACAAATTCTTGCGTAACGATTAAACTTCGGCAACCATAACTCATTTCTATCAACTCTATCATTTATATCAGCTTCATATACATCTTATAACAGCGGAATATCATCATATATCAGCTAATTCAGAAGCATAAATTCAAAGATAACTTCTGAAAAATCATGGCGATTACAAACGACAATTGTTCTTCGATTTTACTTCGATATCGTAATATATATCAATCTTCTTCTCTTAACCACCACATATCAGCATTTAAACCATCATAAACAAGCATAATAAAAGCATACAAATCTCGAGTATAAGCTGGAAATTCATGGCAAATCCAAACGGCATCCAATCATCGAGCCGGTTTCGATATAACAATGCATATAAGCTCTAGAACATCAATACATGATCAAATCTGATTTCTGCCCCATATCATAATTTTGAAATCATCTAGCTCAAGATAATACTTACATCAATTGATAGCCCTTCTTGCAAGGATTCCAAAACTACCTTCGGAATTGAAATCGGACGAACGGATCAAAAGATATTGAATTTTTAAGATGAAAAATGGACTTGAGAATGGATTTCTGGACTTCTCACGTTTTTGGCAGCTGAAAGTGATGAATAATTCCTTCAGTTACACGTAAAAACTCATATAAAGCCAAGTGTCCAAGTCAATTTTCCAAATTTGCACTTTGGCCCCTCAATTCTTGCTTATTTGCAAATCGGTCCTCGACAAATCTTTTTAATTCAATTTCAATCCTAAATAATTTAAGAATATTAGAATTTAAATAAAAACTCTAAATATTCCCAAATTAAATATACTCGGATTAAAATTCAATTATTTTCGGATTAATTCAAATAATCCAGGGCCTTACAATTCTCCCCCTCTAAGATCGGATTTCGTCCTCGAAATCTCATGCAATCTGTACGCACATAAGATAAGGAATAAGAGAAATACTGAATAAGAACTCATATCAGTAGACTAACTCAAAATAACACTGTCTCATATCGGATTCAATTTCTCAAGTCGCTTCTTCAGTTCTACGACGACTCCACTGAACTATCATTAGCGGAATGGTCTTGTTTCTGAGTTGCTTTTCTTTCTACTCAAATATCAGTATCAACTGTTCGACATAGATCAATGTATCATCAAACTCAATCTTATTTGGCTGAAGTACATAAGAAGTCTCATTCTAATACGTTCGCAGCATAAAATACATCGCGAATATCAGAAAGCAATAAAGACAATATAAGTCGATAGGCAAGATTGCCTACTTCTTCAGAAGTGTCATCAGATTCAACAATTCTCGGAGATAATATTAGTCGCTTGTCAAATCAAACCATGCTTCTAACAATAGAAATCGGCAAACATACTCGGTCTCCCTGTTCAAAACACAAAGGTCGGTGTCTGATATTCGTATGTCTTGCTTCTCGATCTTAACATATCTTCATTCTCGTCTGAATAAGCTTCTCTCTCTATCTTCATTGAAAATCATAAAAGATCTTATAGCTGATACTTCTGAAATACTATCTCAATTTAGAAAATTTCTGATTTTCTTATCATTCCAAAATCAGAACACTATCGTTATATCCATTAGATAGCTGTTCCAGGAATTACAATATCCAAGTGGCAATATTAGTCCGCTAATACCGAATCAGGTACTAGAGTTCTGAGCATCTTCTCGAATTTTGGATAGTCAACTCAGACAATCCATCGATAAGAGGATGGTCGAATGAAATCCCATAAAACCAAATACTCAAAATATTTGACAATCGATGCCACAATCAATCAAATAAATCTAAAGTCTTAAACTCGACAATAGATTTTCATAATTCCTGTTATCTCATCATATCAGTAACTTTTTTTACAGCTATCTTTTCATATATGTATCATATCCAATACAACATATTCTTGCGTTTGTTGAATTCTACTTCAAGAAAATCGCAAACTCATAACGATCAGTAGCACAACAGTACTATACAACTCAAAATAGTACTTTGACACAATAAATCGCAACCCCTCAACCATAACATCGAGTAATATCAATTTCAGAATCAAACTCCTTGGCGATCTTTCATAGCAAGGAATAACATTTCTCGTATAGCTACTAGCTATTTCATCATATTTTATAACTTCAAATACAACATATTATTCCATCTATAAGAACTATCAAAAATTATATCGCAATCTCATACCGATATAAATAGTTTCATAATAAAATTCAATGGAATTTGATCTTTTTTCGATTCTAAACTGCTAAACTGTTCATAAATCATTCAATTGACATCGCTCAATCTAATTCATTGACAGTTTAGGCTTTAGAACAAAGAATTCTATCACATTTGTATTCATATCTCATCTGCTAGAATCGATAAATTCTATAACTGCTCAAATCAATCATCTAATCAAGACAACAAGATAACAATTCATCATCGTTGCCTTATTCAATTGCTGATAATGAACGCAAAATCTCACTGATCTGTCTTTCTTTCAATTCTTGCAATTCCGCTGGTGTCATTCTAGAAGGTATTTTAAAAATTCAGTACTATACCTGGCATCCGTTCAATATTGGATTCCATCTCACAAACGAAAAGTAATTCCGGAATCTCATTTGAAAAATATCAACAATTCACTAACCATTGGTAAATCAGCCAATTCTGGGCTAGTTATCGTCACATCTCTTGCATATTAAGGAATTCATCTGCTCTTTTTTGCAATAATCAAATTATAGATAGAATAGATATCATAGGAATTCGAACTTTCAAACTCTTACCGTAGAATTCCCATCCTTCTATCAGTTCAGTTCGGAATCTCATAACTTTCTGAGTCGATCTACAATACCCCTATACTTGGTTAACATATCTAAGCCGATAATTCAATCAGAATCTGACGAACCAAGCACAATACAATCTATGTTTCTCACATTACCTTCAAACTGTAGTATACAATTTTCGGACATATATCACTTCCGTAAAACACAAGAATAGATACCACAGTAGATAATACATACACGGTAATTTTGTTCAGAGATAAAATATGGAATGCGTCAGTATCTTCAATAACATAAGCAAAATAATCATAAAGAGAACAATTACGAGTTATATCATCATTCGATGCTTCAGAAGCCTGTTCTTCAATCAAGGTAAATACCCGCCCTTGTTGTCTCGGGGGTTGGCTTTCAATCTGGCTTTCTTCTGGTATAATCTGTGGTGGAGGTTGTGGTTGGTAGGAATATACCAAAGATGCTTGCCTTTCAGGCTGAATCACTTTTCTCGATGTCCCTGCACCATGTGATCGTTTGAAACCACGTTGCGGACATACTCTGGCAAAATGTCCTGCTTGATGGCATATATGACAACTCCCAAGTACACCTCTGCACTGATCACTAGGATGTCCTCCTCCACATTTGTTGCAATAAACTCCTGCATACTCTGAACTAGTGTGCCTCTGTCCACTAGAGCTAGATGAACTATCTCCTGATTTCTTAAACTATTTTTCTCTTGCTTTCAAAGAATCTTTCTTGCCACTACTGCTACCACCTTCCTCAAATCTGGGAAATGGTTGCTGAAACTGACTCGGTGACTGTCTTTGAGACTGTGACACCAACAATGCTTCTCATTGTTTCATCAAACCAGCCTCTGCTCCCTTTGCTTTATCAAGTGCATCAACAAAGTTGTTTGGTCTACCAGCATTCACCAGTGTAAATACATCGGGATTCAGTCCATTAATAAACTGAACAGCTTTAGCTTCTTCGTTCTCAGCTACATGTGGAACGAATTTCAGCAAAGTAGAGAACTTAGCAACATATTCCTCGATGTTCAGATTGCCTTGTTTCAGATTGGAAAACTCTGCATTCTTATCTTTTCTGTACGACACTGGAAAGAATCGTTGATAAAATTCAGTTTTAAACACTTTCCAAGTAATCGTCGTACCTTGATTCTCGAGAGCTTTCTTGGTTGTAATCTACTAGCTCTTTGCAACGTCTTGCAATTGATACCCAATCAGTCTAATTCTTCTATCATCTGCATAATCAAGGGAATCAAACATCATCTCAATATCCTCTAACCAACCTTCACATTCAACTGAGTTCACAGTTTCATTCAGGGTGGGCGGCTTGAATGATTGAAATCTTTTTAGAAGTATCTCCATTGGTGACGCTGTGACATCTCTCATATCTCTCAATGTACTGCCTTGCTCTGTTCTCGGAGCTTCAGGTGCTTGTGGTACTGTCGGGGCTACATTCACCTGTTCTGGCTGAGGAACTGTCTCTATCTGTCTATTCATCATTCGACGAAGAGGCATATCTGATATTTCAAACATATTAGTGTATAATACAATCTCATGTAACCCAATTCTATCTCAATCCTCCTTTGATCAACACTTTCGTGCATTCTCAAGAGATCAAATTCTGATTCATTCTCGAATAATACATGCTTCCAATCAACTCTGATAATAAGGAAAACATGTAATTCTTACATCTGTACGACATGCTATTCTTATCATTTGATCACATAATTATATCATCATATAATTCGAAAACAATAAAGCATGCTCGACAAACTCATGCGATCAAGTCATCTAAAACACATTACAGCATGTGTATAATTAAAAACCATAAAATCATGTGATCATAAAGTTATGGAATTATAACACAATATTCGCATGTACTTCATGTAATCACAAAAGAATTCAATCACATGCGAATAAAGAAATCGAGCGGACTCGATCTACCCCGCTCATTCTAAATCAGTGCAGAACCTACGCTCTGATACCACCTGTTGTGACGACCCGGTTTCTAGTCTCTCAAAACATCAAGAACTAAGCTATCAACTCAAACTATTCAAAATATGTTCTTCAACATATTTACAAAGAATTGACTTCTAACATAAGAAACAAATCTATGGTTCACACGCTTCAGCTAAAACCCGAGTCTCCACGTCTATCTCGTTCTCGTTCTTTTACGGTCTTCTCTGATTCGTTCCAGCCCCACCTATTGTCATGCACACATACAAACAAGACAATAGCCAAAGAGACTCTGGTGAGAATTGAATCCCAATATACAACATCAGCATGCATTTACCCAAGTAACTCATATCAAATCAATAATCAAGATCAAATTTTCAATGAATCATGCAATATCTCAACTTACTCAAAGTAATAGAAATTCATCTATTTCAATCGAAAGCAATGCATGATTTAAAATTGGTTATCATCTCGGTATCGGTTCTTTTGGGATCCCTGGAAAAGAAACACATCAACCCATCTACCTACTCTCCATTCAAGGTGATGTTGAGTGTTTATTCCCGGACTTTGGTCCACTATATCGAGCATCAAGCGTTAGGGATGAATCAATCACCTAAGCTCCTCAATATACGTCCAAACATCCTATCATCTCATCTTGGCAATTCAGCCATCAAAACGCAAAAGAAAGTTGGCCCAATATGAATGCAACAAAATTCAAAAGCATAACTAAAACCAACTATACAAACAAGCTAAATCAAGCAAGTAAACATATATGCAAATATCAAGCATATAAGCACAAAGTATGTGGTTTTAGAAATTGATACTCAATAGAATCATATTGAGTGTGCAAGCCCTTTATGTAAAGGTTGTCTTATACCTTTCTTATCTTGGTTTCAACCTCTTAAATCTTCAAAAGCTGCACATAAGAAAGCTCACTCAAAGTCTGCTCAACAAACTAAGTCTTGCAAGCTAATCTTCAAAGCAAACCTTATTCTTTCGTCGATCGGTTTCGAAGTTGATATTATTAACTTGAAGTACCATGTTGTAAATCTTAAATGATAGCAAATAAGTCTAAGAACATCAGCAAGAATTCAATTCACACTCAGCTCAATCAATCTAGATTCAAACACGTACAAATTCTTGCGTAACGATTAAACTTCGGCAACCGTAACTCATTTCTATCAACTCTATCATTTATATCAATTGAACATGCAAGTTATCATCACAAAGTTGTCTTATGCTTATCAAATTTGCAGTTCGTCCTTCAACATGAAGCACATTGCAAAGCTTAGGCAAACCAGTAACATTCAGTGTGTCTTTTCCAACAATGTTTCCTTTTGAACCTCCTCCATAGGTTACTTTTTCACTTTTCTGTTCAGCATAATCAGTGAGAAACTTCTTGGAACCTGTCATATGACATGAACTACCGCTATCAAAGTACCAAGCACCTGAAACATTAGTTTTCAAAATAGTATAAATCATATAACAGTGAATAGCATTTTTTGGTACCCAAACCTTTCTTACAGTAGATTTGTTTCTGGTGATGTTGTGGGAGGGTGTTGGCAACACCTTAGGCAACATCTTCGATGTAGATCTCTGTCTGTAATCTTCTTGCAAATTAAAATAGTATGGTTTGATATGACCAAGTTTATGACAGTAGTGACAAATATACTTACGTTCCTTCTAGACTTTAAAGAAGCAGTAGGCTGTGACTTTGGTTTTGGAGGACCGATTGAAGTGACCTTTTTAGTTGGGCTTTCTGTACAGCTACTTTCTTTAACAAACACAGGAGCTTTAGAGCTTTCACCAACCTCAAATTTGTTGTTCTCAAAACCTTAACCTGCCTTACCATCTCTTTCCATCATGAGTAAATAATCAAGTTTGTTTGTGCTTGAATTGAACTTGGCCAATGTAGATTTAGCTTTTCCGAATTCTTCCTTTAATTGACACAATTCCAGGTCCTTCTTGCTTAGCAAACATTCAAGACTAGAAACAGCAGCCTTCAGATCAGTGTTTTCTTTCACAAGACTCTTGTTCAACTTATTCCTTTGAATCCAGCCAGCATACAACTCTTCATACATCATACGAGCCTCTTCCATAGTCATTGATCCATTACCTACATCAGGATTACACTTATCATTAACAATAGAAGAATTTAAACAAACTGACCTTTGGGAGATGTTACGGCCAGGTGTGGAAACACCTTCGGCAACACCTAAAGGATTGACTTGAAAACACTTCTTGCTTATCAATAAAGCTGTAAGAGCTGTGTGACTTTATTCATCTTCATGTTCTTCATCATCTTCAGATTCATCAATCAAAGATGTTTTCATTCCATTTCAAAGAGTATTAGCACACTCATTGGCATAGTGTCCAAAGCCTTGACATGCATGACACTGAACAATGTCTAACTTCTTTGAAACAATCTTTTTTTCCCTTCCAATTTCAGTCGAGGCTTATGAGGATTAGGAAACCTTTTCGGTGATTGATCTGGTCTAGCAATTCTTAAGGGCTTGTTGGAGAACATTGGAGCCTTAAGTTTTTGATCAGATTTCTTAACCTCCTTCATCCTCTTCAGATAATCATTGAACTTCTTGGTCATGAGTGAAATCGTATCATCCTCAAGATCAGATTAAAAAACTTCTTGACGAAACTGAACATAATCCTCATATGAGTCATTTGAAGCTTGAAAAGCTATTGATTTTCCCTTGTCTTTCTTTTGTGCAGTAGTATTCATCTCAAACACTTGAAGAATGATAATCAATTATGCAATCGGTTCTCCAAGAGTGAATTCCTCAGTGTTCAGTTCTCGAATACGCTGATCATATTCAAAAATCGTTTCATTGCCATTCATTCTGAGATTTTCAAATTTCGAGGCTAATAGCCTCAACCTCGTTCGCTTGACACTTGCAGACCCTTCACAATGATCCTGAAGAGTATCCCATGCGTCCTTGATAGTAACACAATCAGCGATAAGTCCGAACATTTTCATGTCCACACTTGAGAATATAGCGTTGATATCTTTCGCATTAAAGCTTGAGATTTGTGCTTCCTTGGTTGTCCATGTAGTTTATGGCTTAATGATGTAGTCATCATCCTTGTCAACGATCTTTGGAGCAGTCCAACCGGTAAGAATACTTTGTTGAGCACGTTCATCCATAGCTTTAACAGTGAAGCGCATCCTTGTCTTTCACAAAGCATAATTCGTGTCATCAATAACCGGATGTTTCAAAAACGAGTTTGCACTAGTAGACGAGCCCATCTTATTCCCTGTAATAAAATAAACAAACCAGGATATGTTCTAGTGTATCAACAATATGTATCTGATGCCACTTTTAAGGATAAACGGTTGCACATAAACAGATTTTGGTGTTGTCACAAGGTGTTGACAATACTCAACGAAAAATAACAAAAGCGTGAATAAAATAGACAATCAACCAAATAAATAGACTCAAAAATTTAAGCAAGAGTATAAAATACTCTTGCAGCGCTTCAGGGAAAAACTTTCATTAGAAAACCATATCAAAGAGTTTTACAAACCCTAAACTAGGGGTGACAAATTTCACATAAAACCCGACCCGTCCCGATTCCCAACCCGTTCCCGTTTCGAATTTTTCCCGTCCCGAACTTTTCCAGACCCGATCAATTTCGGGATTGGGATCGGGATAGGCAATTCTTCCTGACGGGATTCCCGACCCGATTCGAATATAAAAAAAATATTTTTTAATAATATTTTTTAATTAAAAATAATAATTTTTTAAAATTTTATGTTTTAATATTAATGTTTTATAATTATATACCATATAATTTTTTTTATATTTATCTTTTTTAATATTAACATTGAGTTATAAATTTTTATTTTGTTTTTTTATTATTATGAATAATTATATGTTTTTTTATTAATCAAGTAGTTGTTTTAGTTTATTTGTAATGTACTAAAAAGATGTTTTAGGTTTTTAATGGTTATATAAAAAAAAAATTTAATTCATTTGTAATATATTAAAAAATTGTTTGATTTTCTTCATAATTTTTTTTTAAAAATATTTTCATAGAATTTTTTTATAAAAAAAATTATTCGGGATTACCCTCTCCCGACTCGACGGGATCCCGAATGTTCGGGATCCCGAACATTCGGGTCCCGACACTTCTCGGGTGCGGGATCGGGAGAAAAAAAATATCTCAATTCCTATCGTGACGGGAATCGGGTAAGAGGGTTATGGGATGGGTCCCGACATGATTCCACCCCTATCTAAAACTAGTGAATCATTGTAAAAATCAATTTTCTCAAAGTATGTGAGAAAATAAATAACAAAGTATCTTCTAAAAATTCTATACGGAATAGAATAAAGAAATAAAGTAAGAAGATGAATCCTTGACGCCAAAACACGATGAGAGCAGCAACACTTTCGATCACCAATCTTCAAGTGCTCTCCAAATCTTCAAGGCAATCAAGGAAATACGACCGGAACGAGCTTCAAAAATTGATTCCAAAATCTCTCAACTTTGCACGTACAAAAGCTCTCACAAATCTCTCAATTGGTCGTCTCTCCGTCTCTTCATGTACACGCCTTCTTTTATAAACAAGGCCAAAGAATCCTTCTTCACAATATTTTCTTGTAGACGTAGGATTCTTCTAGATTTCATCATATCAAATCTACAAAGATTAAACAATAAATCAATTAGATATGAGATAGTAAAATATTATAATAAAGTACAATAATATCTCAATCTACTAACTAAAGAAATAATCTCAAAGAAACTTCATGTCCAAGAAAAACAAAAAATTAACATAAATCTTTTAAAACTTTTAAGGGATTTTAGGAAATAAATATTCTCTTCAATCAACATTAAAAAGAAAATCACACGCACAATTTATTATAATTACCATTCATATTATACATGTTTCAATGGTTTTAGATACAAAAATCAGTATATTACATCATTAAGTAGTGGAAAGACATGTTTCCGAAAATCGAAAAAATCAAAATAAAAAATATTAATTATTTATATGGATACTTTTAGAATATAATTAGGATGCTTTTAGAATAGATATATATATAGGAAGAACATTCAAGAGACAAAAATAAGATATGATCGAAATATATAATTTTAATAATAAATATCATAATGACCAAGTTTCACGTTAATAGAGAACATATGGCTGATATATGGTGGCATGCTTCTGTATAAATATAATATAAAATGGTGAATTTGATATTATAATTACAATTCATTAAAAAGTTACGTGTCCTTATCTTTTGACTCACCATTCACGTAAAATGTAAGGCATAACACCATAATCATGATAATATAATAAGATACATATATATGTCACTTGACTAAGGGTAAGCATTAAACAATATAATATCCGTCTTTTTTGAGTTTTGGGTATATAATTCAAAAATTCGCGCTACTATATTTGTTAATTGGATCGTTTAGTTGTGGTATCGTCCAAAATTAAGATAGTATTTGGAAAATTGCTTTAAAAAAACACTTTTCTTAGCTTTTTTTTAACAAAATTTTGTTAAAAAAAAGTTGAGAAGTGCTTCCTAACTACAAACTTTCTCAAACACTATCAGTTAATTTCCTTTAATTTTATAAAGGAACATATCTAAGATACCTTTTTTTTTTGAATACGATGCAAAAATACCAGTCTCATGCTACTTATCGGGGAAGTCAGCCTAGGATCAGTGTGGACTTCTGCGCAACTGGGCCCAAAAAATAAAACATGTATATACATATTTATATATATAAATTTTTTTACCCAAATTATAAATTTTTATCTACAATTATTACATGTTCAGATATCTATATTGGTTTTTTTTTTCATTCATAATTTTTATACCTAAATTTTAGGATCAAATTTTTACCTGTTATTATTACCCAGATATACAATCTATAACCTTCTGCACAATATTTTCTCCTCACGAATCACTAATGTCATACGCTTTGATTAACAATCCTTACAATTCATATTACTTACTGTTTTACATTCTACATTTTCTATAAAATCCAAAATTTCACCAAATTTAGGTTTTGTCTTTTCTTCATTGTTAGTCAATCATTCAACTTTTTAAAAATTTTGTGTTTTTTTTACAATGGGGGATGAATTAATACAATATTAGAATGTAGAGTATGTTTTCTATCAAAAAAATTTTATTATGGGTTCTGTACGCGTTATTTTTCGTCATTCTTTTGGCGTTTAACACCAATTATCAGTTGTCACTGGTTGTGTATAGATTGTATTCGAACCTTAGGAAATAAATTTCTTGTTGTCGATCGAACTGGTGCTCTTTTTTTTCCCTATCTAATTATAGTATATTGTCGCCAACACTGAATAAAAATCCTGACTCCGTCTCTAAATGGCTACTTATATACATGGTAAAATCATTTATTAATGTAACCAAAAAATTGTTATCGGAAATGTCACAAAAAAGTTGTTTTCTCCTTTCGAAGGTACAATGAGGTGCTAAGCGTGAACTCGAGACTTACTTATCTTGAACAGAAAAATTATAAAGATATTTTCAAATTTATCTAAATAAGTTAAGAGAAATTACAGAAAAATTTTGATCTGCAGGTCTCAGTCTTAATCGGTTTTGTACATGCTACTCTGTGGGCAACATGTAATCCCATGATTGGTCAAAAACAGTGGGTCTCACGTAGGGTCCACTGATTTTGACCAATCAAAATCTGTCACGCTACCCACAGGGCACTACCTTGTGGGTAGCATCGACACTTCCGCCTTAATCATTGGACAATATTCCGGAGGAAGGACTCATCGGCAGTAAGGTGCATTTATAATAAGGGTAAATTCATTCAATTTTTTAACAGTCATTTAATGTTTTGTACTCTTGGTCCCATTACGTTAATACAATTTATTATTTATATATCAATAGCAGAATTCTAGGCAATTAAGGTGTCGGCTATCACATAAAAAATATCACTCTATCTTTGAAAGAAATGGTGTACATGGTTGGTTATGTAAAATAGGCAGTGTTGTACTTCGTGTGGTAACACCAAAGACAACACAGTGCAGCGGAAATTTAAAGCATAAATAAAACACAAGTAAATAATTTTGCACAAGTATAAAACTCGTGCGGGTGCCTTAGGGCTAAATATCACCAGTAAATGTAAGATCAGTCTTACAAAGATAATCCTAGTGATTTTACGAAAAGTCAATAAATCATAAATTTCTCAACAGATTGAGAAATTAAACTTGCTTCCTAAACACAATCAGAGTATAAAAGGAATTGGATGCAACTCTCGTAGCCTAAATTAAAGAAACACAAAAAGATCTTCAACAACATAGTTCCCACAGTGTTGTCTCTGATGTCTTCAACATGAACGGCAACACGGGAACATGCAACAACGAAGGTTGCAAACCTTGCTTCAGAATTCTTCAAATTCTTCAACAGAATTCTTCAGAGATTGAGCAGTGAATTATACTGAAGTCTTATTTTTTCTTGTGCATGAAAACCTCCTTTTATAGATTAGCATCCAAGTCTTGAAGGTTTCCTTAGATAGAGTCCTACATGAATAAGAAAACATGTTTTAGTAAGAAATAAACCCTATCAAATCTTGCAAATCAAATCTTGATAATATCGAATTATATTATATCAAATAATCACCTTATCAAGACCAGATTTAAGCTTGGCAAATATATAACATAACTTATTCGAGATAAACACAATATATTTACCAAATATTTGATATTGTCTAGAAAGCAAAATCTTATTATTCCAAATAAATTAAGGGCCGAAAATATCAAGGAATAAAATTCCTTTCAATCTCTCCTTTTTTTCTTTCTGGACAAAACATCGCACAAGCAAACCTAATCATAAACTCCCCCTGAGTTTAAAAATTCTTCTCCCCCTGAATTTTTAAGTCTCCCCCTGAAGTGTTGTTCCTCGTGTTGTAACACGGAGAATAACATGGAAAATAACACGTGGGATTCTGTAATTCAAATATCGAGCATAAATGGGGTAGAAGTTGTTAGTCTAGTTAAAGCATTTTAAGAGCACTTAAGGCACATAACTAGATCAAACAAAACAGTTATATTAAAAACAAAACGAAACAAATAAAGCAAATATGAGAGAAGAAGCAAAATCTAAAATTGATCACTATCGGATCCCTCTTGAGCAGTAGCTTCATCCCCATCATCTTTAGTCCCAGATGGACCATCAGCTTCATCTTGTGCACTATCTCCCCCTGTTTGGCCAGAAATGCCAAGTTGTCTCCGACAATCAGCCAAGACCATGCTGTAGAAGGCAATATCTTCCTGTGCTTGCGCAATTTTCTCTTCAGCACGAGTCATCAACAGCTGAATAGTGGCAGTGGTGAATTCCAGGGTGGTAGGAGTAGGCACTGTTTCTTTAGTGTTGTCACTCGTGTTGGCAACACCAGGTGCAACATCAGTAACTTCAGCAGCAGGAGTAGGAGTGGCAGTCCAGGGCAAATCCAAAACACGATTTCCCTTGAAAAGTCCAACTGCTAACTTCAAAATCTCAGGTTGAGCAGTGAGTTCTTCTGTAATATTACGGATAAATCCCTGAGATTCCAAAATGCCATAAATCAAGGACGGGAATGACAGCTTTGTAGATTTGAGTCCTCCATCAGCAAACTGGAGCACTGTATTGAATACCATCTTCCCAAAATTGAAAGGACTCCCAGTCCCAATGGCATAAAGAATGAAGGCTTGAGGCCATGTGATAACAGTAGAGTTGGAGGAGGGTTTCCAATTTCTCACAGCTATCTTGTGAAGGACCGAATAAAAAGATGTCAACTGGGCTGCAGAAAAGTGGTCAGAAAACTTTTTGACCAAGCCACCAGTAAGGACAGAGATCACTTCATTGACATCTGGATAGGTTCCTTCATCAACATCGGGGGTTGAGTAGAAAGAGTTGATAACAGCTGGAGTAAACTCAAACAGCCTTCCCCGAAGATAGACCAAGCCATACTTCGTAGATTCTGGATCTTCAATCCTTGCGGTTAGGTTGGCATAGAATTCCAGAATCACCCTTTTACAATAGGGTATCACAACAACAACAGTGGAATAAAGTTTCCTAAGCTTCAAAAAATCAATCAGATTGTACCTGTCATAGGAGCGTACATCTATGTTCCTCTCATCCAATAGACCTCTATGAGCAAAGAGAGGCCAAACAACAGCAGCATCACCAGAATAAAACATGAGGGAATGAGCAGCATCCATGTCATAGTCCTTATCAACAGTGTTGTTTGTGGTGTTGACGACACCAACAGCAACATGGGCATCAGCAGTAAAAACATCCTCTTGGTCCAGAGGTTCTTCATCAGCATTCATGCTGAAAATATCTTCAGAGTCTTCTTCATCACCGATATCTGCACTCTCATCAGAAGAGTCAGCATCAGAGTCGGCAGAAGAAGAAGAGGAAGAAGGATCATTAGCTTGATGGGCTTTGCTTGCAGCAAACTCCTCCATCATCTCAGCATCAGGCTCATCATCAGAGAGATGAGCAGAGGGAAGAACAGACGAGGAAGCCCTTCCTTGCTTAAGGGTTTCCAAAATTTGTGCCAAAGTGGCATCCTCATCAGAAGCAGCAGGTTCTGGTGGTACAGTTTCTGCAGGAATATCCTTTGAAGGAACATCACCAGAGGTGTTTGAATCATCGCTCTCAGAAGCAGATTCAATGATCGGAGCAGAGGCAGAGGCAGCAGCGGACCCAGAGGGTTTCATACGAGCAACAAACTCATAGTTGGCATCATCCGAATCATCGCCGGAGCTGCAATCTTCTTCGGCCATGGAGATACGTGGACCCTTGTAGAATCGCTTAGACTGAGTAAAATCAGGGTTGTATCCTGCCTGCCTTTTTGATCGCCGAACCATCGGTGGAGAAGGATTAACTCTATTCAATACGGAGAAATCAAGAGGATTCTCCAAATCAATCGCATTCCCTGGTTCACCAGGCATGAGAACAGCAAGAGAAACAGGTTCCATGGGTACTGGAACAATCGGCAGAGAAAGGGCCGTGGATGGGTCTTCTGGTGTTGCAACACTGGGGGCAACATCGGGATTCACATGACCCATCTCACTACGAATATCCTGTGGATCAAAGCCTGCCATTGCAATCAAAAATTTGAGAGTAAGAGAGAGAGATAGGGTTTACAGAAAACTTGATCGGGAATAAAGATGATTGAAAAGATGATAATGCCCGATAATCACGAAAACTCATATATAGAACCCTTATCACAAACGGTAATATTATCCTAACAAACTCATAATTACACTGATTTCCTTATCTCACCAGGTTACCAACGGTAACTTTTTCCCAATGGCCAAAAATTAAAAAACACGGAGATTAAGAGATAAAATCCCATAAATAAGGCAATAATCCAAGATACATATTTCAGCCCAAATCATCCAGGATTAACTCCATATCGGCTTAACTCCACTGAAACAAAAGTCAATCACAAAAATTCAATTTTCAGTAAATAGGGTAAATCATCAAAATTTGTCTATTTAGAACCTTAACCAAAAACAGAACCCTATTAGCAAAAATGCATATGCATGACCTATATTATGCCTAAACAGAGTGTAACATAAAATAAAAATGCAATCACAAGCACATGATATGTTTACAAGTGTAGTGTTGCCTCTCATGTTGCCAACATCATCAACAACACCATAGTTTTTCAAAAAGCATTTGAGACTTACACACTTGATTACCCTTGATTTTAGAAAATTTCCAGAAGTGGTAGCCTGCAAACTAAAAGAACAGTCTTCATTGGACTCAATTAGGTAGCTTTTTCAATTTTCTTCCGATTATTTATAAAGCTTGTACATATGACATTGGTCATCAAACTTTATTAAAAAGGTGAACACTGAATTTGCAAAACCACCTTTCATATGGGACAAGAACATGGAATACATGTACATCCCTCAACTACTTATTGGTTTAGTCAGAGTTCGATTTGCAAGGGCCAGTGTGTTTCAATAAAAATTTTTGCAGAAAAACTTGGCATCAATTGAATCATTGTAATAGAGATTTAAACACTACACATAATAGAGTGAGTGCAGAATGCCTAAAATCCTAAATATGCATGACAAGAAAAACAACAGTATTGTCGGTAGTGTTGTAACACCAAAGACAACACATGCAAAGGATTATAATGCACACATGCTGAGAGACCTCCGAAGAGTTGAGAATCTCTCATGATCTAATGCTTTAGTAAAAATGTCTGCCAATTGGTTATTGGTTCCAACAAACTCCATTCGAATCATACCTTTCTCTACCAAATCTCAAATAAAGTGATGACGAATGTCAATGTGTTTTGTGCGTGAGTGTTAAACTGGATTCTTTGATATATCAATAGCACTCAAATTATCGCAATAAACAATGGGGGGTTCACTCTTAAAACCATAGTCTTCAATCATTTGGTTCATCCAAAGAAGTTGTGAACAACAACTTCCGGCTGCCACATATTCAGATTCAGCAGTCGAAAGTGACACACAATTTTGCTTACGACTATACCATGAAACCAAATTATTGCCAAGGTAAAAACACCCACCCGTAGTGCTCTTTCTATCATTCACATCACCAGCCCAATCAGCATCACTAAAACCTACAAGGTTAGTGTTGGTTTCCCTCGTATACCATAATCCCAAATCCAATGTACCCGAAACATATTTCAAAATTATCATAACAACTTTTAAATGGGTTACCTTTGGATCAGATTGATACCTAGCACATAAACACATACTGAACATGATATCAGGATGAATAGGAGTCAAATACAAAAGACTCTCTATCATGCTGCGATACATGGTGTTGTCAACATCAGCCGCAACACTGTCTTTTCCCAATTTTTCTGTAACACCCAATATTTTTAGTACGTAAATTCGCATGCATAATTAGGGAAATTTATTTATTTAAAATTTTAGATTTATGGGTTAAATTATGATGTGAATTATTTGTGCATGTTTTAAGATTTATTTTCAAGCATTTAACCCATAATTTGAGATTTTTATGATTTTTAGTATTTAATTGTTTTGATCGCATAGACGGGACCGTGGACGGACGAGATACCAAAATATTTAGCCAAAAATAAATTATGAGCTATATGAGCCTTAAAATAATATTTTAAGGTATTTTGTCAAGAAAATTTTAGTATTTATTTATATATTTATTTAATGATTTATTTTTAGCCAAAATAAGTCATTTTAATGACTTTTATTAAATTTTAAAAAAATCCCTTAAATTATAATTTCGGGATTTATGCTTTTACATCAGATTTTTTTATTATTAGTAATAGTTTAATTATTATTTTATAGTATATTATCTAAATAGGTTTTGTATTTTAAGTAATTATCTAATATTTAACCCTAAACTAAATCTTTAACCGATCAAACTCTTCCTAGCCGCCTCCCACCCTTCTTCATCAGCCTCCACCACAGTTTTGACAGAAAACTTCAACTCCATAGCCATAATCTTTGAAGCTCCAAAGTTGATCGTTTTTCGTCCCGTCGTCCCGGATTCGTTCTACACGCTCCTACCTCTTCTTTTAACGGTGCAAGACATGTTTTTCTTCCAAATTTTTGTACCTATCAGATATTATAGAGTGTGTATTGTGTAGCATCGATTTTTCTTCAAATTTTCAGATTTAAGGATCGGTTTTGATGTTCATGACATGTTTATGCATTTGTTTGATCATGACTCACGTTTTCTTCCAACATGGTACGACCAACTGCTGGTGCATGTCTAGGTGGGTGTGTTAGGGTCCCTAGGGTCGAGATTGGTCAGGTTTTATGGGTGTAACAGGCTGGAACCGAAGCCATCTATTTCTGATGCGCAACAGGTTGCAGTTTGAGCGGTTTTAGGAGAATGGTTCGTGTGCACTATTGAAGACGAGTTTGAGGGTGATTCCAATTGGGTTAGAACCCCAATACCTTGGGGAAGGTTGTGCAGGTAATTTTTCCGGCCGGTGGTTGCCGGAGATGAGCGGCCGAATGGCCTGAAGCCTCTGGTCGCGTTTTGCGCGTGAGCAGAAACTAGGGGTAGATTGTTTTGGTTCGTTCTCCCTCTACAGAGATCCGTTTGAGGTAAAATTTGTGGGGTTAGAACCATCTTGATGTTGGTTAAGTATGGGCGGTATTTTCACGGCCAAAAGTGGCTGGAGCAGGCGGCACGGTTAGTTTTTCTAAAGCCGCTCAGAGCTGCTCACGGCCGCAGCACAAGGGGCGATAGAGTTTCGGGTTTTAGGGTTCTAGGTGCTTTCCGGGTCGGGTCATGGGTTCGGGTCGGTTTCAGTAAGTCATGGGTCAAGTCTAGTGGGTCCGGGTCCGGGTTAAGTTAGTCGGGCTCGGGTATTTTATTTTTAAGTTAATTATTAAGTTAAAGTGTTTTAATTGGGCTAATTAAATTAATTAAATTAATGGGCTACATTTAAGTTTCTTAATGGGCTTGAATAATTATTTTAAGTTAGTACAATAATTTTTATGGGCTTTGGAGCCCACGGAAATTATTGGGCCAGTCTTTGGGCTTTTAGGCCCATTGGGCCAGATTAAGTTTTTATTGGGCCAAATATGTGCTAATGGGCTTTAATTGATTTATTGGGCTTAGAAAGGTGTTAATGAGTTTAAGTATGTTAATGGGCCAGTCTCAATGTTAATGGGCCAGAATTTAAGAAAATGGGCTTGAGTGTTAGGGCCAACAGTTCAGGACAACCCATGAGAAATTGCATGTGTCCTGAATATATATTTAATTATTTTTATGCATGGAAGTTATTTTTAATATTTATATGTTATTATGAAATTAAATTAAATATATATGAAGGACACACATTTTATTTAAGTACATGCATTCATGAAATAATTTTTATGCATGATTTAATGTTTAAGGTTGAGCAAAAGAAAATAATTTTATGTTGGAAGTTGAAGTAGTGTGACAATTTAAGGGGGATTCGTCCCCATATGTGAACTATTGAAGGGCAGTTTACTGCCAATTTAAGAGGTGATTCGTCACCGCCACGTACGTTGGTTACCACGCTGATCAGTATTTAATGTATGTATTTAAGGTTACACTATGGATACAACCATGCGATGTTAGAAAATACTTTGCTCAACAATGTTTATGTATTATTATGATATTTAAGTTTAATTTAAGTTTATGTTATGTTCATGATATTTTTAAGCATGCTCATTCATGTATATGTTATGTATTAGTATTAAAGTGATTTAAATTATTTTAAACCCTTGTTATGTTAGCATGTTGGGCCTCTAGGCTCACTACACTGGTATGGTGCAGGTGAGTACGTAGAGGAGGACGTAGTACCCACCGGCGGAGAGGACCTATGAGCGGACATGCAGTGACCCCGTGACCGTTGTCTGAGTCTATATCATGTTTTGAATATTTTATCATGTTACACATTTTTACTTATTTTCAGTAAATTGACACTATTGTATGTTTTTATTCAAATATTTTCAGTGCATGCAAATTTTATTTATTTTGCTTATGTCAGTATTTTATTAAATGTTAGACTCAAATATTTAATTTATTAAAGGTTGTTTTATTTAAGTTATTTATTTTAAAATCTATTTATTCTGTGCATATATGTATGGGCATGTATGTACATCTATTTTACTTAGTTTTATTTTTTTTTTAAAAAAAAAAATTCCGCATATTTATTTATATTTAGAGAGTTAGGGTCGTTTCAGTTGGTATCAAAGCGCGGTCCTTGGAGGGGTCATTACTGCTATGCGAGCTCAGAAATCCACGCTACCGGTCTGTAAGTTTTAATTGCTTTTAGTCTGATTTAGTCGTATCATGTTTAAGACTTAAGCATTTATGTTAGCAGAAAATTTTTGTAAGCACTTAGTTATGCATGTCGATTTACGTAAAGAAACATGTGGTGGATTACATTACCCAGTTCGAGAGAGGGTGTCGCTTCGTGCCTCTTTTGCTGAGTGCACCAGACAAGTTGAGACAGTTTGTGGATTGCGGGCTGACATCAAGCATGACGTTCGCATGTTGGATGTCACTACTTACGAGGTGGCAGTTAGCAGAGCATTGCGTTCTGAGGAAGGGAGACGAGAGATGCAGAGGTAACAGCAAGGCAAGAGGCAGTTCCAGCCAGGAGCTTATCGACCATATTCGCAGCCTTCTGCGAAGAATAGTTTACTGGGCCGTCTAAGGGCCCGAATCAGCAGGGACAGCAGCAAAGGCCTTAGGGGCGCCAGCCGTAGCAGCAGCAGAGGGGCAGGGCCCCTAAGACAGTAGTAGTTCCCTTGTGCCCATAGTGTCAGAGGCCTCACTCAGGTTAGTGTTTGATCGGTTCCAACGTTTGCTACCACTGCAAGGAGCTAGGGAATGGGGCATACAACTGCTCAAGGAAGAAGAACACCACTGGGCGGGTGTTTGTCATGCAGGCTGAGGAGGCAGACCCAGATACCTCCTTAATCATCGGGAGAATTCTAGTAGGAGGAAACTCCACATTTGCGTTGCTAGATTCAGGGGCTACGCATTCGTTTATCTCCCTAGAGTTTATCAGACGGATAGGCATCACACCTGAGATTTGCCGACAGTGGTTATGATGTCACTATGCCGTCAGGACAGATTATTTCTACCTCTAGTGTCATTCGAGAACTGGAGTTGGAGCTACAGGGGCACTCCATTCGCGCAGATGTAGTGGTTTTGCCGTTGAGCGGGTTTGATTTGATATTGGGTATGGACTGGTTGACAGTCAATGGAGCTTCGATTGATTTTCGTCAAAGGACAGTGTCAGTGAAACCATCAGAAGGCGACCTGTTTACTTTCTATGCATCTCAGAGCAGTAGTACACCTCAGGTGATATCTCTTATTCAGGCGAGGAAGTTGTTCAGACGGGGTTTCCGAGGTTTTCTAGCGAGTATTGTCACGGCATCAGAACCATCTAGCAGATCATTATCAAAGATAGAGGTGGTTCGTGACTTTCCGGACGTCTTTCCGGAGGATGTTGCAGGAATTCCACCAGTGAGAGATGTGGAGTTCAGTATCGAATTAGTGCCAGACACCGTTCCTATCTCAAAGGCACCGTACAGACTCGCTCCTACCGAGATGAAAGAGTTGAAGGAGCAGATTCAGGAGTTATTAGAGAAAGGCTTTGTTCGTCCTAGCTTTTCTCCATGGGGAGCTCCAGTGTTATTTGTGAAGAAGAAGGATGACAGTATGAGACTGTGCATCGATTATCGAGAGCTCAACAGAGTCACAGTGAAGAATAAGTACCCACTGCAGAGGATAGAGGACTTATTTGATCAGTTGCAGGGAGCTTCGGTGTTCTCCAAGATCGATCTGCGATCTTGTTATCATCAGCTGCGAGTTAAAGAGGCAGATGTGCCCAAGACTTCTTTCCGGACACGTTATGGGCATTACGAATTCTTAGTAATGCCATTTGGACTGACCAATGCTCCAGCGGTTTTCATGGATCTCATGAACCGGGTATTTCAGTCGTATCTTGATCAGTTCATCATAGTCTTCATTGATGATATCTTGATCTACTCTAGGAGCATGGAGGAGCATAGGCAGCATCTACAGACAGCCTTGCAGACTTTGAGGGAGCATCGTTTGTATGCCAAGTTCAGCAAGTGCGAGTTTTGGCTTGAGCAGGTGGCATTTCTTGGCCACATTATTTCGAGAGATGGGATTGCAGTGGATCATTCGAAGGTTGAGGCAGTGCAGAAATGGGGTATTTCGAGGAATGCTTCGGAGATTCGCAGTTTTTTGGGTTTGGCAGGGTATTATAGGAAGTTCATCAAGGGTTTTTCCTCTATTGCAGTACCCTTGACTTCCTTGACAAACAAGAACGCGAAGTTTGTATGGAGCTCTGATTGTCAGAAGAGCTTCGATCGATTGAAGGACGCACTTACTACTGCACCAGTTTTGGCGATGGCAGTACCACACGAGGAGTTAGTGGTGTACACCGACGCGTCTAAGCTAGGTTTAGGCGCAGTACTTATGCAGTGTTGTAAGGTTATTGCTTATGCGTCGAGGCAGTTGAAGATTCACGAGCAGAACTACCCGACACATGATTTGGAATTAGCAGCAGTGGTCTTCGCTTTGAAAATCTGAAGGCACTATCTGTATGGCGAGAAGTGCAAGATTTTCACGGATCATAAGAGCCTCAAGTACTTCTTCACTCAGAAGGAGTTAAACATGAGGCAACGAAGATGGTTGGAGTTGGTTAAGGATTATGACTGTGATATTAGCTACCATCCAGGTAAAGCTAATGTAGTGGCCGATGCTTTGAGTCGGAAGTCGTCAGTGGTATCGTGTTTGACAGTGCAGTTACCACTGCAGAGCGAGATTCAGAGGTTTGATTTGGAGTTTTACTCGAGTGGTCATGCACCGAGCTTGTCAGTGTTGACGGTGCAGCCGATTCTACGAGATCGGATCAGAGATGGACAGTCTACAGATAAGGAGTTGCAGCGTTGGAGGCAGAGAGATGAGGCCAAGGGTGGTCTTCTGTAGACAGTTGTGGATGACATTGTTCAGTACCGTGGTAGGATGTGGGTACCGAACGTCGATCAGTTGAGAGCTGAGATTCTAGCAGAGGCTCACACATCTCCGTACTCCATTCACCCCGAAAGTACGAAGATGTACCGAGATTTGCAGCTATTGTATTGGTGGCCCAGGATGAAGAGAGACATCGGGAGAGTTGTGTCAGAGTGCTTGACTTGTCAGCAGGTCAAGGCTGAGCATCAGCGTCCAGCAGGACTTCTTAGACCTCTTCCTATTCCGGAATGGAAATGGGAGAACATTACGATGGACGTTGTAGTTGGCCTTCCGAGGAGTACTAGAGGGTGTACCGCTATTTGGGTGATCGTGGATAGACTCACCAAGTCAGCTCATTTCTTGCCGGTGAGGACTACCTACTCCTTGACACAGTATGCAGAGCTTTACATCAAGGAGATTGTTAGACTGCATGGCATACCAGTGTCTATCGTATCCGATAGAGATCCGAGATTCACATCCGCGTTCTGGAAGAGTCTACATACAGCATTGGGGACTCGATTACTGTTCAGCACAGCTTTTCATCCCCAGACAGATGGTCAGTCTGAGAGGGTGATACAGATTCTTGAGGACTTACTGAGAGCCTATGTCATCGATTTTCAGGGCTCGTGGGAGACTAGACTGCCATTAGTGGAGTTTACCTATAACAACAGTTTTCAGTTGTCTATAGGTATGGCTCCTCATGCAGCATTTTACGGGAGGAGATGCAGATCTCCTGTGCATTGGGATGAGGTTGGCGAGAGGATCTTACTTGGTCCTGAGATCGTACAGCAGACAGCTGACATTGTGACTCAGATTCGGGATCGCATGAGGACTGCTCAGAGTCGTCAGAAGAGTTATGCAGATACTCGACGACGAGATTTGGAGTTCGCAGTAGGTGATCACGTGTTTCTGAGAGTGTCACCTATGAAGGGAGTGGTACGATTTGGCCGGTGAGGGAAGCTTAATCCGAGGTATATAGGGCCACTCGAGATCTTGGAGAGAGTTGACACGTTGGCCTACCGTTTAGCTCTACCACCAGGGCTTGCAGCAGTGCACAACGTTTTCCATGTATCCATGCTTCGGAGATATGTCTCCAACCCGTCGCATGTGTTGGATTTTGAGCCTCTTCAGTTGACACCGGAGTTAGCATTTGAGGAGAGGCCTATACGGATCTTGGCTAGGGAGGAGCGCAGATTGAGGACGCGGGTCATACCGATGGTCAGAGTCCAGTGGATGAATCACTCGGAGGAGGAAGCTACTTGGGAGACCGAGGCGGACATGAGGACTCGCTACCCGGAGTTGTTTGGGTAAGTACTTTAATTTCGAGGACGAAATTCAAATTAAGGGGGGGGGGGGGGGGGGGAGAATTGTAACAACCAGTATTTTTAGTACGTAAATTCGCATGCATAATTAGGGAAATTTATTTATTTAAAATTTTAGATTTATGGGTTAAATTATGATGTGAATTATTTGTGCATGTTTTAAGATTTATTTTCAAGCATTTAACCCATAATTTGAGATTTTTATGATTTTTAGTATTTAATTGTTTTGATCGCGTAGACGGGACCGTGGACGGACGAGATACCAAAATATTTAGCCAAAAATAAATTATTAGATATATGAGCCTTAAAATAATATTTTAAGGTATTTTGTCAAGAAAATTTTAGTATTTATTTATATATTTATTTAAGGATTTATTTTTAGCCAAAATAAGTCATTTTAATGACTTTTATTAAATTTTAAAAAAATCCCTTAAATTATAATTTCGAGATTTATGCTTTTACATCAGATTTTTTTATTATTAGTAATAGTTTAATTATTATTTTCTAGTATATTATCTAAATAGGTTTTGTATTTTAAGTAATTATCTAATATTTAACCCTAAACTAAATCTTTAACCGATCAAACTCTTCCTAGCCGCCTCCCACCCTTCTTCATCAGCCTCCACCACAGTTTTGACAGAAAACTTCAACTCCATAGCCATAATCTTTGAAGCTCCAAAGTTGATCGTTTTTCGTCCCGTCGTCCCGGATTCGTTCTACACGCTCCTACCTCTTCTTTTAACGGTGCAAGACATGTTTTTCTTCCAAATTTTTGTACCTATCAGATATTATAGAGTGTGTATTGTGTAGCATCGATTTTTCTTCAAATTTTCAGATTTAAGGTTCGGTTTTGATGTTCATGACATGTTTATGCATTTGTTTGATCATGACTCACGTTTTCTTCCAACATGGTACGACCAACTACTGGTGCATGGGTGGGTGTGTTAGGGTCCCTAGGGTCGAGATTGGTCAGGTTTTATGGGTGTAACAGGCTGGAACCGAAGCCATCTATTTCTGATGCGCAACAGGTTGCAGTTTGAGAGGTTTTAGGAGAATGGTTCGCGTGCACTGTTGAAGACGAGTTTGAGGGTGATTCCAATTGGTTTATAACCCCAAGACCTTGGGGAAGGTTGTACAGGTAATTTTTCCGGCCGGTGGTTGCCGGAGATGAGCGGCCGAACGGCCTGAAGCCTCTGGTCGCGTTTTGCGCGTGAGCAAAAACTAGGGGTAGATTGTTTTGGTTCGTTCTCCCTCTACAGAGATCCGTTTGAGGTAAAATTTGTGGGGTTAGAACCGTCTTGATGTTGGTTAAGTTTGGGCGGTAGTTTCACGGCCAAAGGTGGCTGGAGCAGGCGGCACGGTTAGTTTTTCTAAAGCCGCTCAGGGCTGCTCACGGCCGCAGCACAAGGGGAGATAGAGTTTCGGGTTTTAGGGTTCTAGGTGCTTTCTGGGTCGGGTCATGGGTCCGGGTTGGTTTCAGTAAGTCATGGGTCAAGTCTAGTGGGTTCGGGTTCGGGTTAAGTTAGTCGGGCTCGGGTATTTTATTTTTAAGTTAATTATTAAGTTAAAGTGTTTTAATTGGGCTAATTAGATTAATTAAATTAATGGGCTACATTTAAGTTTCTTAATAGGCTTGAATAATTATTTTAAGTTAGTCCAATAATTTTTATGGGCTTTGGAGCCCACGGAAATTATTGGGCCAGTCTTTGGGCTTTTAGGCCCATCGGGCCAGATTAAGTTGTTATTGGGCCAAGTATGTGCTAATGGGCTTTAATTGATTTATTGGGCTTAGAAAGGTGTTAATGGGTTTAAGTATGTTAATGGGCCAGTCTCAATGTTAATGGGCCAAAATTTAAGAAAATGAGCTTGAATGTTAGGGCCAGCAGTTCAGGACAACCCATGAGAAATTGCATGTGTCCTGAATATATATTTAATTATTTTTATGCATGGAAGTTATTTTTAATATTTATATGTTAGTATGAAATTAAATTAAATATATATGAAGGACACACATTTTATTTAAGTACATGCATTCATAAAATAATTTTTATGCATGATTTAATGTTTAAGGTTGAGCAAAAGAAAATAATTTTATGTTGGAAGTTGAAGTAGTGTGACAATTTAAGGGGGATTCGTCCCCATATGTGAACTATTGAAGGGCAGTTTACTGCCAATTTAAGAGGTGATTCGTCACCGCCACGTACGTTGGTTACCACGCTGATCAGTATTTAATGTATGTATTTAAGGTTACACTATGGATACAACCATGCGATGTTAGAAAATACTTTGCTCAACAATGTTTATGTATTATTATGATATTTTAGTTTAATTTAAGTTTATGTTATGTTCATGATATTTTTAAGCATGCTCATTCATGTATATGTTATGTATTAGTATTAAAGTGATTTAAATTATTTTAAACCCTTGTTATGTTAGCATGTTGGGCCTCTAGGCTCACTACACTGGTATGGTGTAGGTGAGTATGTAGAAGAGGACGTAGTACCCACCGGCGGCGAGGACCTATGAGCGGACATGCAGTGACCCCGTGACCGTTGTCTGAGTCTATATGCATGTTTTGAATATTTTATCATGTTACACATTTTTACTTATTTTCAGTAAATTGACACTATTGTATGTTTTTATTCAAATATTTTCAGTGCATGCAAATTTTATTTATTTTGCTTATGTCAGTATTTTATTAAATGTTAGACTCAGATATTTAATTTATTAAAGGTTGTTTTATTTAAGTTATTTATTTTAAAATCTATTTATTCTGTGCATATATGTATGGGCATGTATGTACATCTATTTTACTTAGTTTTATTTAAAAAAAAAAAATTTCCGCATATTTATTTATATTTAGAGAGTTAGGGTCGTTTCACTTTCACTCGAGCCCATTGGAGTTTTCATGTTCTTTACATTCTCTTTGCAAAATTTATTCACCAAATTCTTTGCATACTTACTTTGACAAAGAAAAATCCCATCATTTGTTTGCTTAACTTGCAATCCAAGGAAAAAAGTTAACTCTCCTACCATGCTCATTTCAAAAGTAGAAGACATGCATTCAACAAAACTATCAACATGTTTTTAAGAAGAAGCACCAAAGATAATGTCATCCACATAAACTTGACAAATAAGAATTTCACCTTTGGCCTTTTGAATAAAAAGGGTTTTGTCAACCTCATCTCGTTTGAAGCCAATTTCGAGCAAATACTCGATCAACCTACCATACCAAGCTCGCGGAGCTTGCTTCAAGCCATAGAGTGCCTTCTTCAACTTGTAAACATGATCCAAGTGGTGTGGATCCTCAAATCCTTTGGGTTGCTTCACATACACTTTTTCATTTAAAATACCATTAAAAAACGCACTCTTCACATCCATTTGGTAAAGTTTTATACCCATATGACATGCAATTGCTAGCAATAGTCGGACTGACTCAATGCGGTCAACAGGAGCGAAGGTCTCATCAAAATCAACCCCCTCAACCTGCGTATACCCTTGAGCAACCAACCTTGAGTGGAACTAAAAACCATACATTATTTTGGACAAATTTCTCAAGTTTCTCATGCATGGAATTTACCCAAAATTCATCATTCAAAGCATCATTGACATTCTTAGGTTCAATATTTGGAGACAAAACAAGAATGCATTATCTGTGAGTATACAGAACTCATGCATACTAACCCAACCATCTTACGGTAGTCAACTTTGTCCTTAGCTCGGGTTTGCCTTGTTCCATGAACATCTCCAATAATCTGTGATGATGGATGATTCTTTTGTATCTTGCTTGGAATGTCCTTTTCAGTAGATACCTCAGTTTCCTCATTACTTTGAGAATTTTATTCATGAACAGATTCTGGAGGAACCAGTGTTGTGTTTGGTGTTGCAACATCTGGAACAACACTGTGTTCTTCGTGAGGAATTTCCAGCAAGCCTTCAACATCATCTTCAGCAGTTTTTCCTTTGAGATCTGCACCATCATCAAAAACAACATTAATAGATTTCATAATTGTTCTGGTCCTAAGGTTATACATCCTATATGCACGACTATTTGTAGAATAACCAAGGAACAAACACTTATCACTTTTGAAATCAAATTTTTTTAGGTGATTTCTATCATTCAAAACATAGCATACACAGCCAAAGATATGAAAATAATTGAGATTTGGCCTCTTTCCCATGAGTATTTCATAGGAAGTCATCAAAGAACCACTTCTCAAATAAACACGATTGGAAATATGACATGATGTGTTTAATGCTTCTGCCCAAAATCTCTTGGAGATATTTTTTGAGCTCATCATTACCCTAGCCATCTCCTGCAACGTCCTATTCTTCCTTTCGGCAATTCCATTATGTTGAGGAGTTTTTGGGGCAGAGAACTCCTGTGAGATGCCCTTCTTATCGCACAAAGAAGAAAAAGATGAGTTCTCAAATTCTTTTCCATGATCAGTTCTAATCCTTGCTACAGTCAAAGTATGTAGGTTAGTAATCTTGGTAAAAATATTCTTAAAAACATCAAAAGTGTCTGATTTTTCTCTAAGAAATCTTACCCATGTAAAATGAGAAAAATCATCAACACATACCAAAGAATACTTTTTACCTCCATAGCTTTCAACTTTCATGGGACCCATCAAATCCATGTGCAAAAGTTCATAGGCGATTTGGTAAGGCCTGAGGTGACGTGGGAAGAAATTCTCCAGCGTTGCGGGTTTGATCCTCGTGTGGAGCATATTCCCTGCTGAAATATTGTGGGGGGTATGCTCTTGGGATTGGGTCATGTGCTCCCTCCTTCAGGTCCCTACCGCTCATGCACATCCCTCGATTTACCCTCCGCATGAGCCAATGGGCCTCTGACTCATGTGGAATGGGGTCTCTTTCGGGGTCAACCCTTTCTAAAAAAAAAAAAAAAAAGTTCAAGGCACCGTGTTGTCCCACATTGTTGTAACAGGGGTGCGAAACATGGGTTTGCTTACCTTTTTGACATGCACCACAAACATATGGAACACCAAACTTTAGATTTTGAAGACCTCTTACAACTTCAAACTTACTCAAATTCTTTAAATTTTTGAAATTCACATGTCCAAGCTTTTGGTGCCATAGACTAAACTCATCAACCTTTGAGTGTCTACATGCCAATTTTTCACCGAGTTGGTAGCAATTATCAACTGATCTTGTACCTGTCATAACAAAACGATTAGTATTATCAAAAACTTCACAAGTATTCTTATCAAACTTCACATGCAAGTCATCATCACACAGTTGACTAATTGAAATTAAATTTGCATTAAGTCCTTCAACGTGTAAGACATTATGAAGTTTTGGAAACCCTTTCACGTTGAGTGTTCCTTTGCCAAATATTCTTCCTTTTGCACCACCTCCATACGTCACTCTATCTCCATTTTGTTCGATGTAGTCCGTGAGGTGATCTTTCAAACCTGTCATGTGCCGAGAGCTTCCACTGTCAAAGTACCAATTTCCTGCAGTGTTAGCTTTTAAGTAAGTATAAATTACAAAACTTTTAACATCACACTTCTGTACCCAAACTTTCTTCGCAGTGGATTCTTTTTTGTCAGTGTTGCGCTTGGTGTTGGTCAACACGGGAGGCAACACCTTCTTAGATTCCCACAAAATATAGTCATTTTTAAGCTTACAACAAAAAGGCCTGATGTGACCAGGTTTGAGACAATAATGACATACAAAATAACGCTTCCATTGTTTTGGCTTTGGAACAGAAACATTCTTCTCAACAATGAGTTTCTTTGTTTCGAAACAGTTGAAGAATGGTTCAAGGAATCATTACCTTCCTTCACAAACACTGGTGTTTTGGAAGATTCACCAGTTTCAAAAAAACTTTCTTTAAAACCAAGACCAAACTTATCATTCTTACCCATAATCAAAATAGAATCAAGTTTATTTGAACTGGAATTAAATTTATCAAGTGTTGTTTTTGCTCTTTCAAGTTCCGAATTCAACAACCATAATTTCAGATCTTTCTTACTCATGAGAACCTCCAATCTAGCCACAACAGCTTTCAATTCAGTATTCTCTTTTGTAAGGGTTGTGTTCAACTGATTCCTCTTGATCCAATCACAGTACAACTCTTCATAGAGTTTTTGAATACCTTCCAGAGTATAAGCATCAACTACATGTTCTTCATGATCACTGGAATTATCAAGGTTAGAAGCAATAAAACAAACAGATTTTTGAACTGTGTTGCGTCCAGGTGTTGCAACACCGGAGCCAGCACCGAGAGGATTGATCTGAAAATTTTTCTTACTTTCCAGCAAAGCAGTAAAAGATATTAGATCTGCTTGTTCAACCTTTTCTTGTTCTTCTTCAGAATCATCATCATTCAAAGGAACATTCATACATTTCCGAAGGCAATTTGCGCATTCATAAGCATAGTGGCCATATCCCTTACATTCCCTGCATTGAACATTATCAAAATTTTTACTTGAGGACTGAATCTTACCTTCATACTTTTGACGAGGTCCTCGAGTAACAGCGGGTTTTTGAGGCTTCTCTGACGTAGGCAGTCTAGGAAATTTTGAAGGTTGTGCACCTTTCATATCCTTCTTTTCTTTCATTACCTTGAGATAATCAGTGAACTTATTCGAGATAAAAGAAATCGAATTCTCTTCAAGATCAGATTCCTTTACTTCCTGTTGAAATTCAGAAAAATCATTGTAAACGTCATTAGATACTTGAAAGGAAATAGACTTACCTTTGGAGTCATCTTCGGCTTCCAACTCCATCTCATAAGTACGAAGAGAACTAATTAACTCATTCAAACTCATTATAGATGTATCTTTGGATTCATCTATAGCACAAACCTTGGTGTGAAATCTTTTGGGGACAGAACGAAGCACTCACAAGTCTCTCGTTCGAAATAGGGTCACCAAGAATAGATGCTTCATTCGCAAGGCTCTTCAATCTACCATTATATTCCATGATGGTCTCTGATTCCTCCATTCTCATTTTCTCAAATTTTGAAGTTATGAGACGCATCCTTGTCTTCTTGACACTTGTCGAGCCTTCACAATGGGTTTGAAGTTTCTCCCAAGCATCCCTAGCACAAGTACAAGTACCAATTAGATTAAACATGTTCATATCAACTGAAATGAACATAGCATTAAGATCTTTAGCATTATAAATAGCCGCAGTATTTTCATCGGTTGTCCATTGTGATCTTGGCTTTGGTCCTGGTATATCATCATCTCTCATAGGAGGTATCCAACCATCAAGAACACGTTGCCAAGCTCTGGACTCAATGAATTGAATGTACATGCTCATCTTCAATTTCCAAGGGCCGTAATTTGTTCCATCCAAAATAGCTGGACGAATCGCACTTGTGTACGGAGTGTCCATAACTAACCTGTAACACAAACCAGGAACTCACTTAGTAAAGTCAAGTGGTGGCTCTGATGCCACGTGAAAGAAACGGTGTATGTGGTTGATTATGTAAAATAGGCAGTGTTGTACTTCGTGTGGTAACACCAAAGACAACACAGTGCAGCGGAAATTTAAAGCGTAAATAAAACACAAATAAATAATTTTGCACGAGTATAAAACTCGTGCGGGTGCCTTAGGGATAAATATCACCAGTAAATATAAGATCAGTCTACAAAGATAATCCTAGTGATTTTACGAAAAGTCAATAAATCCTAAATTTCTCAACAGATTGAGAAATTAAACTTGCATCATAAACACAATCAGAGTATAAAAGGAATTAGATGCAACTCCCGTAGGCTAAATTGAAGAAACACAAAAAGATCTTCAACAACACAGTTTCCACAGTGTTGTCTCTGATGTCTTCAACACGAACGACAATACGGGGACATGCAACAACGAAGGTTGCAAACCTTGCTTCAGAATTCTTCAGAATTCTTCAACAGAATTCTTCAGAGATTGATCAGTGAATTAAACGTCTGAAGTCTTATTTTTTCTTGTGCATGAAAACCTCCTTTTATAGATTAGCATCCAAGTCTTAAAGGTTTCCTTAGATAGAGTTCTACATGAATAAGGAAACATGTTTTAGTAAGAAATAAACTCTATCAAATCTTTTAAATCAAATCTTGATAATATCGAATTATATTATATCAAATAATCACCTTATCAAGATCCGATTTAAGCTTGGCAAATATATAACATAACATATTCGAGATATACACAATATATTTACCAAATATTTGATATTGTCTAGAAAGCAAAATCTTATTATTCCAAATAAATTAAGGGCCGAAAATATCAAGGAATAAAATTCATTTCAATCTTGATGTACTATTTGGTTTAGGGATAATTCGATGCCACCCTGAGGGTGGCGTGTCAGTTTATTATTGGTCACTCATGTGGGACCCACACATGGGTCCCACAAAAGTGGCCAATAAAAAACTGACACGATGCTACCCTAAGTGTACCCTCAGGGTAGCATCGAATTATCCTTGGTTTAGTACATGTCGTCCGCAGGGCACTACCCTG
Source organism: Henckelia pumila (assembly GCF_033568475.1). NCBI lineage: Eukaryota > Viridiplantae > Streptophyta > Magnoliopsida > Lamiales > Gesneriaceae > Henckelia > Henckelia pumila. The sequence continues at coordinate 470,255 of NW_027331869.1, read as the reverse complement.
CGGGTGACATGTAACCCCATGATTGGTAAAAAAATAATGGGTCCCATATGGGGCCCACTGATTTTAGCTAATCATGAGCCGCCACGTCACCTGCAGGGCACTACCATGCGGGTAGCGTCGACTCAACCATAATATTCATCCATCCATAAATAAATGTTTGGACACATTTCCGGTTCAGTCCTAAATATTTATACGTTCCCGATTTGGTCCTAAATGTTTCCTAAAAGTTCCCGGTTCAGTCCTAAATATTTTTACATTGCCGATTTTGTGCCAAATATTTCTCAAAATTTCCCGGTTTGATCCTTCCATCTACTCGTGTGTTAAAACTAACACCGCGTAGTGTTATATCATTTATGATTGAGTTTTATATTATTTATTATATATTTAACATTAAACAAGTTGTAATTAAAACACAAATTTATTAGAGTTTTTATCCAAATTTAAATCAATTTTACACAATTCTCAAAATGAAAATATTAAATTCATGATGCTACAAAATAAAAAATTAAATAAAATGAACGAAACTTGAGGAATTAAAATTTAATGATGTTATTTCACATTTCTATTAATTTTGTTATATTCTCATTCATGATGCTTGCACATTTAAGAAAAAATTTGGAGGTTGGAAAAAGATATATATCTTTTTAAAACTCTTTTTAAAATTTAAATAATTAGTATTTGAGAAAAATTTACTATTAAATAAAACTTAATTTCATATCACTACTTTAACGGTGGTCAAATAATTCATTATATTTTCTCAATTGTTAACCATAAGTATTCTTCTCTTGAAAAATTTATTGAAAATTTCAAATATTTTGTAAAATAAGTAATACTAGTTATTTGCTAAAACATTTGTTTATTTGTTTGTGATTGATTTTAACTATAAGATTGCACGGTTCAATTATTTTTTTATTCTATAATTTTATTTTGCATAATTTATATTATATTTTCATTTGGAAGAAATTATTGTTCATTATTTATTATTATTATTATTATTATTATTATTATTATTATTATTATTATTATTATTATTATTATTATTATTATTATTATCTTCTATTTTATTTAACATTTTCTTTTGTTTGTAAGTTTTTTTTATCACACTTTGTTTGTAGATGGAAGGACCAAACCGAAAAATTTTGAAAAATATTTAGGACGAAATCTGAAACGTAAAACATTTAGAACTGAACTGGAAACTTTTTAAAATATTTGGGACCAAACCGGAAACATAAAAATATTTAGGACTGAACCGGGAATTTTTGAAAAATATTTGGGACCAAACCGGGAACGTTCAAACATTTAGGACTGAACCGGAAATGTGTTCAAACATTTAGGATTGAACCGAGATTTTCCCCCAATAACAATACTCACCTTGCTCATCAAGATGTAGGGGCCATTTAACAACGATTTCTAAAAAAAAAAAATTTGTGAGACTAATCAATTTTACATATATTTATATTTAAAAAAAAATATTTTTTTACATAAAAAATAATATTTTTTTTCATGGGTGATCCAAATAAAAAATCCGTCTCACAAATCAAATTCGTGAGATCGTTCGATAAGAGGTTTGTGTTTAATATACTACCCTACCAACTTAAATTTAAATCTAATAAAAAATTTATATGGATTTATTTATCGGTAACATAGTATCTATCCAAATTCCAAAAGCGTGAAATGTGACCTAGCGTTAACGGCCAGATTCAAACTTTATAAGCTTGAAACAGATTTAGGTAGTATTTGAAAGAGTTTCTGAGAAGCACTTTTCAACTTTTTTTTCATAAAATATTGAAATTTTATGAAATTTTGTAGAAAAAAAACCGAAAAATGATTACTAAAAGCTCTCCCAAATTCTACCATAGTATAAGGTCAAACGTGAAAAGAGTTATCAAGCAATAAATTACATAACATACAGAATTATTAATATTTTAAACTTAATTTGTACAAAGAAAATTAGTAAAAGTTAATTTAAAATAAAAAATAAATATAAAAAAGTGTGGACCAGTGGATGCAAGGTGTATAAAAGGGTATGAGTGAGTGGGTTACTCTGCACATTAAATTCAATTCACACTGCACATACTCATAGTTGGAGGGTTGGAGGACAATTCAATTATGTCAATCTTGCAGGCATTTAATTTGCTTCCATTTTTATATATTATTTTCCCCTTTATCCTCTTGGATTTTGGATTTATTTATTGAAAATATATGTGCATAAAATAAAACAATTTTGAAATTCCAACCATTTTTTTATAAAAAAAAAAATTGGTATGAGAATGGTGGGTATATCTGAAAATATTTTGGCACCACATTGTGCAAATTGAAAGTCACAAATCATTAATGGAAATGAATGAATGGTGGGCACTACCCCCACCATTTTAGCTCAATGTTCGAATTACCTTTTGGCATTTGTAAAATTATTAATTAACTTATTGACAATAAATTCAACAAGGACCAGCTAATAATTGATTTGAGTGAAAACATAACATACAAAGGAATAATTTAGTTATGCCCTCCATTAAAATCACCAAACACCCAGAACAGAAAATTCAATTCTCAAGAAAAACTCAGAATCCCATTTCTTTATTATTTTATTAATGTTTCCAAACATATCAACATTATCATCAACACTAAATCTAAACTAGAGATTCAGAGAAAAAAATTTAAAACCAAAGTAAACGCAATTTCTATGTATATTATGGCATCATCAAGACTAGTGACACAAGTCAAGAACTTGGCCTCAGTTTTTGGTATCAGTATTATTGATCTTCACATGACGCTGCAGCTCGAGGTGTCTTCGTCGTTGAACATGGTGTAATGGTCGGTCCGGCCGCCGGGTGGAGGAGCATACGGGTACGGGTATGGTGGATAAGGAGGCATGTAATTTACGGCCGGTGGAGGCGGGGCATACATCATCGGATGGAACCTCTCGTTACCGTTGGCCTGTTGCTGGTTCATCATCATAGCTGCTAGTTGCTGCTGATAGTAGGGGTTTCGGGCCAGGTGCTCGGGGAGGGGGCCACCTTGAAGGTATCCGGGGCCGCCACCGGCTCCACTGGTGTTCATGGCCGAGGTAGGTGCGACAAGATTGCTGATTTGACCTGCCGGGCGTACCGGGAGGCTGCCCATTAGCCCCATACTACCACCAGGATTCATGCCCATCATATTTGGCATAAAGTTGTTTCCGTTGGCTGCTCCACCACCACCACTGCCACCAGATCCAGCACCTGGCTTCAACTGACCACCACCGCCTCCACCCACAACGACATTTTGGCTTCCTTGAGGCTGGCCACCACCATTCTTCCCACCCTTTCCTCCACCATTCTTCCCACCTTTTCCACCACCTTGACTTTGGTTATTAGCAGAGTTGTTTCCATTATTACCTTTATTGCCACCATTTCCACCTCCACCTCCACCTCCACCTCCACCTCCACCACCACCTTTGCCAACATTCATCTGAACCGGAATATTCCCTCCACCACCACCACCCTTGGCATTTCCACCTCCATTTCCTCCCATCATGTTGCTCATCAGCATTTTCGGCATCTGTGGACGGCCCTGGCCATGACCCATCATCGGCTTCATCTTATTCAATGGAGCATCCTCCAAATCATCATCATAATCATCTTCATCTTCATCATCCTCATCACTCAAATATTCATCCTCAGGCAAGTTAAACCTCACAGATTTCTGATTTTGGTCCTTGTTAAGTGGTGGCATCTTCATATCCTTCATAAACTGCGGCGGCATTTTCAGATCTTGAAACCCTTTCATCGGTGGAAGCTGAGAAAGTTGGCCGGCCGGAGGACCACCTTTAGGCTGGCTGTTGCCACCTTTCTGATTCTGCCCTTTGTTGTTGGCACATTTTGCATGCTCAATTTTCAATGCCTTCAGCTGATCATTAAGTTGGCTTTGACGATTATTGCCCACATTCGATGCACCCCATAATTCGGCATGTTTCCCATTCTTGGTAAGCTTCTTGATCAGCAAGGATGGATCCACATCTCCAGACACTGTAACCTTCCCCTGCTCTGAATCAATGTTTATGGTGTACACACCTAGGATACATACAAAAACAATTCTCACACTCAAATTCAACCAAAAATAAGTCTTTCCCACAACCCATTTCAGGTCTTCCCAGGTGCAACTACTGGATACAATAATTTTCGTAGAAATATACATGCCCACAAACATTTGAGTTCTTTTGGCATGGATTAGATTACAAAAAAACAAATACAAGAAAATGAAAACGAATTGTGCGTAGATATAGGGGACGTACCATCAATCTTCTGCAGGATTTTCTTCACTTTTTGCTTACAACCATCACAGTGTATATTGACTTTAAGAACACAAGTCTGCCAGTAAAATAAAAAAAATCAAAAGAGCAAAGCCAAAGAAACAACCACAGGGTAAAGCTTACAACTTTATCATTCAGAAGCCGTAATCAAAGCCAGAAGCAACCACTAAAAAGTAAAAAATGAAAGTGAAACACAACAGATTGATTTGTGGAAACTCCCAAAAGCAACCAAAAAAAAAAAACATTAAAGATCTTGAGTTCGCAACAAGCAAGGTCCATAAAGCCCAAAACACACATTTTACACACACATATAAAATAAAAAATAGCCAGAGAACAAGTACCTGGATCTTCAAGAACTCTTGTTTACTCATTTTATTCCTCCAAAAACAACAAAGAGAAGCGAGCAATAACACAATGAGGTGAATTAAAAGGCGAATTGACGTTAGATCTGAAAAGGGCTGATTTTCACATACAACAAAGGACTCATAGAAGAAGAAGTACTAAAAATGGTTTCTTTCTTCTTCCCTGAACCTTTTTTTTCCCCGGTGAGTAAAAATGGGCAAAAACCAGTGGCTGGCTAATCAAAGAAAGTTGGAGAGGAGAAAACAAGTGTTGAGTCATTGGTAGAAAAAAGATAGAATTTCAAGAATTGTGGTAGACATTAAACCTTCTCTGCAGAGGTCTGGTCTGGTTTCCTTTATTTCAGAGTAAGAGAGGTGCGTGCTTGTACGTGAAAAGGAAAAGGACCAAAACAAAAATCAACAACAAATAATAAAAAAATGAAAAACGGCACACTCTAAATTCTTGATTTTGAAGCTTTGTTTATGAATAATCTCTTCAGCAAAGTACGATTAGGCAAAGTGTTTCCCATGCTTTAAACCAGAGACTCTCACTCACTCCATAAGCTATATATTATAATGTATATATATATATATATATATAATATTTTTTTTACTGTTTCTTGATTTCTGGGCATTTGGGGTTATGGGTTGGCTTTATATAGAGGTGAAGCTGCTGCTGGGCTTTTTGGCTCGGTCAATTGTTTCACACAGTAACTGTGGTAAATTTCAATTATTTATTACAAGCAGTTCTTGTCAGATTTACCACCTTCCATGAATTTATAGGTACAATTATATTAAGGTAATTTGTTGCAGCTTATATTACATAAAATAAAATATTATTACAATTCCGTATTTGGCTGGCAGATTGCCACTATGGGCAACTTACATATTTTTTTTTTTATTTTTTTTTCCAAAAAAAATAGTAAAAAAAATTAAGATTTATGTCATATAGTTGATTAAATTGAATCAATAAATACATAAAATTCCATTTTAATTATATGTGAGGATCGCTTTTATTATTATTATTATTTTTTTTAATATGTTGGATATCGTTTATTTTATTACATGTGAATGAGCAGAAAGTTGAACTCTTTTTTTAAAAAAAAATAAAAAATAAAAAAACGAACACTTAGAAAACAATATTGGAAATTACTAATATTTTATTTTTTATTCCTAACTTTTATGCAATGTTTTTTTTTTTTCCAATTAATACAATTTTATTCCACTGGCTTAATTCTTGAGCAAACAAAATCTCGGTCTTTTCCTCCCCAAAATGGAATACATGTAACCTTATGAATCAGTAAGGATTTTGTGGAAGATTTGATGAAAAAAGTGCAAAATCCCATGGAAAATTTACTCAATTCATTTATCTTGTTAAAATCATTGGGTTAAGATTATGTATTAATTAAATTTAAAGCAAAAGTGTCTTATTCTGGTCAAAGAGTAGATTTTGGTCGATTTAATATAGGAGATTTTCTTCTTGGAAGAGGAAAATTGAATTAAGACAATGAGATTTTTTTTAACCTTTTTATGCCAAAAAAAAAACTATTGTGATAATCAGATCATTTCATGTATTAATTTTATGAGATATAACTCATATCCTACTGATCCATAAAAATGTTACTTTTTATGCTAAAAAATTGTTTTTCACTCCAAATAGGGACCGAACAACTAGTCTCACAAAAGTTCATTTTTTCAATGATGTGAAACCCACATTCACTGGGATCCTTTTAACCTTGCTTAAATCTAGACTTAGGCACATTTCATGTTTTTTTTAAAAAATAATATAAAATTATAGAATACATTGTTTATTTAGGATTTTAGAATGGTGTTTTATTAATTATATGTAACCATGGTAGAAACGTGATGCACAATCAAGCATCCAAACACAGTGTAAGAGTTGAAAGTTAAAATGATTTTCACAGCGCATAATCAAGCATCCAAACATGATGTTAGTCTTATTATATATTGATGTGTTTGCTGAAAATTTAGGAAAACAGAGATGAAACCATAATAATTCGATTAATTTTTTTTTTTCACATATAGCACATTAATAATAATTAAAATTAAATTAAATATTTTCTATAAAATAAAATTTAGAAAACAAATAGTGAAATGATACCTCGGTCTTTGTTCAGAACAATTCCATTGTCTATTTTAATTTCAGGAATACTTTTTGCATCTTGAATATACATTCGGAGAAGAAAATGATTCTTGAAATCTCGATTAGAATTAGCATATCAAAATATAGCTTCACGAACGACCAAGGTGGTATCACCTTTTTTCTGAGATCAAGAGCAGGAGCGAAATTTCGTGTAAGGGTTTGCGTTTGTTTTATCAAATGAAAGAGTCTACTCGAAAACACGTAATTAAAATTATACCGCTTTATATAGAGAATGAGTCCAACATAAATCGTTATAATCATAATTCGTAACGTCGTATCCCATAAATTAAAAAAATTTCGCAAAATAAGAAAGGCAAAAAGAGAAATTAACTATATATACGACTAAATTGCATATCATTTAGACTCATAAGATGCGACAATCATAATTTAGTCAACGACAAGTCACTCGCTTATGGTATACTTTAATTATTTAATAACTTCATGGATATCGACGCCATAAAATATGCACATTATATAAAAATGACGTTTGTTTTTAAATAATGATTTCGATACGAGTATTCCTAATAGCGCGAGGATGGACATACTTGTGATGAATATAAACATATATATTATGGTTTTTAAGTAAAATTTATAAACATATATATTATGGTTTTTAAGTAAAATTTACCATTATTGTTGAAGTATGTTTCTATCAGATTAAAAAAAAATAAAGAAGAGATAAGATCAAATAGTGAAGATCAGATGAGTTCAGTGATCAGATGAATTCATGGTCCAGATCGAATACTGAAATCAGATCGAAGTGATGGTCAAATGAGTCTTCGGATGAGTTCATGCAGATCGATTGCTCGAGTACTGTGACTTGGTTGGAAGTCAGATGAAGTGTCCGAGAAGCTATAAGCTTGAAGGCAGATCAAAGCAGATCGAAATACAAGAGCAGATCAGACTGATGTGAGAAAACTTATCAGGTTGGACCATGTTGACTTTATAATTGGGCCGTAAGTTACTGTTAACCTAAAGCCCAAGATGAAAGTCGGTGATTTCTCTATATAAGCAGATGGAAGCTGGCCGAAACGAACATAACAGAAAATCAAATTATTCAGAATATATTGAGAGAGAAGAAGGAGAAATTTTGAAGGAGAAAAACTAAGCGAAGATTGTGACGGGAAGAATTCAAGTATAAAATCTTGAATTGAGTCTGTATCTAGCTTGAGATTTTATCTTAGTCTATCTCTGTAATAAGCTCTGTTCTTGAACTTGGATTTGTTCTGTTGGCGATTAATAAAGTGGTTGTGTTGCTCTCCTGTGAACGTAGGCAAATCTTTCCCGAACCACGTAAACACTTGTGTCATTTATTTGCTTTCGCGTAAGTGTTGAGTATGATCTGTGTGCGTTGGTTTTTTATCTGTTCGTTGAGATTGTGTTCTTGTGTGTTCGTTTTTCTGTGAATTCTCGGAATATCAAAACACTTCTGGATTGATTTCTAACAATTATATATGAAATATATATTAAATAATTTAATTTTCCTTTGTGACAGAATTTTTAAATAATATATTTTAACTAGAAATGTGTATTCACCTGTTAGTGTGACGATAACACAGGGCATAGACTCTTGTAGGCTTATTTTCTGTAAATTTGCACATTCTTTTGTGAAAACCTACAAAACCCATTAAAATGGAATTGAATATAGACACCCTTCTAGAAAGTTGATTTACTTTTTTGTATATATACTAGTGAACAGGACACAAGTGATACGTGTGTAATTTTGTACAACAATTGTAGTGATCCAGTCTAGATCACCTACTAACTTGCAGTCTTAAGCATGCAATTGGCTTCATATAAAAATACTTATTAAAACAAAAGATTTATTGCAGCCTACAACAAAAGAAATCGACAGAATACAACCGGTACTAAAAACTCTAATGTATTTTCTTAATGCATATTTACAACATAAAACCGACTGTAGCTACATAATTCCCAGCAGCTCCTGAACCTGCATCTAACCCTGCCTCAATCCACTTGCTCCGTCCAGCCTAAGACTTGTTCCGTATAATGGGGTGTCCAAGATAACAACATGGATGTGAGCGACTAACGTCCAATACGTAAATATAAGTATACAAAGCTAATATGATGCATGCAACATGAGATGACTGGATGACTGGTCAACTACCAAGTCCTGCTCAAACTTGGCGCCAATGAGTATGTAGCACCATCTGAGAATCTGACCGTGGGGTGACTCAAACACTCGTTTATACCACCGTATTATCAGTCTCCGTACATTGAGGTAATTCATGGTGTCAGACAATATAAACAGGTATAGGGTTGAGCGACCCTACGAGAAAGACTATCTCGAAGAAGATACGGCTCAACATGTACACATGCATATGTATGAAAAGCAGTAAAACATGTATCATGTCACATAAATGCAACATATAGGAATTCATACTCAGCTAACAATATCAGTCAGTACTTACGTACCTCTAATAGTAGATCAAGTCTAATCATAATCTAGGTTCCAAGCCTACAGTCAATTAATCATCATATCACTAAACATTCTTTAAAAGTCTTAACTAAGCTAAAAGATACTCCTATATTTAAATAAAATTCTCGGACCATACATTCGTCCGTTGTCAGCCCGTTGATGTCCATAACATAGTTTCTACTCACAACTAGACACCTCACTATTATCGTCGGGCCCTCATATTTATAGACCGATCAAGAATGGAATTCAGGAAATTGTGTTTTAAAATATATAGCCTCGGGCCCCTATATATAGGCGGAATTCAGAAGCCCGAAACTAGGGTTCGGACGTTACAAACTCTTCATGCGAGCCACGTATCTAGTTGGATGGGTTGGAACCTTCCGAACCCTGCATGCAATCATTGAGTCATAATGGTTCGGACACCTAAGGGACAGCTGGCTTGGACTGGGATCGGATCTTACGATCAGTTCCGAACCCTTCATTGCTTCCAAACCAACCCATGCATTGCTTCGTTGCTTCCAAATTAGGTTAAGTTTGGACCTTCCGAACTGTTCCTATGCATCCGAACATATATCATGCTTCCAAATACTTTCGAATCCTCAGATCCCTCTACTGAATTCAAAGCTTATAATTTGTATTTTAATTTAATTTAATCCCTTTATTTGTTTAATCAATAACCTTTAATCATATTTAATATTTATTTTACTTAAAACAAGGAATGAGTTACTACATTCTCTCAAACTTAAGAAATTTATCCCTCAAAATTTAAGTCTGGGTAACAAATCAAGATATTGAAATTCAGGTATTATTTCATCAGAAGATACCATACATATTTACATGATATCCATACGTATCTACATGATATGTATAAAAAAAACTCAGTATGTTCTGTCCGCATACGGATTTCAAGTTCCTAAGTTGCTTCTTCAGTACCCTACGCTGCCACTGGACCATGACCAATGGCACGTGCTTGTTCCGGAGTACTTTGTCTTTCCTGTCCAGGATTCGGAGTGGTCGTTCCACGTATGACAAATCTTGTTCTAGCTGAACTTCAGTTGGATGTATCACATGTGACTCGTCAGCTATGTACTGTTGAAGTAGCGAAACGTGGAATAAGCCATGGATACTGGAGAGATGTGGTCGTTATAGTAGTCCGGTTCTATTTTACAATATTAAATGGTTAATCATTTTTATAATTAAGTAAAACATGATTAAATGATTTTAATATGGTCAATCGAACCAAGAAATCGGATCCAGACGTCCAAAATTGGTTAAGAAACAAATTTGGGTTCGAGTAGTTCGGATGGTCCCAACTACATAGCTTGAGGGTTCGGATGGTCCGATCACTTTGGAAAGGGCGAAGCAGTTCGGAAGCTCTGTGAAGTTCAGAACATCCGAACCAGAGATCAGAACGTCCGAACTCAGTTAGGCCATGCAGCTGGTGAGGTGTCAACACTGTTCGGACACGCAGGAGTTTGGAACGTCGAAAGGTGAGTTCGGACCAAACTGTGCATGCTGCGACATGGCTTGCATGAGAGATCGGAATGTCCGAAGTAGGGGACCGGAACGTCCGATCTCCGCCTATAAATAGGCCATCCGAGAATCAGATTTCTCACACCAATTCATATAATTTCTCTCTTTTTCTGAGTTATTTGGGGCGTTTCCAGCCTTCCTAGGCTTGGTCCAGGAGTTGGCGAGGTGCTCCAGAGTCGCAACGGAGTGGTGCCCAAGTTCTAAGGCAGTCGTCATCAGCGGACTGACTATGGACGGAGGTATTCCTAAGTTCCCTATAAATAGTTAGGGAGTATGAAATAGCTTAGTTAAGACTTTTAGGATAAGATTTTGATGCATGAGTATTTTGCATTGTAGTGCGGACTATAGGCTTGGACATAGAGCTGGTTTAGCTTATCTAGTATCGATAGTACTTTTCGAGTTACCCAGACTGAGTATGCATGTATTATGTGTTGCATTGATTATATGGCATGACTTATTTGCATGTATTATGACATGTTATTATGATGCATCTCATGAGCATATTGAGCTATATCCCATGTGATATCCAATAGTAGGGTGTTGACCCTATCTTGTTAGCGGATGGTTGGACATGTGGACTCGTGTCAGGTCACCAAGTATTTCCACTATCGGGTATGGGAGCCACCTCCTGGTGCGACGGCGCAGAATGCTACATACCCAGGACCCATGTTCGATCTTGATATTCTTGACCTCGTGTCTTGGTACCTCATACACTTGCATGCATGCACATAAAATATTGGATACTAATACTCTCGTACTGAGCGTTTTATGATCATGTTCTTGTACTGTTTTTGGACACCATATTCCACAGGGCATGTTTCAGACTTGATGGAGCGGGAGGCTCGGGGAGACCATAGTTGCAGGATGGCAGCAGTTGTGGAGATAGTTTTCAGTAGGGTTTTTTAAGAACTTTGTTTATATGGTGGATACAAACTTTTGATATGTTGTATAACTATTTCAGAATTAGTTTTCTTGAGTTGTTATATTTTAATTTTCCGCTATTTTTCTATGTTTATGATTTAATTAAGTTAAATGCATGCTTAAGCTCTTGATTAGTAGGTGATCACGGTGCGGGTGGTAGCGCTAAGTCGTGTCGCGCCCAAATTAACCCAACTCAGATTAACTAAATAAACATGTAGTAGCGAGAGTAGGGATCGTTCCCACGAGAAAAGTGAAATTTATTTGTGTTCTTAAAAATACTGGAAATAAATAAAAGGGGATTTTAGATTTTAAAAACTACTATGCAAGAATTAAAATAATAAAGATCAATAAACTATCGAGACTTGGTATCGGTCGACTACACCCTTGAAATTATTCATTCGATCATCGATTCCCTAAAAATAACTAATTCACTTTGAATATTCATCATTGAAAATCTAATTCCCGTTCCACCTTAATCTTAGTTAATTAGACATCACCGTTTTAGATTAACCCTTACAATAAATCAACCCAAATACCAGTGATCTAGATTTAAATCTAAGGTAGCATTCATATGAGTGAAACTGATGAATCTAGACAACACATGCACCAGTAGATGTATTTAGCCTAGTCAATTGTTATTCCTACGATTTAACAAATTCAACAGCAGAAAATATTAAACGCAGCTGCTTCACAAATTAGATGAATCAAACAATTATGGATTTGAATTCTAATTTAGCTATAGATTGTACGAAAGAATTATCAGGTGATCAATCCAATAATCAAACACACAAGCATAAAATAAATCAGAACAACTCTTGATACTCGATAAAAATCAAACATTGAAAATCAAAATCTCACAAAGTAAATAAAATCAAGGGTTTCGTCTTCCTTAACCAAGTACAAAAACTAAATGAATTAAAACTAAGAACAAGAAAGATAAAACCTAGCCGCCAGATGTTTCTTCTCTCTCGCCGTCTAAAATATATTAAGAATGATTTCTCAGACTCTAAAATTTGAGATATATATTTTAATTAAGGCTAGAGTCCTTAAAAATAAAAATTCCTAATTTACAGATTTTTTCTCGAACAGCCCATCTCGCTCGATCGATCGGTAAAATGTTGCAGATCGAGCGAGCCCAAAATCTTAATCCTATTGTTTTCACAATTTTTTGGCACCGCTCGATCGGTAAAGATTGACCGATGGAGCGGCCTCTTTTATCTCGCAAATCTCTCGCACATCTCAGCAGCGCAGATGATCATCTTTCTTGTGCAAACAAGTTGTGCGTTTGCACAAGAAGTAGTGCAAACAACAACCCTCCAAGCGCAAACGTGCATGATTCCTCTGTTCTGCGCTTCCATTGCGCTAATAACATGCGCAAACGCGCTTCTTGGTTCAGCCATGCAAGCACAATCGCGCGTCTTCTTCATGCCATTCATTTTCCTTATTCTTTTCTATGCAGCAGCACATTATCATGGCGCAGTTGACTTCAATTATTCCAGCCGAAATGTTACATCCTGCACAATAAAATCGGGAGTATGTTATGAAGACAAGATAAATGAAATACGAACAAAACGCTAAATTACAACATATAAATGCATGCAAAACAACAACAAAACGATATTAAAATAAGCAACACAAACATGACTATCAAATACCCCCACACTTAATCCTTGCTCGCCCTCGAGCAAGTATGCAAAAGCAAAATGAAAACACAACAAAAACATAAGTAAGGATGAATCATACATAACATAGCCTCAGAGAAGTTTTCCCACAAAAAACAAACTCACAACGACTCTCGATTATCAATGATACACCTTCAGTCGAATGCAAACGTGCGTGTGTGACATGTTACCCCAGCTACATGCAACTTCAAAAGACAAAGCTTCAAGACTGTTCGCCGACCTTAAGACAATTCAGTACAAGTTTCACAATCAAGAACTCTTCTCTCAACAATCTATCAACACAACACAACTATCTTGAGATATAATTACGCACCATCGGATTTTGCATCCGACGATTTTAAAGTCCCAATAATTACCCGCATACTTAGCTATAACTAGATAGGATTTGAATTTCAATCCCCTTGTCTATAGCCCGGATGGAACTATAATCCCATTAGGTCCGCAAACTTAGCTATGAAACAATGAATAGAATTTCATTCACATTCCAAGCCCGGATAGAACTATTATTTTAAAAAAAATTCAAAAGTTTAACCCCATTTTATCCACATACTTAGCCACAAACAAGACGAATCGGATTTCAAACATCTTGCTCGCACCTGGATAGAGTCAATTGCATTTTTATAAACATAGCATAAAAATTGTTTAAAATGTGCGCTCAAGAGTGTATATGCCATATCAAATAGATCATCAAAATTCAAGCACTATCAAGTTCCCCAAACACCTATTGTCGTGCAATGGTCCAACAGACATCCACAGTATCTAATACATCGCTACAATTCACCGGTTAAACATGCGTGCTTAAGAATATTCAACAATCAACCTACGGTTTCTTATATCCAATCAAGAGTAAAATTTTTCAAAAATTTCATTTTTCATTTTTTCACTTCCATCATCATAGGCTAGCAATAATTGTCCTTCTTATGCATACGAAACAAACAAAAAACAAAATGAATGCAATGAATGTAATGAATGCACCCCCCACACTTAAATGAATCATTTCCCTCAATGCATCAAAACACAAAACACAAACAAACAACTAAACACAATGCAATGCAAAAATGTAAAACGAAACTCCCCTGGTTTAAGTGTTGACACTGTCCTTTTCAACGTCTGACATCATCACGAAAGAATCATATGGAAACTTTGACTGCGGAGGTGGCGACATTCAGTTTCTGAAAACAACAAAAATAAACGCAAAAACAAAATGAAAGAAAAAAACTAAAGAAAAGAAAAAAAAAACACTGGGTTGCCTCCCAGTCAGTACCTCTTTTTACAGTCATCGGCCCGACCCTCAGAAGCACTCCTCAAAGAGCGGCTGACGCCCAAAGTAAGTGTCATATGATACCACAAATGGGTCTTTGTTCCAAGTGCCCTCAAGCTTGGCTAGATGTAAACAGTTATAGCTCGTCACCTCAACAACACTCCATAGCGGCTGGTAAACATGGGAAGAGAATGTCTCGGTGGGCTCTCGGATTCCAACATCTTTTGAAACTGATACTGATGGAAGGAAAAGATCTTGGGGATATGTGTATGATAATACTATCGATGAGCTCATATCGATAGACTCTTGAACTCCATCATCCGCAAACATGAGTGGTAACATATTTCCATCATACCCTATTTCTTCCATAACATCTTCCGACTGCGGTTCAATAAGAAAAGAAGACTCAAACACCTCTAAATCTTCAGCATGATTTGATTTGCACTCCCAATCTTGGTTCTCTGAGTCATCATCATCGAACCAAATCGGGTTGGTCATTGCTTGAGTATCTTGATCCACTTTCTGTTCTCGGTGTTCATGGACGATTGATCTCTTGATATTCTCCATGTGCTCCACAAGGTGACATCTAGAATTTTTTAGATCTTCTATAGCTACCTCAGTCGATACCACAAGCTTGCTCATAATATCCTTTAGCGGATGTAAGACCAATTTAGAACAACTTCCCTCCTCCTTTTGAAGCCCGAATGGTTGGTCTGTAAAATCCGGGTGTGTGTAATATGCCAATACCGGTAATAGTCAAATTCTGCCATATCATCCAACAGATGCATTAGACTATCATCATCTCGGGAAAATAATGAACTACCGGTTGCGAAAGATCCTTCAATTACCATCTTCTTGTCATTGCATCCAAACCATCAAGAAAAAAATGTAAGGGCAGAACAGTTAGAAAAATCATGGAACCGGAAGATGGTAGCTAAATCCTTGAATCTCTCCCATGCTGCGTAGAAAGGCTCTCCGTGTTGCTGGATAAAACTTGTGAATACTTGTCGATTTGACATCTCAAAGTATTACACCACAAAAATTCTTGCAAAAACAGAAAAAAACGGTGAAAGAAAAAAAATAATAAAAACAAAAACACAAATAAATTAAACGCCTTCCCCGGCAACGGCGCCAAAATTTGGTAGCGCTAAGTCGTGTCGCGCCCAAATTAACCCAACTCAGATTAACTAAATAAACATGTAGTAGTGAGAGTAGGGATCGTTCCCACGAGGAAAGTGAAATTTATTTGTGTTCTTAAAAATACTGGAAATAAATAAAAGGAGATTTTAGATTTTAAAACTACTATGCAAGAATTAAAATAAGAAATATCAATAAACTAACGAGACTTGGTATCGGTTGACTACACCCTTGAAATTATTCATTCGATCATCGATTCCCTAAAAATAATTAATTCACTTTGAATATTCATCATTGAAAATCTAATTCCCGTTCCACCTTAATCTTAGTTGATTAGACACCAGCGTTCTAGATTAACCCTTACCAATAAATCAACCCAAATACTAGCGATCTAGATTTAAATCTAAGGTAGCATTCATATGAGTGAAACTGATGAATCTAGATAACACATGCACCAACGGATGTATTTAACCTAGTCAATTGTTATTTCTACGATTTAACAAATTCAACAACAGAAAATATTAAACGCAGTTGCTTCACAAATTAGATGAATCAAACAATTACGGATTTGAATTCTAATTTAGCGATAGATTGTACGAAAGAATTATCAGGTGATCAATCCAATAATCAAACACACAAGCATGAAATAAATCAGAACAACTCTTGATACTCGATAAAAATCAAACATTGAAAATCAAAATCTCAAAAAGTAAATAAAATCAAGGGTTTCGTCTTCCTTAACCAAGTACAAAAACTAAATGAATTAAAACTAAGAACAAGAAAGATAAAACCTAGCCGCCAGATGTTTCTTTTCTCTCGCCGTCCAAAATATATTAAGAATGATTTCTCAGACTCTAAAATTCAAGATATATATTTTAATTAAGGCTAGAGTCCTTAAAAATAAAAATTCCTAATTTACAGATATTTTCCCGAACAGCCCATCTCGCTCGATCGATCGGTAAGATGTTGCAGATCGAGCTAGCCCAAAATCTTAATCATACTGTTTTCACAATTTTTTGGCACCGCTCGATCGGTAAAGATTGACCGATCGAGCGGCCTCTTTTATCTTGCAAATCTCTCTCACGTCTCAGCAGCGCAGATGATCATCTTTCTTGTTCAAACAAGTTGTGCGTTTGCACAAGAAATAGTGCAAACAACAATCCTCCAAGCGCAAACACGCATGATTCCTTTGTTCTGCGCTTCCCTTGCACTAATAACATGCGCAAACGCGCTTCTTGGTTCAGCCATACAAGCACAATCGTGCGTCTTCTTCATGCCATTCCTTTTCCTTATTCTTTTCTATGCAGCAACACATTATCATGGCGCAGATGACTTCAATTATTCCAGCCAAAATGTTACATCCTGCACAATAAAATCGGGAGTATGTTATGAAGACAAGATAAATGAAATACGAACAAAACGCTAAATTACAACATATAAATGCATGCAAAACAACAACAAAACGATATTAAAATAAGCAACACGAACATGACTATCATTGGGTCACTACATTTATGATATCAGAGCATGCATAGAAATCTTGGTATCAAGATTTTTCCTTGAGATTAACCTTTAAATCATCGTGTAGATGGCAGGATTTGGTGATGAGAGTAGCCATGGTAGCGTGGGTAGAAGGTGGGGCATTGACGACGATCGCGAGCATCGTCGGGGCTATCATCACTATCGCCATGATGATTTTAGACGCTTCAGTATGCATCAATTCATGCAGATGAGTCCTAAGCCATTGGTTGGAGGCGAGTCTCTGAAGGATGAAGAAAATTGGTTAGAACGCATGAAGAACTGTTTCCGGGAATTTCGTTGCACAGAAGAGCAGAAGATTGAGACTCTCAATTTTTTAGTAGAGGGGCGTGCTCGGAAATGGTGGAGATCTACCTCTGCACCTATCATCAGAGCAGGAGGAGTTGTTAACTAGACGAATTTTTGCACGGCTTTTCATAAATTGTATTTTCCACCCGCACTCGGACAGACGAAGGCTAGTAAATTGCTGAGGCAGGGTTCGATGTCGATCGATGAGTGCCAATAAAAGTTCTTTGAGATGTTGCCCTATTGTCCCCAGATTTTATGACAGCACTGAGGTGAAATAAAACCTAATTCTCCAGGGTCTTAATTCGGAAATACATGAACGTGTATCTGTTGGTGATGACATGACTTGCGAGGGATTGGTTAGTCGATGTCGTCAAGCGGAGGACAACATTCGACGTAACAGGTCTTACCTTTCATCTAAAACTGCGAGTTCTTTGGGTCCCCGTAATCAGTCTTTCAAGAAGTCTGCTTCTTCTTCTTCCTCCGGATTTTGGAATTAATGTTTTTTGAAAGGAAGGGTCAATTTAACCATTGTGGTAAGAATCATCCATATGACAAGTGTCGAAAAGGTTCAGGAGCTTGTTTTCGTTGCGGAGAGATTGGTCATCTTAAGAAGGATTTTCCATAGGCTAGGGGAGCAAGTGGGTCAGGCTCTGGTTCTTAGACCACTGTGTAGCAAAATCCATCCGGGCAATCAGCGGGAGGATCTAACCTGCGACCGCGTGCTGCTAGTCAGGTGTTTGCACTGAACCATGAGCAAGCAGTGGAGGAGAATGAGTTATTGCGGGTACGTTGCTTTTATGTGGTATACCTGCTTTTGTACTTATTGATACTGGTGCATCTCATTCCTTCATATTCGCACATTCTGTCAAGAGTCACAAGTTACCTTATATTGCTTTAGACATAGTGCTTTCTGTTTCGACCCCGACTGGTCAGTAAATATTGGCTAAACGCCTAGTTCTTGGTTGTCCCTTAGAGTTTGAGGGTAATGTTCTGACAAAGAATCTCATGGTATTAGCGCCCGGCGATTTCGATTGCATTTTGTGAATTGATACGTTGAACACGTACCAAACTTCAATGGATTGTTACTAGAGATTGGTACAGTTTCACTTGGTTGGTGGTGATAGTTGGTTTTTATATGGTGAGAGAGAGCGAACCCCTATGTCACTGGTATCATCTTTGAGAGCCTGTCGAGCTCTGGAGTCTGGCGGGGAAGGCTACCTCATCTATGCAGTTAATTTGTCCACTGAGAGTGTTGGTATAGGAAGTTTGCCTATTGTTAATGAATTTTCTGATGTTTTTCGTGATGAGATTTTGGGTTTTTCTATTGTTCGAGAAGTTGATTTTGGCATAGATCTAATGCCAGGAACATCACCTATTTCACGAGCACCGTATCGTCTGGCTCCGTCAGAGATGCGTGAATTAAAAAATCAGTTACAGGATCTCTTGGATATGGGATACATTCGGCCTAGTGTATCTTCATGGGGAGCTCCTGTTCTTTTCGTGAAGAAGAAAGATGGGTCTATGCATCTATGTATTGACTACCGACAATTGAATTGCGTGACCATCAGGAATAAGTATCCTTTGCCTCATATAGATGATTTATTTGATCAGTTGCATGGTACTTCATTTTACTCCAAGATTGACTTGAGATATGGATATCACCAAATGCGAGTCAGAGATCAGGATATAGCCAAGACTGCATTTAGGACCAAGTATGGGCATTATGAGTTTTTGTTGATGTCATTTGGATTGACTAATGCACCGGCTGTATTCATGGATTTGATAAATTGAGTATTTCGAGAATTTTTGGACAAGTTCGTGGTTGTCTTTATTGACAACATTCTGGTGTATTCACGTGACATGAATGAGCATGCTTATCATCTAAGTATTGTGTTGCAAACTCTTCGAGAGAAGCAATTATACGCTAAGTTGAGTAAGTGTGAATTCTGGCTGGATAGGGTGGTATTTCTTGGCCACATTATATCCAGGAAAGAAGTTGTGGTAGATTCGAGCAAGATCGAAGTTGTGTTGAACTGGTCGCATCTGACGACGGTAGCTTATATCCGTAGCTTTCTGGTTCTGGCAGGATATTATCGTCACTTCATCGCAAATTTCTCGCAGCTAGCTCGACCCCTGATGCAACTTACTCGCAAGGGCATAGCTTTTGAATGGTCCTCAGAGTGTGAAGAGAATTTCTGTGAACTTCGTCGACAGTTGACTTCTGCGCCAGTTTTGGCATTACCGTCTGGATTTGGAGGGTATGTGGTATATACTGATGCTTCTTTGCAAGGGTTAGGTTGTGTTTTGACCTAGACTGATTATGTTATCGCATATGCTTCTAGACAGCTGAAAATTCACTATAACAATTATCCAGTGCATGATTTGGAGTTAGCAGCTATTATCTTTGCATTGAAGATCTAGCGCCATTACCTGTATGACGAGAAATTTGAAATCTTCACAGATCATAAGAGTCTCAAGTATTTTTTCACTCAGGCAGAGTTGAACATGAGACATAGACGTTGGATGGACTTGCTGAAAGATTATGATTGTGAGATTAAATATCACCCAGGAGCTGCTAATCTCACTGCGGATGTTTTGAGTCTTAAGGTGCGAGTATCTGCACTTCAGATCGTCTTATTTCCAGTGTAATTCAGGAATGTTGTACTTCGGGATATACCTTAAAGGTATGAGGAGTGTTCAGATGTTTTCAATCTTATCTGAGCCAGCCTTGTGTTCTCAGATTTGAGATGCTCAAATATCCGTTCCTAAGACTCAGCGATTGGCTCATTTAGCTAGAGATGATAGTACGTCCAGATTTCACTATCAGGATGATGATTTCTTGTGTTTGTCAGGCTGCATTGTAGTACATGAGGATGATAATCTGAGGAGTGAGATTCTTTCTCAAGCGCATCGTACTAAGTTGAGTATTCATCCAAGGAGCAATAAGATGTACAAGGATTTGCGGACTCGATTTTGGTGGAAAGTAATGAAACGAAGTGTGTATCAGTATGTGTCCAAGTTCCTGATGTGTCAACAAGTTAAGGCAGAACACCGATGACCTAGATGATTGCTTCATAGTTTGCATATTTCTGAGTTGGAATGGGAGTTGATCACGATGGACTTTGTGACCCATTTGCCCGTATCCTCGAGGAATTGTAATGTTATCTGGGTTGTGGTGGATCGACTCATCAAGTCAGCACACTTCATTCCGTATAACCGAGATTACACTTTCGATCGGATGGCTCTCTTGTACATTCAGGAGATTTTGAGATTCCATGGAGTACTTGTGAGTATCGTTAGTGACAGAGACCCCAGGTTTACTTCTAAATTCTGTAGAAGTTTCCAGCGTGCATTGGACACTACACTCAGTTTGAGTACTACTTATCACCCAGAGACTGACGGTCAGTCAGAGTGCACTATCCGTACACTTTAGGATATGTTGCGAGCTTGTGCTATAGATTTTGGTCCAGCATGGCAAGATCAATTGCCACTGATTGAATTCGCGTACAACAACAGTTATCATCGCAGTATTGGTATGACACCATTTGCAACATTTGAAGCGTTTTACGGACAACGATGTCATACTCCACTATTCTGGGAAGAAGTGGGGGAGCGACAAGTGGAAGGACCAGAGTTAGTTCAACAAGCTGTTGATATCTTTGGACATATCAAGAAACGGATTAATACTGCACAGGATCGACAGGCTAGATATGCTAATATTATGCGAAGACCTTTACAGTTTAATTTTGGTGAAAAGGTATTTCTGAAAGTTTCACCATTTCGCAGGATTTTTAGATTCGGTCTCAAGGGTAAGCTATCTCTTAGATTCATTGTTCCGTTTGAGATTTTGGAAATTTTGGGAGATTTGGTGTAGTGACCCACGCCGTGATCACCTACTAATAAGAACTTAAGCATGCAATTAATAAATAAAACAATCTTAATCAGAGTAACTGTGGAATCTTAAAATAAAATAATACCTGGTAGAAAAAAAACTAGTGGTCAACCCTGCTATCCAGCCTTGGTCACCACCTAACCTCCCTATTTCCGGGAAAACTACCTGCAATTGCCCCATGGAATAGGGCATCCAGCCAACAGAAAATAACCAGAAGTGAGCCTAACATGCTCAGTACGAGAGTATGAGTATACACTATTATATGCGCATGAATGCAAATGAACTGGGTATCAAGACACGAGGTCAAGAATATCTGATAGAGAACAACTTGGGCCATGGTATGTACCATGCTGAGCCATCGCTACAGGAGGTGACAGACATACCTTGATGCCCTGATGGTGACCTAACACAAGTCCACGTGTCCAACCAAATATCAGTGACCTGGCACGAGCTCATGTGTCCAACTAATATTGGTGACCTGACGCGAGCCTATGTGTCCAACCATCTACTGACAAGGTAAATATCCCAATACCGGATATCACAAGGATACAAGCTCAATATGCTCATGTATGAAACATACAGTCATGACATACTGTATATAAAGGCATATGAAACATGCAATCACATAATCCATGCAAACACATAATATATGCATACTCAATTTGGGTATCTCGAATAATACTTCCGTACCTTACTAAGGCAGATCCTAGAAGCTCCCATCTAGGTCCAAGCCTACCATGCAACACTAAAAAATAAATAATCATGCATTACCTAGCATTCCAAACATCACCTACTAGGCTCTAAAAGCCTTAATTAACTATAGCCTACTACTTATTTACTATATGGAACCAAAGCCATACCTTCATCCGTCGTCAGCCCCCTGATGTCGCATGCCCCAGAGCTTGGGCATAGCCTAGCTACGACCCCTAGACGCCTCGCCAGAGCTCCATCGACTGGCTGCTAATGCGGACACTGTCCGCTATATAAAAAAAATACTATTTCCTACTCCAACTCTTAAAGAAAGAGTCCCGAAGCCCTTAAATAGAGCGATTACCGGGAGAGGAGAGGAAAAATTGCACTTCAAAATGAGGGATTCGGACCCCTATTTATAGGCAGAGTTTGGACGGTCCGAACTGCCACTTGTCCGAGCCATTTTGACACTTGGGATCTGCTGAGTTCGGAGGGCCCGAACTGGTCCGTATGTTCCGAACTGTTTTGGTCCTTTTGAAGTCTTATTTGGAACCCCGGGACCTATCCTACCATTTTCGGACGTTCTGGATCTGATTTTCCACTTATTTTCACCAAATAAGGACTCCTTAAACATGTTTTGACACTTTTAAAATTATATGTCATTTTCTAACATGTTTAAAATCACTTAATTTTGTAAAATGGAATCGGGCTACTACATTCTCCCCTACTTAAGATATTTCGTCCTCGAACAATCTTAAGTAGTGAATGCAGTAAAATACTGAATAAACCTCTTTTATTCAAACTGATTCATTTTACAAGTTACAATATGAAAATACAACAATTCAAAAATAGCTCTGGATAATCTGTACGCATATGACTCTCAAGTTTCCAAGTGGCCTCCTCAGTGCCTCGGCGCTGCTACTGAACTAGAACAAGAGGAATGGTTTTGTTGCGTAACATCTTATCCTTATGACCTATGACACGCAAAGGTCTCTCTACATATGTCAAATCCGTATCCAACTGTAACTCAGACGGCGGTAAGATATGAAACTCATCTGCCACCTACCGTCGCAACAGTGAAACATGGAACACGTTGTGGATACTAGACAAATACGGCGGTAAAGCCAACCTGTAAGCCAAATCTCAAATACTTTCCAGAATCTCGAATATACCAATGTACCTAGGAGATATCTTACCCTTGAGACCAAATCTCAAAATTCTGTGAAATGGGGAGACTTTCAGGAACACTTTCTCTCCCACTTCAAACTGTAAAGGTCTGCGCTTAACATTCGCATAGCTAGCATGTCGATCCTGCGTAGTGTTAATTCTCTTCTTGACCTATCCAACAATATCAACAGCCTATTGGACTAACTCTGGTCCCTCTATCTGTCGCTCCCCCTTTTATTTCCAGAACAGTGGAGTACGACATTGTCGCCCGTACAACGCCTCAAACGGAGCCATCCCAATAATGCGATGATAGTTGTTGTTGTACGCAAACTCAATCAATGGCAACTGATCTTGCCATGCTGGACCAAAATCCAAAGAACATGCTCGCAACATGTCTTCAAGAGTACGAATTATGCGCTCTGACTCTCCGTCAGTCTCTGGGTGATATGTTGTACTCAAGCTAAGAATAGTACCTATAGCGCGCTGAAGACTCCCCCAAAAACCTGGAAGTAAACCTGAGATTTCGATCGCTGACTATGCTCACAGGCACTCCGTGCAATCGAACAATATCCTGGATGTACAATCGTGCCATCCTGTCAAAACTAAAGTCTCGGTTATAAGGAATGAAATGTGCTGACTGGGTGAGTCGGTCTACCACAACCCAGATAGTGCCACAATTTCTCGAGCTCACCGGTAAATGGGTCACGAAATCCATCATGATCAACTCCCATTTCCACTCAGGAATGGATATATTGTGAAGCAATCCTCCAGGTCGTCGGTGTTCTGCCTTGACCTACTGATACACCAAACATCTAGAAGCATACTAATACACATTTTTCTTCATTCCTTTCCACCAGAAAGAACCTCAGACTCAAATCTTTGTACACCGAAAGGATTCTCATACTTTATGACTAGCACTTGTCATAATACCTGTGACAACGTCGTTGTCCACAATTCTTGATTTTCTGAACCCCTCAGGTTCTCTTCTTGGAAAATATCAATACAATTATGTTTTTTATTCACAAATCGATTAGTACAATCTCTAGTGCCAATATATATTGACATCTATCTCACAACTTGAGATAACACCTGAAAATGAGAATACTGATTATCTTGTCACGGATAATAATTTCTTGTTGAATTCTGGCTTGCGCTACTAGATGAACAAAACTATTTCATCCCTCTTAGGCAAGGTCCTAAAATCAATTCAACTTAGCAAAACCCCTGAATCGATCTCATCAAATCTAACATATCAATGACCTAACATATCCAATAGACATCCCGGAAAATTGGTGACAACAATCCCGCTGGATCTGATAACCTTAGATCTCAGTTGCTATCATTTTTCCATGTCTAAACACTTGATGCTATCCTGTTAGTATCCATTAAAATTCAAACGCTTTTCTAGATCAATTTCTGACACTGAAGTCCCAAATTTACTGCAAATCATTCCTGAGAACTGAATATCTGAGTAATGTACTCTTCTTATCAGTCTACCAAAAAGTGAACAATTCCAATCATTCTTTATGCAAAAGAATATTTAGCTCCCCCATCACGGGGTTATAACATCTGTATCTACCTCAGACAAATAGTTGCAAATAGTCACTGGACACCAAACTTGCACCAGTTTAACTAACCATTTCAAAACATGCATGAACACCTAAGTGTTCACCTTTCCACTATCCAAATGAATTCTTATATTGTCGTATCCATGCTGTAACTTAGCAGGCTCATGGCCTCTGTCAATAGAATCGAGTATCTTTTCAAGGTTATGAAACTGACACCAAAATATACTTTAACGTAACTGTTGCAATGATCATAGTTCACGTCTTCCAGTATAATTCATCCCAGTGTCTTAATAAAACTCATCTTTTCTTGATAACCCATCAATCAAATTCCAATTCTTACAGGGAAACTTACCTTAAGTAAAATCATCACTTAGAATTTCCTGTTCATCTCGTAATCAAGATCCTGATCCCTAATTATACTTCTGATAGAATCAGACAATACTGGTAAAACCTCCTAGTTCTCCCCCAGTATCACATGCGAGATCTACCCATCCAGAATATTCACTTGTCAAGGAATCCTTTCCAATACTATTCTGTCCACGGAAACCAAAGTCTGTATCTCTGATGAAGTTAGACGATAACTCAAATCCCTTGAAACTAATCCAGTATCAAGTACAATTCCAGAAGACTCAAATAAATTCTGAATATTCTCGTGATAGTTATACCCATTTCTATGAGTGTACATACAACGAGACTGAGGTAAGTCTTCCTATAATGCCAAACTGGAACAAAAGAATCCTTCCAGAGTACACCGGCATAAGGTCGTACTTACTATACCATCTCGGAACCCTACAGTCAAGAGCATCCTGGCATAACTCATCCCTGAGTCTCTAATATTATGAAATATTCCTATTTGGACCAAAATCATTGGTCAAGGAAAATTCTTTGCAGAGGCACAACTCAAATCCCGAATTTGCAAGCATCTGACAATTAAATTCTGTTGAATATCAATTCAACTAATCTCTTGGATTAAATCCTCAAAATCCCAAATCGAAAACAAAATCTATCTGCTCAGAACAATTACTTGTCAAGGAAAATTTCTTTCAAGACTAATTCTGATAGCAGAACCTCTGTATGAAAACAGATTATATCTAAACCCTAATACCACACTTGGTATCTCTCCGATCCATGGTCATACCTTGTTGTGATTGTTGCCAAAACCCCAGACTGAGTAGCCTTCCATATATAGTCCCTGGAGCACGAAGGCCTCCAAACATCCTCTGATGTATGAAAACTTCCAGAGTAATACTGACTAAGGGTCGCGCTTTCTCACGTCTAGTCCTGATTACAGTCCACAACTATTGGTATTTCTTAGCCTGTCATCCTGATGAAAATCCATCATCACTAGGTAACAACCTAAAAAGATCAAAACGACCAACTGTTCTAAGGAAATCCGTCTAGAGAAAACATCCATGCCCCCTGATGAGTTACATCATCCCTGGCAAACACTTGGCTTACTAGAATATTCTAGGTAAAACATCTAGAACTATTCATTGAAAACATGCAAAATCCCAAGTACTCATTTAAACAATGATCAATCTTTTATTCAAAATAACCAA
The DNA here is from genome assembly GCF_033568475.1 of Henckelia pumila. Taxonomy (NCBI): domain Eukaryota; kingdom Viridiplantae; phylum Streptophyta; class Magnoliopsida; order Lamiales; family Gesneriaceae; genus Henckelia; species Henckelia pumila. The sequence goes on along the minus strand of NW_027331869.1, from coordinate 443,782 downwards.
GTTAATATCAAAGATTACAACACTTGAACCACGAATCCAGGTTCTAATACAATCTTTATTACAATTCCATGTAATACATAACTTAAACAAAAGATTACACTGAAAGATGTACAATACAACAATAATTGAGTACATCAAATACTGAAATCTTTAATACATCTGATTACAACTGAAATACAGTATTTAAATTCCTGCGGAAGTTTTTCATTCCATCTACTGATCTTGAACATGAAGTTTCCTGTCTGCTACTCATGTCAGCAGAACTTCTACCTCGCAAGATCTAAAAGAATAAAATCTTGCTAATCTACTGGATCCTTCCAATATTGTTGGGTTCCTTATCTGGTAGATGAGACAAGATTTTCCCGTCAATCTCTCCAACTACTAGTGGAGAGTATTCAAGGGTGGCTTCCTTGGTCGACTCAGAATGGATGACTATATGTCACACATTCCTTTCAACCTGGAGAAGTGTCTGACATTGAAAACTGGATCTTCTCTTCCAGCTCCATCCTGCTGGGATCCACATAATACGAACTTCTAATGCCAACCTTGGCAATGACGATCTTGGAAAAACCTAGACATCATGCTACTCCAATTCCTGATACTGCTATCTTCATTGAAACCAAATTGAAATCCTACAAAGATAACTCAAAATCAATACTATGTCCCAAAGAATCTTATTGCATGCTCTGATACCATAAATGTAGTGACCCACGCCATGATCACCTACAAATCAGAATTTAAGCATGCAATTAATCAATAAAATAATCTTAATCAGAGTAACTCCGGAATCTTAAAATAAAATAATACCAGGTAGAAAAAAACTAGTGGTCAACCATGCTATCCAGCCTTGGTAACAACCTAACCTCCCTATCTCCGGGAGAACTACCTGCAACTGCCCCATGGAATAGGGCATCCAGCCAACAGAAAATAACTGGAAGTGAGCCTAACATGCTTAGTACGAGTGTATGAGTATACACTATTATATGTGCATGAATGCAAATGAACTGGGTATCAAGACACGAGGTCAAGAATATCTGATAGAGAACAACTTGGGCCTTGGTATGTACCACGTTGAGCCATTGCTACAGGAGGTGACAGACATACCTAGAGGCCCTGATGGTGACCTAACACAAGTCCACGTGCCCAACCAAATATCAGTGACCTGACACGAGCTCATGTGTCCAACTAATATTGGTGACCTGACACGAGCCTATGTGTCCAACCATCTACTGACAAGGTAAATATCCCAATATCGGATATCACAAGGATACATGCTCAATATGCTCATGTATGCAACATACAGTCGTGGCATGCTATATATAAAGGCATATAAAACATGCAATCATATAATCCATGAAAACACATAATACATGCATACTCAATTTGGATATCTCAAATAATATTTCCGTACCTTACTAAGGCAGATCCTAGAAGCTCCCATCTAGGTCCAAGCCTACCATGCAACACTACAACATAAATAACAATGCATTACCTAGCATGTCAAACATCACCTACTAGGCTCTAAAAGCCTTAATTAACTATAGCCTACTCCTTATTTACTATAGGGAACCAAAGCCATACCTTCGTCCTTCGTCAGCCCACTGATGTCGCATGCCCCAGAGCCTGGGCATAGCCTAGCTACGACCCCTAGACGCCTCGCCAGAGCTCCGCCGCCTAGCTGATAATGCGGACATTGTCTGCTATATAAAAAAATATTATTTCCTACTCCAACTCTTAAAGAAAGAGTCCCGAAGCCCTTAAATAGAGCGATTACCGGGAGAGGAGAGGAAAAATTGCACTTCAAAATAAGGGATTCAGACCCCTATTTATAGGAGGAGTTCGGACGGTCCGAACTGTCACTTGTCCGAGCCATTTTGACACTTGGGCTTTGGTGAGTTCGGAGGGCCCGAACTGGTCCGTATGCTCCGAACCCTTCGGAGCCTCCGATCCCCCTTCGAAGCGTCCGAAGTCTCCTTAGTGACGTCACCAATGACGTAATATTTCGGACAGCTGGCTACCAGATTCGGAGCCTCCGAACTCCAATCAGATCATCCGAACTCCTTCGGAGCACCCGATCCTCCGGTCTTAGCTTCCGAACCCTTCCTAGTTCAGACCCTCCGATCCCTTACTTCGGACCGTCCGAACCTAGGAAAATCCTCGGCTATTACTCGGCGTCCTGAGTTTGATTATCAATTCTTTAATCATGTTTAATTTCAAATTAAATTTATTAATTGTGATTAATCTCTTAATCACCTTATGTTGGATACGGGTCACTACACGTATCACGGGTCATAAGAACAAGGTGTTAAGTAATGAGATTAGTCATCTTGTTCTAGTCCAGTGGAAGCAGCGAGGCACAGAGGAAGTCACTTGGGAACTAGAGAGCCGCAAGCGTTTAGAGCATCCTGAATTATTTTGATTGTATTTTCTTAATATATCTTGTAAAATGCTCTATGATAATAAAGAATGTTTTGATCAGTGTTTAGTTTGTATACTTTAGATTTATTCGAGGACAAAAATATCTTAAATGGGGAGAATGTAGTAGCCCGATTCCATTTTACAAGATTAAGTGGTTAATCATGTTTATAATTAAGTAAAACATAATTAAGGGATTTTAATATGATCAATCGCACCAATCGGATCCAAAACTTCCAAAATTGGTTAAGGAACAAATTTGGGTTCGAGTAGTTCGGATGGTCCGAACTACATAGCTTGAGGGTTCGGATGGTTTGATCACTTCAGAAGGGACGAAGCAGTTCGGAAGCTCTATGGAATTTGGAACGTCCGAACTCAGTTAGGCCATGCAGCTGGTGAGATGTCAACACTATTCGGACACGCAAGAGTTCGGAACGTCCGAAGGTGAGTTCGGACCAAAATGTGCATGTTGCAACGTGGCTTGCATGCGAGATATGAACGTCCGATGTAGGGGATCGGAACGTCCGATCTCCGCCTATAAATAGGCCCTCTGAGAATCAGATTTCTCACACCAATTCATAGAATTTCTCTCATTTTCTGAGTTATTTGGGGAGTTTACAGCCTTCCTAGGCTTGGTCCAGGAGTTGGCAAGGTGCTCCGGAGTCGCAGCGGAGTAATGCTCAAGTTCTGGGGCAGTCGTCATCAGTGGGCTGATGATGGACGGAGGTATTCCTAAGTTTCCTATAAATAGTTAAGGAGTATGAAATAGCTTAGTTAATACTTTTAGAATAAGATTTTGATGCATGAATATTTTGCGTTGTAGTGCGGACTATAGGCTTGGACATAGAGCTGGTTTAGCTTGCCTAGTATCTAAGGTACGATAGTACTGTTCGAGATACCCAGACTGAGTATTCATGTATTATATGTTGCATTGATTATATGGAATGACTTATTTGCATGTATTATGACATGTTATTATGCTGCATCTCATGAGAATATTGAGCTATATCTTTGTGATATCCAGTAGTAGGGTGTTGACCCTATCTTATTAGCAAATGGTTGGACACGTGGACTCATGTCAGGTCACCAAGTATTTCCACTGTCAGGTATGGGAGCCACCTTCTGGTGCAACGGCGTAGAGTGCTACATACCCAGGGCCCATTTTCGATCTTGATAATCTTGATCTCGTGTCTTGGTACCTCATACACTTGCATTCATGCACATATAATATTGGATACTCATACTTTCGTACTGAGCATTTTATGCTCACGTATTCGTATTATTTTTTGACACCCTATTCCACAAGGCAGGTCTCAGACTTGATGGAGCAGGAGGCTCGGGGAGACCGTAGTTGCAGGATGGAAACAGTTGTGGAGATAGGTTCAGTAGGGTTTTTTAAGCAATTTGTTTATATGGTGGATACAGACTTTCGATATGGTTGTATAATTATTTCATAATTATTTTTTTAATAGGTCGATAATTACCGAAGTCTTTGCCCGGTCCAAGAAACCCAAACCGATTCGAAATTAGACCAATACCAAAGTAAAAACACATGTATTATCAATTTCGTAAAATAACGAAGTAACAGATCCTCTATTACTTAACACGTACTCAATTACTGAAGTAATTTTTACGAACGACTTCACTAATTTTGAAATATGGCGAAGTAAATGTTTTTTCTACTTCACCACAAATTAAATTTCCCGAAATATTTTTTATATTACTTCACTATTTTATTTATAGTGTACAAGTAATAGATCAACATTACCACAATATCTAAATCTAAAACTAAAAATGATTAATTAGATTCATAAAATCATCCGTACAAAAAAACGACGAATATTCACAAATCCACAAATTCACGATTTGAACCCAAAAATGTATCCGCAAAATAAAAAATGTGTTCACAAATATATTCTATAAATCCACAATGGAAACACGTTTATACAAACGTACACGACCCATTTAGGCACCACATAGAAGTAGACGAATTCGCTCCATTTACTTCTGACTTGATCATATTGAGATTGATTGTACTATCGGCTGTTGATTAATCCTGCAAATCCCATAACATGTTCTTTTTTAGAGCTGAAGTACCTGCATTGAAAATAAAAATTACAAAATCTCCAAGGATTTAACAGAAGACATTACGCGCATTCATGAAATTTAAACAGCTGATAGCAGAGATGAAGAAATATACAAAACGATAAGAGGGTAGAAGAGAAGAGATGTATCATGTCATACCCCAGTAAAAAATGGCAGCAACTTTGGCCCATTCACGTGTTTTTGGGCATAAAGAATTCTTGCACGATGACATCATGAGTGCTCAATATCACTGATCAAACAAACATGAAAGGATTGCTCGAGTAAAAAGTTCATTTTATACATGTGTTGAATCCGTGGACTGAACTAAGCATCCCTCCAAGTCCAGAACCATTCTATCAAAACATAGAAAAGCATACTGCGTCAAGGGTGAATCATGATTGGAGCCGCAATTGTACATATTTCTATCTCATAAAAAGTGTTCTTTATGCCTCCAATTCAAAAGCAGGGCACATGCTAGCCAATTCTCCTCGGAACCTAACTCGGTTTGTTACGGAGAAACAAAATAGGACCAGCATGGATGATTGATTGCATCTCTTTCTCAAACTTACTTAAGAACTATGAGAACCCTGAAAAAAATTAAACAACCCTCCACCTCCACCCAGAAAATATATATATATAGTTTTGATCCCACGCACCACGTGCACCCGTGCCTAAAACAACTCCGATTGCCTTGAAATTTTTACAGTAGGGTCGTCTCAAAAATTTGAATACAACGATATATCATATGATACAAATTTCAATCTCGATAGTCAGAAATGTGAAGATGGCCAGAAATTGCATATTTCACCTAATTTTCGGTCATCTTGAAATCTTCGACCACCAAGATTAAAATTTGTATCACATGATATATCATTGGATTTGCATTTTCGAGACGATCCTACCGTGAAAATTTCAATACAATCGAAGTTTTTTTGGGCATGGGTAGACGTAGATCCCCCTCACCCTAAGGTACGTGAGATCAAAACTGTATATATATATATATACACACACACCGACCCAAGTATCTCTCAAATAATAAATATTTAAAAGAAAAATAAATGGGCTTCAAAACTCAATACAACATATTGTTCAAACAATAAATCCAACACATACAAGTCTCATCCACTTGCAATTGCAACCAATAAAAACAAGTTCAAACAAGTTATCAGAATTGTCACCGAAAAATGAAAATATATTTTCATGAAAGATCAAAATATTTTATCTCAATCATTAATTCTCATATGCATTTATCCCAATGGAAACAACCGAAGTAATAGATAGATTCGTTGAAGTAATGCCCAGCAGCTCATATAAGTAGAGTACCAGCATGACTTTGAAAATCAACATCTTCACTCTTTGCAATAAAGAGCTTCAATAACTCAATATCTCCTACAAACCAAAATTTAAAAACATTAAAGTATGAAGTGAGGGACGCAATTATGTTCAATTAGCATAGCATCGCTTGATCTAGAGAAAATCAAGAAAGTATAAGTAAATGCATAAACCACATAAATGCTTAAGTGATCTAGTTTGTCAATGTGGCAGAATTCAAACAGCTACCACGAAGTCACTAGCACCATGGGCCCCGAAACTCCTAAGCATTCAGTTTTTTTATTTTAATCAATAAACCAACCAAAGGGATTGACAAAAAAACTTTTAAGCTCCAATCAACTCATTGAAATTGGACTACATCAGGAAAGAATCCAAACTCAGGACCTGAAACGCGAGAGGGAGAATTCAACTCACAGGCAAAAGACAAAAAATCTTACCCCAAGGAATCATAATCTCAAATATACCAGCAAACATCTTCCTTCAACTGATAATAGGACTACTCGGATAACATTAGAGTTGACAGGAACATTAAAAGCACCACAATTGATAAAGGTAAAGAATTGCACTCGAAGAAATTTAGTAGTGCTGAATGCAAGATTACGAAAAAATCTACCAAAAAGAGAAGGAAAATCCAATGCCACTGTCGCCACTTCATCGAACTCTAGTAGGGTCAAGAGTTATTCCAAAAAGAAAATCTTATAAAAAGGTTCGCAGAGTGATTTGGTGTCGTAAATGGATGAGAATAGAGGATTATACCTCTTCGTTATTTTTGCCAAAGCATCAGCCATTCCTTGCTTCCCTCCAAAGGCTGCTCCAACTTTACCGGTCACGATCCTTCCCCACAAATTCTCAATGAAATCCTCTTCGATCGGAACATCGACCAAAGAGAAATGAAATTCTCTCTCCCTTATAGATCGATATGTTGGGAATCCCTAGGCCAGGAGATTTGGAGAGAATCAATCGATGTACCTGCATCAAGTTATCAAACCAAATTGATACTAAAATAGAAAGATTCAGACCTTTGGTTTTCGAATTATGGCATTGGCGAGCATTTTTCGGTGGAGGTGGAAGGCTGGAGATGCAAATCGGCGGCCGCTTGAGTTGAAGAAGAAAGGGATCGCGCTTTTTTCTTTTCTCGAGAAGAATAAAACTCAAAAATAAAAGTGAGGGAATTTTATTTTTTAACATTTTACTTCGACAAAACTAATATATCGAAGTAAAATATTACTAAAAATTATCAGTGAAACCCGTTTTTTTTAAATTCTGAAGTAAAAAATGAGTTTTTACTTCGCCAATGTTATTACCGAAGTTGATTGTTCCATATTACTTCGTAAATAATAATTGCCGAAGTAATAGGTGGCGAAGTAAAAAGCCAAAATTATATTAGTGACCCTTGCAGTTTCAGCCGGGAGAACATGTTTTTCTGAGGGTTTCACCTTTCCGGAGAGTGATGAGGTTTGGGCTAAAGGGAAAGTTGTCACCAAGATTCATTGGGTCATTCGAGATTTTTGAGAAAGTTGGGGATGTGACATATCGTTTAGCCTTGCCACCTTATCTTTTGGGCATCCATAATGTATTCCACGTGTCTTTGCTGAGACAGTATATTGCGGATGAGTCGCATGTGTTGCATCCGACAGAGGTCCAGTTAAAACAAGATATGTCGTACGTGGAGAAACCTCTCAGGATCTTTGACAGGAAGGAGAAGTTGCTTCGTAATAAGCACATACAGTTAGTTATGGTACAGTGGTAGCGCAGAGGTACTGAGGAAGAAACTTGAAAACTAGAGAGCCGATTATTCACTCCCGAACCCGCCCCGTTTTGGGTTTTCCCCGCGGAAAAAATTATCATCCCTAATATGTCTCTACCACTCACTTGTACAATAACATCCCCTTTCTTTCTCCTTCTCTTGGCTTCACATCCAATTTATTCCAAAATTTACTTGAATTTAACAAACTTAAGATAAAAAAATTACAAATGTTTCATAGATTAGTGACACATTTATTTTTGTCGTTAACGGACCATGTATTTTGTAGAATATGTACACGTGTATTTTAGCTTCTAGACTTAGGGAAATTTGTTATTTGTGTTATCTGTTCCTACTCTCATGGTATGAGATCATATTGTTATGATCTTTCTGTTGTACTTATGCTGTATATATTCTCTACAAGCATCAATATCAGATCAAGTGTTTTGCTTCAATTAATTCAACATGGCATCAGAGACAAGAGAAGGTAATCCTCCTTCATCGTTCAAAAGCTCAAGCAAGCCTCCAAACACACTGCATGATCTATCCCTTCTTTCCATCACAACCCACAAACTCACTGATCATAACTACCTACAATGGTCAAGTTCAGTCCTTATGTTCATTCGTGGGAAAGGAAAGGAGAATCATCTCTTTCCTGACATAACACCATCTGAACAGGACGCCTCAAAACTCAAAGCATGGAAGGCTGATGATTCAATGATAGTGCCTTGGTTGATCAACTCTATGACTCCAGAGATAAGCGAAAATTGTCTTCTGTTCCGGACAGCATACGAAATTTGGGAAGCAGTCCGAGAAACCTTCTCATGCAAGGACAACACTGCCGAACTGTTCGAGATCAAGGAACTATTTCATGACCTTCGACAAGGTGAATCTACTGTCACCGCATATTTCACTAATCTTTCACGTTATTGGCAGAAAGTTGATCTCCTTGAATCTCACACTTGGAAGTGTTCGACTGATGGAGAAAACTATAGAAAAATCATTGAGACCAAGCGAGTTTTCAAATTATTGTTTGGACTCAACAAGTCACTTGATGAAGTACGGGGACAGGTACTCTCAACCAAACCACTGCCAAGCGTCCGGGAGATGCTATCGGAAGTAAGACGTGAAGAGATCCGTCGGAAGGTTATGCTTATAAAGATGAGTCCAAACACTCTTGACAGCAGTGCTCTAGCATCAACACAATCTCCTGATAGTAAATCTTTCCGTGGGAGACCGTGGTGCGAGCATTGTCGTCGACCTGGACATACAAAAGAGACATGTTGGAAGCTACATGGGAAGCCACCAAATTGGAAGCCACGAGGAAACGTCGCTATATCACCTCAGTTTAACTCAGATCAGTTAAACATCCTCCACAATCTCATCAGTCAAGCCCAAGGAACACCAGCAATTTCGCATCGAATCAATTCTGGAAATATTGCACAACGAGATAACTTGATTACAGACCTACATGCCCAAACCTCCACACCATGGATTGTTGATTCAAGTACCTCTGATCACATGACGGATAATCGTTCATTGTTTACCTCATATGCACCTAGCTCCCGAGACATCTATGTTAGCATTGCAAATGGCTCTCGATCACGTGTGATTGGCATAGGATCCATCCAAGTTGCACCACAATTGACACTTAAATCAGTGATGTTTGTTCCTCAACTTGATTGTAATTTATTATCAGTAAGAAAATTAAATGCCGATTTGAATTGCCTTACTAAGTTCACATCTGACTTTTTTGTATTTCAGGACATTAATTCCGGGAGGACGATTGGCAGTGCTTAGCTTTGTGCGGGCCTCTACCTTCTTTGAACCACCAGTTCATCACCACCACCCTTACCCTCAATCTGTGCTGCGTCTAGCTCTATCTCTCATCGTCTGAACAGCGTGTGTTTAAAGCCAATAAAACCAATGATAGTATGTCTTTACAGTATCGTCTTAAACATCCTAACTTTGTGTATTTGAAACGCATGTTCCTATCTCTCTTTATTAATAAAGATGCAAAAATATTTACTTGTGATGTTTGTCAGCTGTCTAAACACACACGCAACACATATGTCCCACGACCCTATAAACCAACACACCCATTCTCTAAAATTCATAGTGACATCTGGGGGGGGCTTCTAGAGTCACTAATGTATCTGGTGCTAGATGGTTTCTTCTCTTGGTTGATGTGCATACACACCTAAGCTGGGTGTTTTTGATGAAACATAAATATGAGACTAGCCAATTGTTTAAAGATTTTCACTGCATGATTAAAACTCAGTTTAATGCACACATTCAAGTATTCCACTCAGATAATGCAAAAGAGTATTTTAATTCTGTCCTTGGCGACTATCTCTTGTCTCATGGTATTATTCATACGAGTTCATGCATTGATACACCTCAACAAAATGGCATTGCCGAGCGTAAGAATCGACATCTTTTAGAAGTTTCATGATCACTTATGTTCACGATGAATGTCCCGAAACAATTTTGGAACGAGGTTGTCTTAATAGTCACATACCTAATCAACCGCATGCCCTCTAGAACACTCCAGTTCCAAACACCACTCCAGACTCTGTTTCAGACCTACCCAAACACAAACCATATTCACAATATCGACCCTCGGATCTTAGGGTGTACTGCATTTGTACATCAATACCATCAATCCAAACTTGATCCCAAAGCAATCAAATGTATATTTGTTGGTTATTCACCCCGGCAAAAAGGCTACTCTCCCACTCTTCGTAAATTCTTCACCTCCATGGACATCACTTTTCATGAGTCTCAACCGTTCTACTCAAAGACTGTGATTCAGGGAGAGAATTCTCAGTAACAATCACAGTACAATGATGTCCTAGTCCCACATCAATGGCCATATCCGAGCATACCATCACCAACAAAAACAAATTTGATCTCACCAATCGCCCAACCTGAATCAAACCAGCCTATTGACAGTAATATCGGAGGTGCACAAGCTCAGGATATTCATAATTCCTTGCCGAATGAAGTGTCTGATACGTCGGAACAAGGTAACAATTATTTTGAGCATTTATATTCTAATCTTGATGTCCCGATAGCTTTGCGAAAACAGGATCGAACACGTGCTCCGTACACCATGAATGATTTCATCTACTATGGGAACTTGTCAGCAAATTTTTGAGCATATCTAACCAAGATCGACATGATCAAGGTCCCAAATACAGTCCAAGAATCACTCAATGATCTAGGTTGGAGGGATGCAACATACAAAGAGTTTCAGGCACTTAAACAAAGTGGAACATGGGAAATCACAGACCTAACACCGGGCAAGCAGACAGTAGGATGCAGATGTCTATTCACTATCAAACATCAACCCGATGGATCAATTGAACGTCTCAAGGAAAGTTTAGTGGCAAAGGGATATACACAGTGTTATGAAATTGACTATCAGGAGACCTTTGCTCCTGTAGCGAAACTTAAAACCATTCGCATTTTATTGTCTCTAGTTGTTAACCTTGATTGGCCGTTGATGCAATTAGATGTAAAAATGCTTTTTTGAATGGCCAACTTGAAGAGGAGGTGTACATGGATATTCCAGAAGGATTCAAAGATGATTCAAATCGAAACAAAGTCTGCAAGTTGAAGCGATCTCTCTACGAGCTGAAGCAATCACCTAGGGCATGGTTCGATCGTTTTTCCCGAGTGCTCAAGACTCAAAAATATAAACAATGCCAAGCAGATCATACTTTCTTTGTCAAACATGATCTGAAGGCAAGTGTTCAATATTAAGTGTCTATGTCGATGACATTGTGATTACAGGAAATGACATGGAAGAAATTGATCGACTTAAGCAAGTCCTATCTAAAGAGTTTGAGATCAAAGATCTCGATCATCTGAGATACTTTCTTATAATGGAAGTAGGACGATCAAAAGATATAATCTCTGTTTCTCAAAGGAAATATGTCCTCGATTTGCTTCGAGACACGGGAATGATGGGATGCAAGCCAACTGAAACTCCCATGGATTCAAATGTGAAGCTTGTAGCTCATGAGAATGAACCAACAACAAATCGGGAACAATATCAACGTCTGGTAGGTCGATTGATTTACCTATTTTACACTCGTCCTGATATTGGTTTTCCTGTGAGTGCAGTGAGCAGATTCATGAACAATCCCATTGAAGTTCATATGGAGGCTGTGTTCAGAATTCTGAGATACCTTAAAGGCAATCCTAGCACTGGGCTAATGTTCTGAAAGAGCTCAAATCGTGAAGTGGAAGTCTATACGGATGCTGACTGGGCAGAAGATGCCTCTGACAGAAGATCTACTTCGGGACATTGCTCGTTTATTTGGGGAAACTTAGTGTCATGGCAAACAATCAGCGGTGTCTCGTAGCAGTGCCGAAGCAGAATTTCGAGCATTAGCACCGGGATATGCGAAGGAATATGGCACAGACGTGTACGGGAAGAACTAAAGGTTGGTAATCATAAGTCTGTGAACATCTTGTGTGATAATCAGTCAGCTCTAAGCATCGCCAAAAACCCCGTACAACGTGACAGAACAAAGCATATAGAGATTGGTAGGCACTTTATCGAAAAGATTGAAAACAAGACTATCAACCTGTATTATGTTCCCACTCATCTTCAAGTAGCAGACATCCTCACTAAAGCCTTGCCTCGACAACACTTATAGGAACTATGTAGCAAGCTTGATCTTCAGAGCATCTCCAATCAAACTTGAGAGGGAGTGTAGAATATGTACACGTGTATTTTAGCTTCTAGACTTAGGGAAATTTGTTATTTGTGTTATCTGTTCCTACTCTCGTGATATGAGATCATATTGTTATGATCTTTCTGTTGTACTTATGTTGTATATATTCTCTACAAGCATCAATATCAGATCAAGATTTTTGCTTCAATTAATTCAACATATTTAATATTTTCGTTGTTAAATAGCAACAAATACCAACTCGGATCCATCGCCAACAACACCAACATGTTTGTTGCTGTTAGGATTCGACATCCGTGCTTAAACATGGGTTTAATTTGTATCTGAGGCTAAAATGCAATGGCTAACGATATGTTATGTTGCTAATGTTAAAGAACATCTTTAGGAGGAACATATAATTTTGTACCAAATTGTCATCATCAGCATTCGGTCGGTCCATCATGACCAATGTTCAATTTTCCAATAAGAGGGCCAACATGAAAATACAACACCACAATATATGGTGTTAAATGTACTAAGTCCCAGTACACTGCATTTTGCTCAAATTCAACAAACGAACGAGTATGACTCTAACCCGGATTATTTTCGAGAAAGTTTATGTCGATCAAAAGTAGCAACACACATTTTTTTTTACTCTCTCTCTTTTACACTCGGAGGGGAGGAGGGTTTCGTTCTCATCGGGGTTTAACTCACGACTTCTCCCATTGCAGAGGAAGACGATTATCCCACCACACCACGTATGTGTTAACACTGATAATTTGTAGAAGTGAAGAGGAAATAATGAACCCAACAAAATAACTAAACTCCACAATTTCTAATGTCACGTGTGTACTGTCTGCCATTTACACTAATTTATCCTCACACAGTAGTTTGTGATCTCCAAAATGTTACAAGTTAAGTTCAAAGTACAGATAAATTTAATTTACCAAAGAAAATGAAGGACAAGAAAATTCTGTTTTGGTGGGCACAATCAACCTGCAACCCCATCTTTTCACTTAAAAAATATCTTGTCTGGCCACAAACTCAGAACCCACCCCTTTGTTTGTTTGATAGTTCTAGTGTACTCTTCACAACTCACCCTTTATAATAATAATTAATTAATTAGTGCCACCATTCAACGCAAGATTTTGGAATTTACCTCTGAAATCTGCAGATGCAATGTCTCAAATCTGAGTTAAGAAAAGGTCAAGATAAATGTACCTGTGCTTTCAGACATGGAGGAATCTCTTTATTGCCATTGTCAGAACGCCAAAGAGATGGTCCCTTTTGAGAGGGACACATTTCCTCGACGTCTTATGCTCCCCACTCATCTGTCAATTTTCTGGAAACATACGACTTCACTATGAAGCTCATATCCCTTTACTATCCATAATCTATTCAATGCAACTGGCCGGCCGGTGGTGGATCCAACCGGGGCCGAGAAAGGCGATCAGCCGGCTCAAACTAAATTTGAGTTCACATGTTTGTAAAAACCCAACATTTACACCTCCAAAATCACTCGAGTCTTCCCCCCTCGTATAGAATCCTGGTACCACCTTGTTGATCAGGCTAGAGCCTACAGGCCCAGGTGAAGTGGGGTTTTCATGTAAAGAAAACAACACAGAGTCTATATGCTTATGATGTATAGACACAACATTGCCACCATTAATCAACAAAGAGCAGACCTAGCGGTGTGGCTCAAATAATTCACTCAATCTAATGATTCCAATAATTGTGGATTAAGTGATTAACTATAAGTATAGCCTCTTGTAAAGTTGCTGCTCAAGTTCTTTTTAGTCAATGTATGTGTTACAGGAAGATACAAATGAGTATTAATGTTAGTGCACAAAATTTGTATCTTTTTGTTCAGAAGCATCCTACGCACAATCCCAAGACAAATTTTGTAAATCCTCGATATCCGACTCTTAAAGCCGTATATATTCTCTACTCGTTGTCTGGTTGTATAACTTGTGAGCAAGGACGGAATCAATGGAGCTGTGGGCAACCAAAGAACATTTTATGTGCCATTTTTTAAGAATGCAACATTCCAAACTCGCCCTCCAAAGAACAAGCAACATATCATACATAATAACACACGTCTTTATCAATATATGTCTGTACCTCAAGTTAGTAATACTAAGGAATGAAAATTTCATTTACACCTCAATAATTAAGATATCATCAGTCATGAAGCTTTCAAACTTGCTTTTTGAGTACCTAAAGTAAAATTTATCATGGAAATACCATAAAATATAGAGTGAGTGAAATGAGCTGAAGATATATAAAGCAGAAGTGACATCAGAGCTGTCACATATCAAATATTGACAAAAATAAAGACAGAATTATACATGTATCATCAGTAGAAATACAAACAATCATAGTTAAGACTTACAAATTGTTTTGAAGGTGTAGACGACAAGCTATATAGATGGCCATTTGACTGTACAATGTTATCAAGCACAATATTAGCATTTCAATGGAAAGGTTACTATTGTGTAAAATCCAATATCGGACTGAAGAATTGTGAACTATGAATATAGACAACTGCATGAAGCTCAAAGTACAACTACACAACACATGATGAACATCAAACAAATAATTTTCATCGTCTTCTTATGAATGAGGCCGGTCTCACGGGTTAAAATTCTCGAGCTTGATCTCCAGGAATGCCTCGATGGTTTCTCGACAGATTGGGCATTTATTTGACTGCAGTCTCAATGTCCTTGCACAGTTGCTGCACATACACTACAATGCAACATCTACAATCAATTGACAGCTGGTGCAAGTAAAAAAACAAGAAAATATGAAAGAGTGGAGGGCAGTCAAGGATGGACACCATGAATAAATTGTAGCAGTAGCATTGTGGTTTTGAGCTTTTCCTTTCACAAAATTTTGTGAAGGAAAAGCTCAAAAGCACTTTTTTTAAGCAATCTCAAACACGACCCAATACCGGTTGGAATGAGCATGACATCAATTTACAAGGCCAAACAGAGTTTAACATAATACAAAAAAACTCACACAGCAACTACCAAAATAATTATCACAGAGAAAACAAATGAACTTATAGCAAGAAAATCAACTACAATTTGCAAATTAACCATTCAGTGCCCTCTGAACAAAATTTATAAATGCAGATCAAGCAAATGGTTTAATGGTTAAAAAGGGCAAAGAAGCTAATGGCACTTAGTCCACAGTTACCGTCTATAAAGCAAAATTACATTGAAAATCTCTAGGGTTTGTCTTAACTACAGAAACATCCCAGAGGTATGGATAACATTACATTTGGATCTTCTTGTAAGTGGTGTCAATCAGGGGAGGAGGCGGGGTACCCCTACTTAAACTTTTACCCGCCAACCAAACTTTTTTTGAGCCAAACAATTAAGGTAAGTTGCGCAGCTTCTTCTAGTTATTATTTCAATTTTTTAGCTGTAAATTTTATATAAATATATAATAATAAAAAGATAAAAGTTATTCGAGTTTCCAAATTTTTATTTAAATCCAACTCCTCGACCCAGTTTTTCTTTTCTTTTTTTCTTAATTTCTAGATTTCAAATTTTCTGTTCGTGTAATTTCACTTTCTTATTAATTTTTTCCCTTTATTAATTAAATAATTATACAATTGGTTGAAGACACTAAGTAACATTAGAGGTATTGTTTGCTCATTCTTTTTTGAGTATTAAACATTGGATTTCCCAGCCTTAATAGCTATATCATTTTTTTGTGCAGATTGTAGGACTTTGATCTCAAGAATCAATAAGTTAAATAGTATCTTTCATTCTTTACTCTCATTTATGAATTTTAAAGCTATATTTACGATATTATAATTATTTATTTTAAACTGCAGTTTAGTCCTTTTGTTTGTTTTTAACTTTTTTCATTCCATTATTTCAAATTGCAGTTTAATCACTTATTAATTTTTACAATTATGGTATGACCCCATTTAAATACAATTAATTCAACCCAGTATGGCCTTTCACTATTTTTTACCATTATGATATTACCCTTATTTAAATATAAACATAATTTTTATAAAAAAGAATGTACAAGCACGCAACGCGTGCCAAAGGTCACTAACTTAAATTATTTTTCTGCATATGAATAAATAAAAATAGTAAACAATATTTCCACTGCATTTCTGCCTCCAAAATTTTTATATTATTTTTACTTTGATTTTTAAAGGTTACCTGGTACCTTGAATAACAAGAAAATTGCTTCTTATTCCAGAAAACGATGTTCTGAAAATAGTGCAAGTGTTAATTCTTTGGTTCCTGAGACTACACTTAAACCCTGTGTGTTAAATTAAGATTACGTTTGGAATTCTTTTAATACTTTATGACAATAATAGTAAATATTGTTATTGCTGATCGTTATTTAGTAAATATCAAACACCTATACTTGTGTTTTTAATTTTTTGATAATCAATTATTTTGAAAAAAAAAATTTCGTCTGTCCAAATAAAAGTGTATAGCTCTGCCCCAGGTGTCAGTGTAAAGTTTAACCAAATCTCAAGAGCTGGTGATGTAATTTCTAAAACATCAGAAGCGTTTATGAAATTAGGTCAAACCATCAACTGCCCAAATTGAATTATAACAGTTAAAAAATATATATATAGAAACTTTACATACCATATGTCGGCAGGGTAACACAGCAATATCCTTTGGTTCAGTCATGCAAATCACGCACTCTTTACCTGATCCACTATCGCTGAAACCTGGGGTAGATTTTCCAAACCCATATATCTCACGCAGTTCATAACTAATACCATCAGTCCATAATAACTGTCTGATTACTTTAGCAATCAATTCTCCCTCATGATTCTTATCCAAGACAACCTGAGTTATCTGCACCTGGCATAACGTATTCTCCAAAAGATAGCTTCTGTCATATGGAGGTGGGCAAGTTTCGACAGATATTACTATTGGAAACACATCCTCTCGAGCCAATGGCTTCGACAGGCTATCCCATTCGAAATAACCAAAGTTCATGCCTGTCCCTAATGGCTGTCGAAATTCTTGAAGAAGTCCTTTCTGGAACATAACTTTGATGGGAACATAGGATTCAGGAAATGAAGAAACAAGTCTGTAATTGGACTCTTCCTTCGCAAAATAGTAGATTGTGATGCTATCAATTAGAGAGAACAGTGATCAGAGAAAGCACTAAATGAAAAAAATCAGTTATCCAATATAACATTCAATCTGTAGATAAATTGGAGAGATCAAATTCAACATAATGGAATTTCATTCAACTAAGTACATAAAGAAATTGTCCATTGATACTTCTGTAGTTCTGTTCTACAGATTGAATGTTCTACAACGGGAATACTAAGGAGAATGGACAACTAACAATTTTCAAAGAGAAAAAAGTCAATGCCTAATTGCTCTAATGTGTGTACTAACATTCTTTAGGAAAGAAACAGCAAGAAAAAAATGTGATCTATATAACAACAAACCAACTTTTCTTGTTCAGGGCAGAGGCATTAAACATTACAAGATAGGATGAGTTTATCAAACAATGTTCCTCCACCTCCCACTCCCTTCGACCAACTGTCTTACTGTATTATGAAGTAAACCATACGGTGATATTAAATTGAAATATGCATCACTAACGTAGAAGACATCCACACACAAGACTGGATTCTTTCCCGATTCAATATATAAATGTGAGGAATATCACTTCAAAGCTTTCCAGTTCTAACTAATATCCATCACTAGTAAAAGTCACATTTTGATTCTATAAATTTTCCCCTTGAATTATGATAAACCATCATTCTTGAGAGACGGGTATTGCAAAATGTGACATTGAAAGTAACAGTCGGTGACAAAAAAATATAGGTACAAGTGCTAGCATAGAGCCTTATATTAACTAAAATTCATCACTAATTTCATGTGCCTATTGATCGGTGGAGTTGGTTGTGCACAATGGATTTGAGCGAAATCAATTAACAGATATATCTCGAAATAACACATGCCATTTCACCTAAAATCAGCCATGTACCAAACGATCAAATAATATAAAATAAATCAAACAAAAAGAATAGAACTTTGTGTTAAAAAAAAAGACCTTGCAGCCAAAAATCTAACCTCCCATCAACCAAAGCATCAAAAACAAAAGAAACCAAGAATTCATCCGGGTTCGTTTCATCAACTTCAATCCTCACAGAATCTTTATGCACATTGACATCACTCCTCACAACTTTAGCCTGCGTTTGTTCGGTACACGGCGGGGCCACCACTCGAGGCAGTGGCAGCCACTCAAAGGGAAGATGGTGGGAGTTAAAGGCACCGAAACTAGGCTGGCCCACAAGCGTGTTGGTGTGATTCCCCGCACAGAAGGCATTGGAAGTGTAGTAAGGGTAAGATACAGGGGAATTCAGAGGATAAGGAGCGTAAGGGTCGAGAGGATAAGCGGGTTGGGGGTAGTATGGAGTGAGGCTTCTTCTTCTATTGGTGGCGCTCAAAGAAATGCCCATCTGTATCGCAGAAGCCTTGAATTGATTGCCTGAATTGGGCTTCCCAATTTTGCCCTAAATTCTATGCTTTCAAACACGGATAATCATCTAAACCTGTGACTAAGAAAAAACTAGCACTCACCGGAGTTGGATTTTCACCGCCAACAATTTGACTAATGCTTGCCTAGTGTGGATTACCCATTACGTTAATTCAGGGGTTTATCCAATGCGCACCAAAAATAGCGATTCCGGGTTCCCACGTTTAAAAAAAAAAAAAAAATGCACTATACATGGAACACTACTTGTTACTACATACTATAATGGGAAAATAAATTTATTGGCCTATTAACTTATTTGATTTTTGTTTCTAGTCCACTAATTTATCAAATTTTGATGTTGGTAAACTAATTTTTTGTTTTCGACTATTCTGATCCATTTGCTGACATGTTGTCGAATATGTCAGATATTTTCATTGCTACATCAACAGTTTTTGTGGCACATAAATATTTTCCGGTAACACGTCAGCATTTCATTGATAGATAAATAAAAAACTAACCAAATTTTGAATGTTTAATGGAACAAAACCCAAAATGTATCAAATTAATGGGAGAAACATTTATTTTCATTAATATATGATAGAATATAGATTTCTAATAAGGTTATATATTTCGACATATTGAATGACAAATATTATATATGTTATATCAATTTGATGTTCAAAATAAGCAAAAATCCTTTGACCTAGTGACAAAAGATAATGCCCCAAAATATTAGGTCTTGAGTTTAATTCCCACAATCGTAAGTTGTAAAATTAAATAGGATTTCTCCTCCTCCCATTTATGTATAAGCGATGTTCAAAATAAACTGATTCAATTTCAAACTTTTGCTTTTGTAGTGCTAGTAGTTGGGGGAGATTTCTTCATGTTCTATAGTGTTAAGTTTTATCATTTCAACACTCTATAGTGGTATGATTATATATTCCTTCGGTCCTATTCATTTAAGGCTTTGTGTTTTACAGAGATTAAAAAAATATTTGGAAAGATAAATTTTAAAAATCAATTTTTTTATTTTTCTTTTATTTAATGAAAATTTTAATAAGATAAAAAAGTATACAAGTAGTGAATGATGTTACTTTAATAAACTTGAATTGATAAAATAGTAAGAAAAATCACATTAGATATAAAAACTGTATATATAAGTAAGACGGATAAAAAAACAATAAAACCTAAATAAGCAGACAAAGAACATATATGTTTTTACGATGATTACCTCAAAGTACATAATTGTACATCTAGACTTTGTGAATAATAATTAATAATAATAATAATAATATATCTCGATTTATGGATATTGCTCCATTTAAAGATCAAGTATGAGAATTAAGTTTGTGAAACTACGTAAATTTTACTAAAAACAATATATATATTGTATCAACTTTTCGCTTACACAAAAATTGGCGTGACACCGTTTAATAGATCAATATAATTTCGTGAGATAAATCTATTATTCATCTCGATTCATAAAAAAATATTACTTTTTATATAAAAAAATTATTATATTTTTCTGTACATATGATCAGTTAGATTGACTCGTCTCACAAGTCACAAATAACCCAAACGTCAACTTCTATTCATTTCGACGTACAGTTAATAAAGAAATTAAAGTTAATTTGGCCATTATATCCAAAGATACACAACACCGCCCAAACAATATCACAAAACCTTAATGAATTTCTAATACAATTATCTTACAAGCTAGGACAAAGGATGAAACTTGAAACCAAGAAAGAAACAATATTGGTCAATATTCAACATAAGAAAGCATTAGCTCAATGTTCAACAAATTTTCAATATTCCAATATCTTTTAAATGCATGTCATAGAATCTTAACAACAAGCTAATTAAAAGTTTGATTTTCGGAGTCAATTCAACATAAATTTGCAGCCCTCGATCAGTTTCTTGCGAACACATATACAACCTTTCTGCATGTCTCTGTAGAATTTGATCTCAGAATAGTCTCTCAAATCTTCGAGACTGATGTATTGTTGCTTGACCATTCTCGAAAAATCGCACCGGGTGTTGTGTATCCAAATGTAATTAGGATGACATGATTCATCATAGAAATAAAGCAAACTCCCTTTGCTGATCATTCTTGGCATGTATGCCTTGTAAATGCTCTTACCTTGAACTCTTTTGGAGGAGCCGGGCTTTAACGTGTCAACTTTCTTAAGAATCGATCCCACTCGATCGTATTTGAAGCTCAACGGAGTTGTCGCTGAAATTCCAGATTCTCGTTCCACGCCCCGATACTTGAGCTAGTGTGATCCTGACATCCATTGAAACATTTTATTATAAGCGAAACAAACTGGCTAATACCACGCATTTTATCCAGCATGATTTTGTTAAATTTTGCGAGATCAAAAGCGATTATATATATATAGGAGGATACAACGCATCTCTCTTCGTGTTTGATCATAATAATGTAGCTAGGATTCACATGAGGGTCTCACCAGTGTACGTTGGAGTGCAAGTTATCAAGAAACAGGAAATTAATTTTATAGTTGGTGAGGGCTTTAATTAACTAATGTGTTTGAATTCTTTATGCAAAGAAATTGGTAGGACCATATATATATATATGTCCATCCCATTATGTAGAGAAAGTGGATAGATTCTAAATAAACGTGATTTTATGTTAAAACGCAAATTGCAAGACTACTCGTTGTTATTATTCAAATTTTATCTGATGAGTAGTAGCTCGATATATATATCACTACAACAAAAATGCACAAACACAACACTTAAAAGACAACGCTTTTAATGAAAAGTGTTGTCTTTTTTAAAAAGACAACGCTTTTAATGAAAAGCGTTGTCGTTATATATTTTTTATTCATCAAAGACAACGCTTTTTAAAAAAGCATTATCTATTAGCGTTTTTTAAAGTCAAAGACAACGCTTTTAAAAGTGTTGTCTATGACCGTTTTTTTTCTTATGTATGACAACACTTTTTAATAAGGGTTGTAGAAAAACTATTCTTTTTATTTAAAATAAAACTTAAAATAAATATTATTACATCTCCTTAACAAAATATACCCAAAATCCCCAAACCCCTTCTCTCGATCACCTTCTCCGATCCCTTTCTCCTTCTTCTCTCTTTCAAATCAAAATCTGTTTTCCAATGTCGATTTTTGCTGGTCTTTCTCGATTCATCAGACTATTTTTCAAGTGAGCTCGAGAAGCCCATCTTAAGATAAGAAAAATCATTCTCTCTCGTGTACCAAGACCCAACCCTAGCCACCCATTTCTTGTCGTGCTTCGCTACCATGGGCATCGGAAATCTGTTATTGGAGCTAGAATTCGGCTAGAGCTCATCCTAAGCTTCATTTTGATGCCAATATAGCAAGAAATCGTGACCTGAAGCTTCGAAGTCGTCGCCCCTGTTAGACCATACTTGTGCGAGTTGTTGTTATTCGTTCTTCAGGTGTGATTGCTTCGATAGTTGCGGCAAATACAGAGTGAGTTTCATATATTAGTGAACGCTTTTAGTGATTTGTTTTTGGTTTTTCTGAATTTTGTGATTTTTTGAATATACTGACCCGTGTCCTCTCATACGTACACTCATTTTGTTGCTTGATTTCTGGTGAAATATTTTTTGAAACTTATTTAATTGTTAACATAGAAATATGAAGGCACGAAGTTGTTTTGCTCTTTTCTTGGCATCCCTCTTGTGATTTACAGAATTGCTCAGCGCAAGCCCCAATGATGTTGATCTGATTTACCGGTAAGCTATAGAAATATTGTATTAATAAGTTTCCCTTTTTGCATCTGTTTACTGTTATTGGAGCAATGAATTTTCCTTATTTTGCCTTTTTGCAGTTGTAAAACTCTTTCTATGATGGGTTTGGAAGGAGTTGCTTCGCTCTTTAGTTCCCAGAAATGGAATGGAAGCAACAGTACCTATATTTATTCTTTTATCTCTTACTCTCAATATGTCCATTCGTCTTGTTTATACTAGAATTCATGGTGATTCTCTATCATCTTCTCGCTGAGTGGTGATCCAGTTCTCCGGTCCATAAAGGAGCCTGAAGCAACATTGTTCCCTTAGAGTATGGTGTGTACTCTTCATGACTAAAGCAAGATTTTCACAAGAAAAATTAGAGTAGAGTACGTTTGGCTCAACTTGATATTGCATACTTGGAGTACAAGACTTTATTTTGTTTCAAGAAAGTAAAAACTAAATCATAGTATTATTTCTTTGTCTGAACAAATGGTTCTTTGATTATGGGTCTTAATGAAAGCAATAAGGAACTAAGGCCAAAAAGATAATGTGAAATGTCGGTTCATGGCAGAAGCCAACAAGAACAAAAATGCAAGCAACCCTTACTTTTTACCGACATTATTGTCTAACAATATTGTTAATTTTAAAAAGGCACTTTAGAATGTTTTTTTCCTTGTTTTGTTTGATCTATGCGTTTTTCAGTACCAATTTATTGAATGTTCACACTTGAATTCCATTCAAACTCTACTCTTGATTATCATTGATCGCAAGGGTATACTTTAGGGCCTGCTTTTAGTCTTCAGTAGTTATTCGAACATAATTTGTTATGTTGCATCAGATAATTTACATATAATTTCTTCTATTCACCACAAAGCAGTCGACGAAGAAAACAAGAACAGGTTACCAATTGCTTAAAAAAGTTTACCTTTTTCTTTCTGTCTTGCCTGCATGTTTAGAAAGCAACATTGACAGCTTATGCTCGCAATTTGATCTTTTCAGTGAGGAATCTTGCAAAATATGGCAATCGTATCTCAAGAAACTCTTTTACTGAGTAAGTGCACGAGCATGAATTGGTGGATATCTTGAAAATGCAATTCAACCCACAAATTCGAAAATATCAAACTGTGTAATTTTTTTAAGAAATGTTTAGAATTTTAGTTTCTGTGCCCACGTAAATCAAAATTTTTATATCAAAACACAACAATTGGTTCATCAAATTGGAAACATTTGGTTGCAGCTGGTACACTATTCTGCTGATTGCTATAAAACAATTGCCTATTTTTATGCTTTTGCAGGACATTGCCAATGCAGAACTTGCCTCAACACACCCAATCCGACTTGGAATGGCTTTGAACTTCTCTGTTTTCTATTATGAGATTTTAAACTCTCCTGATCGTTCCTGTAATCTGGTGAAGCAGGTAAAAGTCTTAACAAATTTCCGCTGAGTTCTAGTTCTCGTTTCACTCCACTTTCTTCCAAACAATTCCAAGAAAGTTCTACCTCAATCTGGTAAAATTGGCACCTGTTTTTGGTACGCTTCATCTCAATTGCACGAGCTATTACTTGTTGAACTGTCGAAGATGTAAGTTGTATGATTCTTTTTACTTATCAACAGGCCTTTGATGAAGCCATTGCTGAGTTGGACACCCTCGGCGAAGAGTCCTACAAAGATAACACATTGATTATGCTACTTCTTCGTGACAACCTCACTCTTTGGACGTCAGACATGCAGGTATTCCTTTCTCCACAACCCTGTCCTTGTATATTGTATAAGGAAACATTAAAAGCTCCATGCCGATTTTACCAAACAATACAATGTAAGATTGAATTTGGCCAAAAATAAATTGGAAGATACTCAATCTCAAATAATACTTTCATCTGACTGTAAAGCTCGTGAATTGGCTTGATTTATTTGTTTCCAGCTGCAGTTAATTATCTTGATTAACAAATCGAAAATATTTATTGCTTCTCACTCGGCTTCTGCTGAAGGATGATGGAGCTGATGATATCAAAGAAGCCAGCAAACCTGATGATGCACAATAGTGAGGAGATAGTGGCCTAAAACAGAGTCATCCCTTCTCCATTGTGTTTTTTATTTGTTGAAGTTTCTTTGTTATTTTCTCCCCTTGTTTTAAGACCTCCTATATTTGGGTTACTTTATGGATTGAATCGCTTCCTATACAATGTGCCCGTGCGCGTGTTCAAATTTAATTTTTTAATATAAATGTATGTTTTTTTTAATTATCTAATATTTTGTTATGAATATGGAATTTGCAGACAACAAATGGAGATTTATTCCAGAAATCGCACAACGAATTGGATTTCGAATTCTTGGGGAATATAAGAGGGAAAGCGTGGAGGTTTCAGACCAACATGTATGGGAATGGAAGTACAAGTTGGGGGAGAGAAGAAAGATACTACCTTTGGTTCGACCCTTCTCAAGATTTTCATCGTTACAGCATACTTTGGACCACCAAGAATATTATGTGAGTTCATTTTTTAAAAATTTTTGTAATTTTTTTTTTTTCAGTTTATGCAATGAGGAAATTAAATATATATTAAGTGGGATCTATTATAGAGCCCTAAATTTTGGATAATTTGATTAAAATAAATAAAGTAAGTACAGGAGATCAGATGAATGCAAAAATTCCGTTGAGAAAATAAGACAGAGAGCATAGGATTTGGGGGGCTGATGTAGTGATATATAAGTTGAATTAGAGGCTCTAAAAATGTATACTTTGTTTTTATATTTTTTTATATAAAAAATATTTATATTATATTCAGTTGTGTACAATTTTTGCCGGTTAAGAGAAATTTTGGTCCCAACTCAATTAGTACTCAAAGCCTTTTGGATGTTATTGTCAATGGCGGTTGTGCAATATTTGATCTTTGCAACGTAATATATTATTTAACTAAGATTGTTTTTAGCCAGGAAATATGCCTCGATGCCTCACTATCTATGAACAACAAATAAATAAATATTGTACTTTTGGGGCACTCTAATTCAATCTTATCTGATGCTGTTGAATTATATCTTAAGTTATTTTCATGGCAATCCAGGCTCTGGTTGAGACTGATTGTGATGTGATGGTTTTAAAGGAATTTGCAATGGAGGCTTCGAGGTGTAAAGTTTATTATGATATTGGAAGGATGCTATAATTATTTCTTCTATTAAGATTTACTATGCAGTTTTAGAAGTTGAAATGAAGTCGTAGCCTACTGTGGCTATGAATAATTATTTATTCATTACTGAATTTTTATCTCTACTACTGTTTTATTGTATTCTGTGTTGAATGCTAGTCTGAAACTTGCAGTTTCAGGTTCAAAATATTATACAAAGTTATCTCTCAAAACGTTCGTCAAGCCTGATGGGTGATTAATTGGAAAAGAAGGTTGCTTGAAATGATGCGGGGCTGGAGCTTTTGGATGATGAGGAGCATATTTTCAGTATGCGAATTTGTTTCTATTTTACTTTTCTTCTTTGATGTTTGATTTATTGTGACATTCATAACCATGACTTTGAAATGTTATTCTTGTTTGCTGCTATTGTTCAACACATTTCCAGTCCTCCAAATGGATTTAGCATTCTGAGAGTTGGTATGATCGCCGACTCCGGTTGGAGGCAGAAAGCATAGCGCAAATGGTCGAGATGAACATGAAGAATTCGATTATTTGTTATATTTGAATGATTTTTGTTATATTTGAATGATTTATAATATTGAAATATTGTATATTATATTTAATTTTCAAAAAATTTGAATATTGAGTGATAATATTGAAAATTTGTGAATTATATTTTTTTTTGTTTTTTATTTGAGAAAAGACAACGCTTTTTAAACGTTGTCGTAGGTGGAAAAAGCATTGTCGTTACTAAAAAAGACAACGCTTAAAAAGTTTTTGAACTACGACAACGCTTTTTTGTGACAAAGACAACGCGGAAAAAGCGTTGTCGTTTTTAGATACGACAACGCTTTAAAAAGCGTTGTATTTTCCAGAAACGACAATGCTTTTTCCGCGTTGTCTTTGAGCGTGGTCTTTTACAACACTGGCTACGACAACGCTTTTTCGGGGGCATTAACAACGCGAAAAAAGCGTTGTCTTTGGCTTTTTTCTTGTATATGATGGATTTGAAAGAGTGGGTGCCCTGCTAGCCAACTTGTGGCTAAAAGCCTTTTTGGCTCTATTTGTAAACAATCTTTGTTTAACATAATTTACATTTTATATTGGCATTTACTTTATCTTTTATCATATTGTTATGTTGTGATGTGCTATACAATGTTTAGATAAAGACCTTGAATATACTAAAATGCATGCAAGATGTGATAGTGGATATGGATGACAATCATGAAACACATCTTGTAATCACTGTATATTCTAAACCAGTTCCTAGTCAATTGAGCCGTCCGCAATAAGGATAAGGATCGCTCAAGATTGAAACTAGCATTTGCAATGCCGAGTATCACATTTCATTGGTATGGAACATAAAGATGTTCGAAGCATGTAAATGGATATTCATTGGATGAATGATCGAACTACCCTATTCGGACTTTTCAAGTAGTTTTCACTAATTGAGTGGAAAAGTCCGTGGTTTTGGTTGTACATAATTAGTCCTTACTATTTGAAACATCATGGAGACTCTATATGCTAGTACTGTACTTTGACTCGTTTACCGACTCTATGAGGGTCATTAGGTGTCGAGATTGGGTACAGTTACAACACATATAGGAGTCAATGCTTTGTTGTCAAGGATTCATCACACGCTTGCGAGTGTGGATATCCTATGCGATATGAGGAGATATTAGTGTGACAAATCTCTGGCCAGAGTACATGATGTGTTTTAGGTTACTTGGTTTCCTAGTTGCACATGAGATGTCACTATTTGATCTTCAAGAAGTATTGCATAGTTATCGAATCTCGAACGACTCTCGATATACCAATGGTTGTTGATTCGATCGGGATATAGAGATGAAGAGACCGTACTGTACGCTAACCAAAACCCACTGGTTCTTGCAGGCACTATCAGTGATACCTAGGGAATCATGGGGCGATGTTGCTAGGCGCTTTTACCATGATTCGATGGGCAAGTCGAAAATTATTGTTCCGAGTCACAAAGGAGTTGTGGGCCCACGGCTAGCTGTATCCCTGAATCATTGAGGGTTACACAAGTAATAGATTTCTAATCCCCGTTGAGATAATTAAATTTAATGAGTTAAATTTAGCGAATGAGAAGTAGGACTTCTTATTAATGAGTAGAGGGAGTGAGATTTCCTAAAATGACATAGGGATGCCATTTTTGGAAACCACTGAATTCGGATTCAGAAAATTTATCCTGACTTTAAAATGTACAGAAAAAAGATTTCTGTACATATTGGTAAAATTGGTTTGTCAAATTAAGTCACGATGAATTTTATATTAATTTTTAAACATGTGGGATTTGCTTGTCAGACTTGAACTTATGACTAATGGTTGTTAGCAGCCCATGCTATAAATAAGTTATTGCAGTACAGAAATTATAAGCAATAGCTCATAATTTTCAAAACCTAGAGAGCTCTCTCCCTAGGGTTTTCGGCCGCCCCCTTCCTCCTCTGTGTTCGAAAATTCCAGTCTGCAATTTTCGAAATTGCAGTCTGGTTTAACAGATCAAATCTGTTAATTCTCATCGTAGAAACTTCTGATAGACTTTTTAGTGAAGTCTATTAGAGGGTTTAGATTTATGTTCGTGGACCTGATTCAGGAGTTGATCGAGTCATCAGTTCCTAGGATATACAAGAAGAGCAGAGTAATCTGTTGGAGTCCATAACCTCAAGTTGAGACTTGAGAGGTAAAATTTAATTGTTATTGTATTTTACTTATTTGTTTTAATCGTAAGGATTTGATACCCACGATCTGGAATCGTTCCAGATCAGAAAATAAAAAATTTTAAACTTCCGCTGCTACGGGTATCAGATCTGACAGATCCGAGAACGTGTTCTAACAGTGGTATCAGAGACAGGTTGCTCTTGGATCTTACGATTAAAATTGTATCAAAATTGTACCATGCCTCGATTTTCAGAAAAAAATAATAAAAATTGGACTGCCCGCTGCTTTAAAGGGCGTGCAGCCCAGCGTGATGGGCTAGGGCAAACGTTGCCCTAGCCCATCACACAGCTGGGCCGCGCAAGGCGGGCGGCGGCCCAGTAGCCTAGCGGCTGGGCTGGGGCAAATGTTGCCCTAGCCCAGCATGCAGCTGGGCCGCAGGCTACGGCCCAGCAGCTGGGCTGGGGCAATTGTTGCCCTAGC